>NW_027520731.1:1581129-1897355 GCF_051991255.1 Vanacampus margaritifer | reverse complement strand
CACAATCAGGCTGAAAACGCGTTTAAAGCCATAAAAAGTTCATTTTGGCTCTCACACCTAAACTAAACGTTGTAGACTCAAAATTTTTGCTGTATTTAGTGTATTCTAGCATCCTGAAGATGATTCCAGCATTAATTTCATTGTGCTTATGCTCATTTTGAAGATTTTGACATTTTCACCTTACGTGTACAATCAGGGGCTGAAAACGCGTTTAAAGCAATAAAAAGTTCATTTTGGCTCTCACACCTAAACTAAACGTTGTAGACTCAAAATTTTTGCTGTATTTAGTGTATTCTAGCATCCTGAAGATGATTCCAGCATTAATTTCATTGTGCTTATGCTCATTTTGAAGATTTTGACATTTTCACCTAAAGTGCACAATCAGGCTGAAAACGCATTTAAAGCAATAAAAAGTTCATTTTGGCTCTCACACCTAAACAAAACGTTGTAGACTCAACATTTTTGCTGTATTTAGTGTATTCTAGCATCCTGAAGATGATTCCAGCATTAATTTCATTGTGCTTATGCTCATTTTGAAGATTTTGACATTTTCACCTTACGTGTACAATCAGGGGCTGAAAACGCGTTTAAAGCAATAAAAAGTTCATTTTGGCTCTCACACCTAAACTAAACGTTGTAGACTCAAAATTTTTTGCTGTATTTAGTGTATTCTAGCATCCTGAAGATGATTCCAGCATTAATTTCATTGTGCTTATGCTCATTTTGAAGATTTTGACATTTTTACCTAAAGTGCACAATCAGGCTGAAAACGCGTTTAAAGCCATAAAAAGTTCATTTTGGCTCTCACACCTAAACTAAACGTTGTAGACTCAAAATTTTTGCTGTATTTAGTGTATTCTAGCATCCTGAAGATGATTCCAGCATTAATTTCATTGTGCTTATGCTCATTTTGAAGATTTTGACATTTTCACCTTAAGTGTACAATCAGGGGCTGAAAACGCGTTTAAAGCAATAAAAAGTTCATTTTGGCTCTCACACCTAAACTAAACGTTGTAGACTCAAAATCTTTGCTGTATTTAGTCTATTCTAGCATCCTGAAGATGATTCCACCATTAATTTCATTGTGCTTATGCTCATTTTGAAGATTTTGACATTTTCACCTAAAGTGCACAATCAGGCTGAAAACGCATTTAAAGCAATAAAAAGTTAATTTTGGCTCTCACACCTAAACTAAACGTTGTAGACTAAAAAATTTTGGTGTATTTAGTGTATTCTAGCATCCTGAAGATGATTCCAGCATTAATTTCATTGTGCTTATGCTCATTTTTAAGATTTTGACATTTTCACCTAAAGTGCACAATCAGGCTGAAAACGTGTTTAAAGCAATAAAAAGTTCATTTTGGCTCTCACACCTAAACAAAACGTTGTAGACTCAACATTTTTGCTGTATTTAGTGTATTCTAGCATCCTGAAGATGATTCCAGCATTAATTTCATTGTGCTTATCCTCATTTTTAAGATTTTGACATTTTTACCTTAAGTGTACAATCAGGGGCTGAAAACGCGTTTAAAGCAATAAAAAGTTCATTTTGGCTCTCACACCTAAACTAAACGTTGTAGACTCAAAATTTTTGCTGTATTCAGTGTATTCTAGCATCCTGAAGATGATTCCAGCATTAATTTCATCGTGCTTATGCTCATTTTGAAGATTTTGACATTTTCACCTAAAGTGCACAATCAGGCTGAAAACGCATTTAAAGCAATAAAAAGTTCATTTTGGCTCTCACACCTAAACTAAACGTTGTAGACTCAAAATTTTTGCTGTATTTAGTGTATTCTAGCATCCTGAAGATGATTCCAGCATTAATTTCATTGTCCTTATGCTCATTTTGAAGATTTTGACATTTTTACCTAAAGTGCACAATCAGGCTGAAAACGCATTTAAAGCCATAAAAAGTTCATTTTGGCTCTCACACCTAAACTAAACGTTGTAGACTCAAAATTTGTGCTGTTTTCAGTGTATTCTAGCATCCTGAAGATGATTCCAGCATTAATTTCATTGTGCTTATGCTCATTTTGGAGATTTTGACATTTTCACCTTAAGTGTACAATCAGGCGCTGAAAACGCGTTTAAAGCAATAAAAAGTTCATTTTGGCTCTCACACCTAAACTAAACGTTGTAGACTCAAAATTTTTGCTGTATTCAGTGTATTCTAGCATCCTGAAGATGATTCCAGCATTAATTTCATTGTGCTTATGCTCATTTTTAAGATTTTGACATTTTCACCTAAAGTGCACAATCAGGCTGAAAACGCATTTAAAGCCATAAAAAGTTCATTTTGGCTCTCACACCTAAACTAAACGTTGTAGACTCAAAATTTTTGCTGTATTTAGTGTATTCTAGCATCCTGAAGATGATTCCAGCATTAATTTCATTGTGCTTATGCTCATTTTGAAGATTTTGACATTTTTACCTAAAGTGCACAATCAGGCTGAAAACGCGTTTAAAGCAATAAAAAGTTCATTTTGGCTCTCACACCTAAACTAAACGTTGTAGACTCAAAATCTTTGCTGTATTTAGTGTATTCTAGCATCCTGAAGATGATTCCACCATTAATTTCATTGTGCTTATGCTCATTTTGAAGATTTTGAAATTTTCACCTAAAGTGCACAATCAGGCTGAAAACGCATTTAAAGCAATAAAAAGTTAATTTTGGCTCTCACACCTAAACTAAACGTTGTAGACTCAAAATTTTTGCTGTATTCAGTGTATTCTATCATCCTGAAGATGATTCCAGCATTAATTCCATCGTGCTTATGCTCATTTTGAAGATTTTGACATTTTCACCTAAAGTGCACAATCAGGCTGAAAACGCAATTAAAGCAATAAAAAGTTCATTTTGGCTCAAAAACCTAAACTAAACGTTGTAGACTCAAAATTTTTGCTGTATTTAGTGTATTCTAGCATCCTGAAGATGATTCCAGCATTAATTTCATTGTGCTTATGCTCATTTTAAAGATTTTGACATTTTCACCTTACGTGTACAATCAGGGGCTGAAAACGCGTTTAAAGCAATAAAAAGTTCATTTTGGCTCTCACACCTAAACTAAACGTTGTAGACTCAAAATTTTTGCTGTATTTAGTGTATTCTATTATCCTGAAGATGATTCCAGCATTAATTTCATTGTGCTTATGCTCATTTTGAAGATTTTGACATTTTCACCTAAAGTGCACAATCAGGCTGAAAACGCATTTAAAGCAATAAAAAGTTCAATTTGGCTCTCACACCTAAACAAAACGTTGTAGACTCAACATTTTTGTTGTATTTAGTGTATTCTAGCATCCTGAAGATGATTCCAGCATTAATTTCATTGTGCTTATGCTCATTTTGAAGATTTTGACATTTTCACCTTAAGTGTACAATCAGGGGCTGAAAACGCGTTTAAAGCAATAAAAAGTTCATTTTGGCTCTCACACCTAAACTAAACGTTGTAGACTCAAAATTTTTGCTGTATTTAGTGTATTCTAGCATCCTGAAGATGATTCCAGCATTAATTTCATTGTGCTTATGCTCATTTTGAAGATTTTGACATTTTCACCTTACGTGTACAATCAGGGGCTAAAAACGCGTTTAAAGCAATAAAAAGTTCGTTTTGGCTCTCACACCTAAACTAAACGTTGTAGACTCAAAATTTTTGCTGTATTTAGTGTATTCTAGCATCCTGAAGATGATTCCAGCATGAATTTCATTGTGCTTATGCTCATTTTGAAGATTTTGACATTTTTACCTAAAGTGCACAATCAGGCTGAAAACGCGTTTAAAGCCATAAAAAGTTCATTTTGGCTCTCACACCTAAACTAAACGTTGTAGACTCAAAATTTTTGCTGTATTTAGTGTATTCTAGCATCCTGAAGATGATTCCAGCATGAATTTCATTGTGCTTATGCTCATTTTGAAGATTTTGACATTTTTACCTAAAGTGCACAATCAGGCTGAAAACGCGTTTAAAGCCATAAAAAGTTCATTTTGGCTCTCACACCTAAACTAAACGTTGTAGACTAAAAATTTTGCTGTATTTAGTGTATTCTAGCATCCTGAAGATGATTCCAGCATTAATTTCATTGTGCTTATGCTCATTTTGAAGATTTTGACATTTTCACCTTAAGTGTACAATCAGGGGCTGAAAACGCGTTTAAAGCAATAAAAAGTTCATTTTGAATCTCACACCTAAACTAAACGTTGTAGACTCAAAATCTTTGCTGTATTTAGTGTATTCTAGCATCCTGAAGATGATTCCACCATTATTTTCATTGTGCTTATGCTCATTTTGAAGATTTTGACATTTTCACCTAAAGTGCACAATCAGGCTGAAAACGCATTTAAAGCAATAAAAAGTTAATTTTGGCTCTCACACATAAACTAAACGTTGTAGACTAAAAAATTTTGGTGTATTTAGTGTATTCTAGCATCCTGAAGATGATTCCAGCATTAATTTCATTGTGCTTATGCTCATTTTTAAGATTTTGACATTTTCACCTAAAGTGCACAATCAGGCTGAAAACGCGTTTAAAGCAATAAAAAGTTCATTTTGGCTCTCACACCTAAACTAAACGTTGTAGACTCAAAATTTTTGCTGTATTTAGTGTATTCTAGCATCCTGAAGATCATTCCAGCATTAATTTCATTGTGCTTATGCTCATTTTGAAGATTTTGACATTTTCACCTAAACTGCACAATCAGGATGAAAACGCATTTAAAGCCATAAAAAGTTCATTTTGGCTCTCACACCTAAACTAAACGTTGTAGACTCAAAATTTTTGCTGTATTTAGTGTATTCTAGCATCCTGAAGATGATTCCAGCATTAATTTCATTGTGCTTATGCTCATTTTGAAGATTTTGACATTTTCACCTTACGTGTACAATCAGGGGCTGAAAACGCGTTTAAAGCAATAAAAAGTTCATTTTGGCTCTCACACCTAAACTAAACGTTGTAGACTCAAAATTTTTGCTGTATTTAGTGTATTCTAGCATCCTGAAGATGATTCCAGCATGAATTTCATTGTGCTTATGCTCATTTTGAAGATTTTGACATTTTTACCTAAAGTGCACAATCAGGCTGAAAACGCGTTTAAAGCCATAAAAAGTTCATTTTGGCTCTCACACCTAAACTAAACGTTGTAGACTAAAATTTTTTGCTGTATTTAGTGTATTCTAGCATCCTGAAGATGATTCCAGCATTAATTTCATTGTGCTTATGCTCATTTTGAAGATTTTGACATTTTCACCTTAAGTGTACAATCAGGGGCTGAAAACGCGTTTAAAGCAATAAAAAGTTCATTTTGGCTCTCACACCTAAACTAAACGTTGTAGACTCAAAATCTTTGCTGTATTTAGTGTATTCTAGCATCCTGAAGATGATTCCACCATTAATTTCATTGTGCTTATGCTCATTTTGAAGATTTTGACATTTTCACCTAAAGTGCACAATCAGGCTGAAAACGCATTTAAAGCAATAAAAAGTTAATTTTGGCTCTCAAACCTAAACTAAACGTTGTAGACTAAAAATTTTTGGTGTATTTAGTGTATTCTAGCATCCTGAAGATGATTCCAGCATTAATTTCATTGTGCTTATGCTCATTTTTAAGATTTTGACATTTTCACCTAAAGTGCACAATCAGGCTGAAAACGCGTTTAAAGCAATAAAAAGTTCATTTTGGCTCTCACACCTAAACTAAACGTTGTAGACTCAAAATTTTTGCTGTATTTAGTGTATTCTAGCATCCTGAAGATCATTCCAGCATTAATTTCATTGTGCTTATGCTCATTTTGAAGATTTTGACATTTTCACCTAAACTGCACAATCAGGCTGAAAACGCATTTAAAGCCATAAAAAGTTCATTTTGGCTCTCACACCTAAACTAAACGTTGTAGACTCAAAATTTTTGCTGTATTTAGTGTATTCTAGCATCCTGAAGATGATTCCAGCATTAATTTCATTGTGCTTATGCTCATTTTAAAGATTTTGACATTTTCACCTTACGTGTACAATCAGGGGCTGAAAACGCGTTTAAAGCAATAAAAAGTTCATTTTGGCTCTCACACCTAAACTAAACGTTGTAGACTCAAAATTTTTGCTGTATTTAGTGTATTCTAGCATCCTGAAGATGATTCCAGCATTAATTTCATTGTGCTTATGCTCATTTTGGAGATTTTGACATTTTCACCTTAAGTGTACAATCAGGGGCTGAAAACGCGTTTAAAGCAATAAAAAGTTCATTTTGGCTCTCACACCTAAACTAAACGTTGTAGACTCAAAATTTTTGGTGTATTCAGTGTATTCTAGCATCCTGAAGATGATACCAGCATTAATTTCATTGTGCTTATGCTCATTTTAAAGATTTTGACATTTTCACCTTACGTGTACAATCAGGGGCTGAAAACACGTTTAAAGCAATAAAAAGTTCATTTTGGCTCTCACACCTAAACTAAACGTTGTAGACTCAAAATTTTTGCTGTATTTAGTGTATTCTAGCATCCTGAAGATGATTCCAGCATTAATTTCATTGTGCTTATGCTCATTTTGAAGATTTTGACATTTTCACCTAAAGTGCACAATCAGGCTGAAAACGCATTTAAAGCAATAAAAAGTTCATTTTGTCTCTCACACCTAAACAAAACGTTGTAGACTCAACATTTTTGCTGTATTTAGTGTATTCTAGCATCCTGAAGATGATTCCAGCATTAATTTCATTGTGCTTATGCTCATTTTGAAGATTTTGACATTTTCACCTTACGTGTACAATCAGGGGCTGAAAACGCGTTTAAAGCAATAAAAAGTTCATTTTGGCTCTCACACCTAAACTAAACGTTGTAGACTCAAAATTTTTTGCTGTATTTAGTGTATTCTAGCATCCTGAAGATGATTCCAGCATTAATTTCATTGTGCTTATGCTCATTTTGAAGATTTTGACATTTTTACCTAAAGTGCACAATCAGGCTGAAAACGCGTTTAAAGCCATAAAAAGTTCATTTTGGCTCTCACACCTAAACTAAACGTTGTAGACTCAAAATTTTTGCTGTATTTAGTGTATTCTAGCATCCTGAAGATGATTCCAGCATTAATTTCATTGTGCTTATGCTCATTTTGAAGATTTTGACATTTTCACCTTAAGTGTACAATCAGGGGCTGAAAACGCGTTTAAAGCAATAAAAAGTTCATTTTGGCTCTCACACCTAAACTAAACGTTGTAGACTCAAAATCTTTGCTGTATTTAGTCTATTCTAGCATCCTGAAGATGATTCCAGCATTAATTTCATTGTGCTTATGCTCATTTTTAAGATTTTGACATTTTCACCTAAAGTGCACAATCAGGCTGAAAACGTGTTTAAAGCAATAAAAAGTTCATTTTGGCTCTCACACCTAAACAAAACGTTGTAGACTCAACATTTTTGCTGTATTTAGTGTATTCTAGCATCCTGAAGATGATTCCAGCATTAATTTCATTGTGCTTATCCTCATTTTTAAGATTTTGACATTTTTACCTAAAGTGCACAATCAGGCTGAAAACGCGTTTAAAGCCATAAAAAGTTCATTTTGGCTCTCACACCTAAACTAAACGTTGTAGACTCAAAATTTTTGCTGTATTTAGTGTATTCTAGCATCCTGAAGATGATTCCAGCATGAATTTCATTGTGCTTATGCTCATTTTGAAGATTTTGACATTTTTACCTAAAGTGCACAATCAGGCTGAAAACGCGTTTAAAGCCATAAAAAGTTCATTTTGGCTCTCACACCTAAACTAAACGTTGTAGACTAAAAAATTTTGCTGTATTTAGTGTATTCTAGCATCCTGAAGATGATTCCAGCATTAATTTCATTGTGCTTATGCTCATTTTGAAGATTTTGACATTTTCACCTTAAGTGTACAATCAGGGGCTGAAAACGCGTTTAAAGCAATAAAAAGTTCATTTTGAATCTCACACCTAAACTAAACGTTGTAGACTCAAAATCTTTGCTGTATTTAGTGTATTCTAGCATCCTGAAGATGATTCCACCATTAATTTCATTGTGCTTATGCTCATTTTGAAGATTTTGACATTTTCACCTAAAGTGCACAATCAGGCTGAAAACGCATTTAAAGCAATAAAGTTAATTTTGGCTCTCACACATAAACTAAACGTTGTAGACTAAAAAATTTTGGTGTATTTAGTGTATTCTAGCATCCTGAAGATGATTCCAGCATTAATTTCATTGTGCTTATGCTCATTTTTAAGATTTTGACATTTTCACCTAAAGTGCACAATCAGGCTGAAAACGCGTTTAAAGCAATAAAAAGTTCATTTTGGCTCTCACACCTAAACTAAACGTTGTAGACTCAAAATTTTTGCTGTATTTAGTGTATTCTAGCATCCTGAAGATCATTCCAGCATTAATTTCATTGTGCTTATGCTCATTTTGAAGATTTTGACATTTTCACCTAAACTGCACAATCAGGATGAAAACGCATTTAAAGCCATAAAAAGTTCATTTTGGCTCTCACACCTAAACTAAACGTTGTAGACTCAAAATTTTTGCTGTATTTAGTGTATTCTAGCATCCTGAAGATGATTCCAGCATTAATTTCATTGTGCTTATGCTCATTTTGAAGATTTTGACATTTTCACCTTACGTGTACAATCAGGGGCTGAAAACGCGTTTAAAGCAATAAAAAGTTCATTTTGGCTCTCACACCTAAACTAAACGTTGTAGACTCAAAATTTTTGCTGTATTTAGTGTATTCTAGCATCCTGAAGATGATTCCAGCATGAATTTCATTGTGCTTATGCTCATTTTGAAGATTTTGACATTTTTACCTAAAGTGCACAATCAGGCTGAAAACGCGTTTAAAGCCATAAAAAGTTCATTTTGGCTCTCACACCTAAACTAAACGTTGTAGACTAAAATTTTTTGCTGTATTTAGTGTATTCTAGCATCCTGAAGATGATTCCAGCATTAATTTCATTGTGCTTATGCTCATTTTGAAGATTTTGACATTTTCACCTTAAGTGTACAATCAGGGGCTGAAAACGCGTTTAAAGCAATAAAAAGTTCATTTTGGCTCTCACACCTAAACTAAACGTTGTAGACTCAAAATCTTTGCTGTATTTAGTGTATTCTAGCATCCTGAAGATGATTCCACCATTAATTTCATTGTGCTTATGCTCATTTTGAAGATTTTGACATTTTCACCTAAAGTGCACAATCAGGCTGAAAACGCATTTAAAGCAATAAAAAGTTAATTTTGGCTCTCAAACCTAAACTAAACGTTGTAGACTAAAAATTTTTGCTGTATTTAGTGTATTCTAGCATCCTGAAGATCATTCCAGCATTAATTTCATTGTGCTTATGCTCATTTTGAAGATTTTGACATTTTCACCTAAACTGCACAATCAGGCTGAAAACGCATTTAAAGCCATAAAAAGTTCATTTTGGCTCTCACACCTAAACTAAACGTTGTAGACTCAAAATTTTTGCTGTATTTAGTGTATTCTAGCATCCTGAAGATGATTCCAGCATTAATTTCATTGTGCTTATGCTCATTTTAAAGATTTTGACATTTTCACCTTACGTGTACAATCAGGGGCTGAAAACGCGTTTAAAGCAATAAAAAGTTCATTTTGGCTCTCACACCTAAACTAAACGTTGTAGACTCAAAATTTTTGCTGTATTTAGTGTATTCTAGCATCCTGAAGATGATTCCAGCATTAATTTCATTGTGCTTATGCTCATTTTGGAGATTTTGACATTTTCACCTTAAGTGTACAATCAGGGGCTGAAAACGCGTTTAAAGCAATAAAAAGTTCATTTTGGCTCTCACACCTAAACTAAACGTTGTAGACTCAAAATTTTTGGTGTATTCAGTGTATTCTAGCATCCTGAAGATGATACCAGCATTAATTTCATTGTGCTTATGCTCATTTTAAAGATTTTGACATTTTCACCTTACGTGTACAATCAGGGGCTGAAAACACGTTTAAAGCAATAAAAAGTTCATTTTGGCTCTCACACCTAAACTAAACGTTGTAGACTCAAAATTTTTGCTGTATTTAGTGTATTCTAGCATCCTGAAGATGATTCCAGCATTAATTTCATTGTGCTTATGCTCATTTTGAAGATTTTGACATTTTCACCTAAAGTGCACAATCAGGCTGAAAACGCATTTAAAGCAATAAAAAGTTCATTTTGTCTCTCACACCTAAACAAAACGTTGTAGACTCAACATTTTTGCTGTATTTAGTGTATTCTAGCATCCTGAAGATGATTCCAGCATTAATTTCATTGTGCTTATGCTCATTTTGAAGATTTTGACATTTTCACCTTACGTGTACAATCAGGGGCTGAAAACGCGTTTAAAGCAATAAAAAGTTCATTTTGGCTCTCACACCTAAACTAAACGTTGTAGACTCAAAATTTTTTGCTGTATTTAGTGTATTCTAGCATCCTGAAGATGATTCCAGCATTAATTTCATTGTGCTTATGCTCATTTTGAAGATTTTGACATTTTTACCTAAAGTGCACAATCAGGCTGAAAACGCGTTTAAAGCCATAAAAAGTTCATTTTGGCTCTCACACCTAAACTAAACGTTGTAGACTCAAAATTTTTGCTGTATTTAGTGTATTCTAGCATCCTGAAGATGATTCCAGCATTAATTTCATTGTGCTTATGCTCATTTTGAAGATTTTGACATTTTCACCTTAAGTGTACAATCAGGGGCTGAAAACGCGTTTAAAGCAATAAAAAGTTCATTTTGGCTCTCACACCTAAACTAAACGTTGTAGACTCAAAATCTTTGCTGTATTTAGTCTATTCTAGCATCCTGAAGATGATTCCAGCATTAATTTCATTGTGCTTATGCTCATTTTTAAGATTTTGACATTTTCACCTAAAGTGCACAATCAGGCTGAAAACGTGTTTAAAGCAATAAAAAGTTCATTTTGGCTCTCACACCTAAACAAAACGTTGTAGACTCAACATTTTTGCTGTATTTAGTGTATTCTAGCATCCTGAAGATGATTCCAGCATTAATTTCATTGTGCTTATCCTCATTTTTAAGATTTTGACATTTTTACCTTAAGTGTACAATCAGGGGCTGAAAACGCGTTTAAAGCAATAAAAAGTTCATTTTGGCTCTCACACCTAAACTAAACGTTGTAGACTCAAAATTTTTGCTGTATTCAGTGTATTCTAGCATCCTGAAGATGATTCCAGCATTAATTTCATCGTGCTTATGCTCATTTTGAAGATTTTGACATTTTCACCTAAAGTGCACAATCAGGCTGAAAACGCATTTAAAGCAATAAAAAGTTCATTTTGGCTCTCACACCTAAACTAAACGTTGTAGACTCAAAATTTTTGCTGTATTTAGTGTATTCTAGCATCCTGAAGATGATTCCAGCATTAATTTCATTGTGCTTATGCTCATTTTGAAGATTTTGACATTTTGACCTTAAGTGTACAATCAGGGGCTGAAAACGCGTTTAAAGCAATAAAAAGTTCATTTTGGCTCTCACACCTAAACTAAACGTTGTAGACTCAAAATTTTTGCTGTATTTAGTGTATTCTAGCATCCTGAAGATGATTCCAGCATTAATTTCATTGTCCTTATGCTCATTTTGAAGATTTTGACATTTTTACCTAAAGTGCACAATCAGGCTGAAAACGCATTTAAAGCCATAAAAAGTTCATTTTGGCTCTCACACCTAAACTAAACGTTGTAGACTCAAAATTTTTGCTGTTTTCAGTGTATTCTAGCATCCTGAAGATGATTCCACCATTAATTTCATTGTGCTTATGCTCATTTTGGAGATTTTGACATTTTCACCTTAAGTGTACAATCAGGCGCTGAAAACGCGTTTAAAGCAATAAAAAGTTCATTTTGGCTCTCACACCTAAACTAAACGTTGTAGACTCAAAATTTTTGCTGTATTCAGTGTATTCTAGCATCCTGAAGATGATTCCAGCATTAATTTCATTGTGCTTATGCTCATTTTTAAGATTTTGACATTTTCACCTAAAGTGCACAATCAGGCTGAAAACGCATTTCAAGCCATAAAAAGTTCATTTTGGCTCTCACACCTAAACTAAACGTTGTAGACTCAAAATTTTTGCTGTATTTAGTGTATTCTAGCATCCTGAAGATGATTCCAGCATTAATTTCATTGTGCTTATGCTCATTTTGAAGATTTTGACATTTTTACCTAAAGTGCACAATCAGGCTGAAAACACATTTAAAGCCATAAAAAGTTCATTTTGGCTCTCACACCTAAACTAAACGTTGTAGACTCAAAATTTTTGCTGTATTTAGTGTATTCTAGCATCCTGAAGATGATTCCAGCATTAATTTCATTGTGCTTATGCTCATTTTGGAGATTTTGACATTTTCACCTTAAGTGTACAATCAGGGGCTGAAAACGCGTTTAAAGCAATAAAAAGTTCATTTTGGCTCTCACACCTAAACTAAAGGTTGTAGACTCAAAATTTTTGCTGTATTTAGTGTATTCTAGCATCCTGAAGATGATTCCAGCATTAATTTCATTGTGCTTATGCTCATTTTGGAGATTTTGACATTTTCACCTTAAGTGTACAATCAGGGGCTGAAAACGCGTTTAAAGCAATAAAAAGTTCATTTTGGCTCTCACACCTAAACTAAACGTTGTAGACTCAAAATCTTTGCTGTATTTAGTGTATTCTAGCATCCTGAAGATGATTCCACCATTAATTTCATTGTGCTTATGCTCATTTTGAAGATTTTGAAATTTTCACCTAAAGTGCACAATCAGGCTGAAAACGCATTTAAAGCAATAAAAAGTTAATTTTGGCTCTCACACCTAAACTAAACGTTGTAGACTCAAAATTTTTGCTGTATTCAGTGTATTCTATCATCCTGAAGATGATTCCAGCATTAATTCCATCGTGCTTATGCTCATTTTGAAGATTTTGACATTTTCACCTAAAGTGCACAATCAGGCTGAAAACGCAATTAAAGCAATAAAAAGTTCATTTTGGCTCAAAAACCTAAACTAAACGTTGTAGACTCAAAATTTTTGCTGTATTTAGTGTATTCTAGCATCCTGAAGATGATTCCAGCATTAATTTCTTTGTGCTTATGCTCATTTTAAAGATTTTGACATTTTCACCTTACGTGTACAATCAGGGGCTGAAAACGCGTTTAAAGCAATAAAAAGTTCATTTTGGCTCTCACACCTAAACTAAACGTTGTAGACTCAAAATTTTTGCTGTATTTAGTGTATTCTAGCATCCTGAAGATGATTCCAGCATGAATTTCATTGTGCTTATGCTCATTTTGAAGATTTTGACATTTTTACCTAAAGTGCACAATCAGGCTGAAAACGCGTTTAAAGCCATAAAAAGTTCATTTTGGCTCTCACACCTAAACTAAACGTTGTAGACGAAAATTTTTTGCTGTATTTAGTGTATTCTAGCATCCTGAAGATGATTCCAGCATTAATTTCATTGTGCTTATGCTCATTTTGAAGATTTTGACATTTTCACCTTAAGTGTACAATCAGGGGCTGAAAACGCGTTTAAAGCAATAAAAAGTTCATTTTGGCTCTCACACCTAAACTAAACGTTGTAGACTCAAAATCTTTGCTGTATTTAGTGTATTCTAGCATCCTGAAGATGATTCCACCATTAATTTCATTGTGCTTATGCTCATTTTGAAGATTTTGACATTATCACCTAAAGTGCACAATCAGGCTGAAAACGCATTTAAAGCAATAAAAAGTTAATTTTGGCTCTCACACCTAAACTAAACGTTGTAGACTAAAAATTTTTGGTGTATTTAGTGTATTCTAGCATCCTGAAGATGATTCCAGCATTAATTTCATTGTGCTTATGCTCATTTTTAAGATTTTGACATTTTCACCTAAAGTGCACAATCAGGCTGAAAACGCGTTTAAAGCAATAAAAAGTTCATTTTGGCTCTCACACCTAAACTAAACGTTGTAGACTCAAAATTTTTGCTGTATTTAGTGTATTCTAGCATCCTGAAGATCATTCCAGCATTAATTTCATTGTGCTTATGCTCATTTTGAAGATTTTGACATTTTCACCTTAACTGCACAATCAGGCTAAAAACGCATTTAAAGCCATAAAAAGTTCATTTTGGCTCTCACACCTAAACTAAAGGTTGTAGACTCAAAATTTTTGCTGTATATAGTGTATTCTAGCATCCTGAAGATGATTCCAGCATTAATTTCATTGTGCTTATGCTCATTTTGGAGATTTTGACATTTTCACCTTAAGTGTACAATCAGGGGCTGAAAACGCGTTTAAAGCAATAAAAAGTTCATTTTGGCTCTCACACCTAAACTAAACGTTGTAGACTCAAAATCTTTGCTGTATTTAGTGTATTCTAGCATCCTGAAGATGATTCCACCATTAATTTCATTGTGCTTATGCTCATTTTGAAGATTTTGAAATTTTCACCTAAAGTGCACAATCAGGCTGAAAACGCATTTAAAGCAATAAAAAGTTAATTTTGGCTCTCACACCTAAACTAAACGTTGTAGACTCAAAATTTTTGCTGTATTCAGTGTATTCTATCATCCTGAAGATGATTCCAGCATTAATTCCATCGTGCTTATGCTCATTTTGAAGATTTTGACATTTTCACCTAAAGTGCACAATCAGGCTGAAAACGCAATTAAAGCAATAAAAAGTTCATTTTGGCTCAAAAACCTAAACTAAACGTTGTAGACTCAAAATTTTTGCTGTATTTAGTGTATTCTAGCATCCTGAAGATGATTCCAGCATTAATTTCATTGTGCTTATGCTCATTTTAAAGATTTTGACATTTTCACCTTACGTGTACAATCAGGGGCTGAAAACGCGTTTAAAGCAATAAAAAGTTCATTTTGGCTCTCACACCTAAACTAAACGTTGTAGACTCAAAATTTTTGCTGTATTTAGTGTATTCTATTATCCTGAAGATGATTCCAGCATTAATTTCATTGTGCTTATGCTCATTTTGAAGATTTTGACATTTTCACCTAAAGTGCACAATCAGGCTGAAAACGCATTTAAAGCAATAAAAAGTTAATTTTGGCTCTCACACATAAACTAAACGTTGTAGACTAAAAAATGTTGGTGTATTTAGTGTATTCTAGCATCCTGAAGATGATTCCAGCATTAATTTCATTGTGCTTATGCTCATTTTGAAGATTTTGACATTTTCACCTTAAGTGTACAATCAGGGGCTGAAAACGCGTTTAAAGCAATAAAAAGTTCATTTTGGCTCTCACACCTAAACTAAACGTTGTAGACTCAAAATTTTTGCTGTATTTAGTGTATTCTAGCATCCTGAAGATCATTCCAGCATTAATTTCATTGTGCTTATGCTCATTTTGAAGATTTTGACATTTTCACCTAAACTGCACAATCAGGATGAAAACGCATTTAAAGCCATAAAAAGTTCATTTTGGCTCTCACACCTAAACTAAACGTTGTAGACTCAAAATTTTTGCTGTATTTAGTGTATTCTAGCATCCTGAAGATGATTCCAGCATTAATTTCATTGTGCTTATGCTCATTTTGAAGATTTTGACATTTTCACCTTACGTGTACAATCAGGGGCTGAAAACGCGTTTAAAGCAATAAAAAGTTCATTTTGGCTCTCACACCTAAACTAAACGTTGTAGACTCAAAATTTTTGCTGTATTTAGTGTATTCTAGCATCCTGAAGATGATTCCAGCATGAATTTCATTGTGCTTATGCTCATTTTGAAGATTTTGACATTTTTACCTAAAGTGCACAATCAGGCTGAAAACGCGTTTAAAGCCATAAAAAGTTCATTTTGGCTCTCACACCTAAACTAAACGTTGTAGACTAAAATTTTTTGCTGTATTTAGTGTATTCTAGCATCCTGAAGATGATTCCAGCATTAATTTCATTGTGCTTATGCTCATTTTGAAGATTTTGACATTTTCACCTTAAGTGTACAATCAGGGGCTGAAAACGCGTTTAAAGCAATAAAAAGTTCATTTTGGCTCTCACACCTAAACTAAACGTTGTAGACTCAAAATCTTTGCTGTATTTAGTGTATTCTAGCATCGTGAAGATGATTCCACCATTAATTTCATTGTGCTTATGCTCATTTTGAAGATTTTGACATTATCACCTAAAGTGCACAATCAGGCTGAAAACGCATTTAAAGCAATAAAAAGTTCATTTTGGCTCTCACACCTAAACTAAACGTTGTAGACTCAAAATTTTTGCTGTATTTAGTGTATTCTAGCATCCTGAAGATCATTCCAGCATTAATTTCATTGTGCTTATGCTCATTTTGAAGATTTTGACATTTTCACCTAAACTGCACAATCAGGCTGAAAACGCATTTAAAGCCATAAAAAGTTCATTTTGGCTCTCACACCTAAACTAAACGTTGTAGACTCAAAATTTTTGCTGTATTTAGTGTATTCTAGCATCCTGAAGATGATTCCAGCATTAATTTCATTGTGCTTATGCTCATTTTAAAGATTTTGACATTTTCACCTTACGTGTACAATCAGGGGCTGAAAACGCGTTTAAAGCAATAAAAAGTTCATTTTGGCTCTCACACCTAAACTAAACGTTGTAGACTCAAAATTTTTGCTGTATTTAGTGTATTCTAGCATCCTGAAGATGATTCCAGCATTAATTTCATTGTGCTTATGCTCATTTTGGAGATTTTGACATTTTCACCTTAAGTGTACAATCAGGGGCTGAAAACGCGTTTAAAGCAATAAAAAGTTCATTTTGGCTCTCACACCTAAACTAAACGTTGTAGACTCAAAATTTTTGGTGTATTCAGTGTATTCTAGCATCCTGAAGATGATACCAGCATTAATTTCATTGTGCTTATGCTCATTTTAAAGATTTTGACATTTTCACCTTACGTGTACAATCAGGGGCTGAAAACGCGTTTAAAGCAATAAAAAGTTCATTTTGGCTCTCACACCTAAACTAAACGTTGTAGACTCAAAATTTTTGCTGTATTTAGTGTATTCTAGCATCCTGAAGATGATTCCAGCATTAATTTCATTGTGCTTATGCTCATTTTGAAGATTTTGACATTTTCACCTAAAGTGCACAATCAGGCTGAAAACGCATTTAAAGCAATAAAAAGTTCATTTTGTCTCTCACACCTAAACAAAACGTTGTAGACTCAACATTTTTGCTGTATTTAGTGTATTCTAGCATCCTGAAGATGATTCCAGCATTAATTTCATTGTGCTTATGCTCATTTTGAAGATTTTGACATTTTCACCTTACGTGTACAATCAGGGGCTGAAAACGCGTTTAAAGCAATAAAAAGTTCATTTTGGCTCTCACACCTAAACTAAACGTTGTAGACTCAAAATTTTTTGCTGTATTTAGTGTATTCTAGCATCCTGAAGATGATTCCAGCATTAATTTCATTGTGCTTATGCTCATTTTGAAGATTTTGACATTTTTACCTAAAGTGCACAATCAGGCTGAAAACGCGTTTAAAGCCATAAAAAGTTCATTTTGGCTCTCACACCTAAACTAAACGTTGTAGACTCAAAATTTTTGCTGTATTTAGTGTATTCTAGCATCCTGAAGATGATTCCACCATTAATTTCATTGTGCTTATGCTCATTTTGAAGATTTTGACATTATCACCTAAAGTGCACAATCAGGCTGAAAACGCATTTAAAGCAATAAAAAGTTAATTTTGGCTCTCACACCTAAACTAAACGTTGTAGACTAAAAATTTTTGGTGTATTTAGTGTATTCTAGCATCCTGAAGATGATTCCAGCATTAATTTCATTGTGCTTATGCTCATTTTTAAGATTTTGACATTTTCACCTAAAGTGCACAATCAGGCTGAAAACGCGTTTAAAGCAATAAAAAGTTCATTTTGGCTCTCACACCTAAACTAAACGTTGTAGACTCAAAATTTTTGCTGTATTTAGTGTATTCTAGCATCCTGAAGATCATTCCAGCATTAATTTCATTGTGCTTATGCTCATTTTGAAGATTTTGACATTTTCACCTAAACTGCACAATCAGGCTAAAAACGCATTTAAAGCCATAAAAAGTTCATTTTGGCTCTCACACCTAAACTAAAGGTTGTAGACTCAAAATTTTTGCTGTATATAGTGTATTCTAGCATCCTGAAGATGATTCCAGCATTAATTTCATTGTGCTTATGCTCATTTTGGAGATTTTGACATTTTCACCTTAAGTGTACAATCAGGGGCTGAAAACGCGTTTAAAGCAATAAAAAGTTCATTTTGGCTCTCACACCTAAACTAAACGTTGTAGACTCAAAATCTTTGCTGTATTTAGTGTATTCTAGCATCCTGAAGATGATTCCACCATTAATTTCATTGTGCTTATGCTCATTTTGAAGATTTTGAAATTTTCACCTAAAGTGCACAATCAGGCTGAAAACGCATTTAAAGCAATAAAAAGTTAATTTTGGCTCTCACACCTAAACTAAACGTTGTAGACTCAAAATTTTTGCTGTATTCAGTGTATTCTATCATCCTGAAGATGATTCCAGCATTAATTCCATCGTGCTTATGCTCATTTTGAAGATTTTGACATTTTCACCTAAAGTGCACAATCAGGCTGAAAACGCAATTAAAGCAATAAAAAGTTCATTTTGGCTCAAAAACCTAAACTAAACGTTGTAGACTCAAAATTTTTGCTGTATTTAGTGTATTCTAGCATCCTGAAGATGATTCCAGCATTAATTTCATTGTGCTTATGCTCATTTTAAAGATTTTGACATTTTCACCTTACGTGTACAATCAGGGGCTGAAAACGCGTTTAAAGCAATAAAAAGTTCATTTTGGCTCTCACACCTAAACTAAACGTTGTAGACTCAAAATTTTTGCTGTATTTAGTGTATTCTATTATCCTGAAGATGATTCCAGCATTAATTTCATTGTGCTTATGCTCATTTTGAAGATTTTGACATTTTCACCTAAAGTGCACAATCAGGCTGAAAACGCATTTAAAGCAATAAAAAGTTAATTTTGGCTCTCACACATAAACTAAACGTTGTAGACTAAAAAATGTTGGTGTATTTAGTGTATTCTAGCATCCTGAAGATGATTCCAGCATTAATTTCATTGTGCTTATGCTCATTTTGAAGATTTTGACATTTTCACCTTAAGTGTACAATCAGGGGCTGAAAACGCGTTTAAAGCAATAAAAAGTTCATTTTGGCTCTCACACCTAAACTAAACGTTGTTGACTCAAAATTTTTGCTGTATTTAGTGTATTCTAGCATCCTGAAGATCATTCCAGCATTAATTTCATTGTGCTTATGCTCATTTTGAAGATTTTGACATTTTCACCTAAAGTGCACAATCAGGCTGAAAACGCATTTAAAGCAATAAAAAGTTAATTTTGGCTCTCACACCTAAACTAAACGTTGTAGACTCAAAATTTTTGCTGTATTTAGTGTATTCTAGCATCCTGAAGATGATTCCAGCATTAATTTCATTGTGCTTATGCTCATTTTTAAGATTTTGACATTTTCACCTAAAGTGCACAATCAGGCTGAAAACGCGTTTAAAGCAATAAAAAGTTCATTTTGGCTCTCACACCTAAACTAAACGTTGTAGACTCAAAATTTTTGCTGTATTTAGTGTATTCTAGCATCCTGAAGATCATTCCAGCATTAATTTCATTGTGCTTATGCTCATTTTGAAGATTTTGACATTTTCACCTAAACTGCACAATCAGGCTGAAAACGCATTTAAAGCCATAAAAAGTTCATTTTGGCTCTCACACCTAAACTAAACGTTGTAGACTCAAAATTTTTGCTGTATTTAGTGTATTCTAGCATCCTGAAGATGATTCCAGCATTAATTTCATTGTGCTTATGCTCATTTTAAAGATTTTGACATTTTCACCTTACGTGTACAATCAGGGGCTGAAAACGCGTTTAAAGCAATAAAAAGTTCATTTTGGCTCTCACACCTAAACTAAACGTTGTAGACTCAAAATTTTTGCTGTATTTAGTGTATTCTAGCATCCTGAAGATGATTCCAGCATTAATTTCATTGTGCTTATGCTCATTTTGGAGATTTTGACATTTTCACCTTAAGTGTACAATCAGGGGTTGAAAACGCGTTTAAAGCAATAAAAAGTTCATTTTGGCTCTCACACCTAAACTAAACGTTGTAGACTCAAAATTTTTGGTGTATTCAGTGTATTCTAGCATCCTGAAGATGATACCAGCATTAATTTCATTGTGCTTATGCTCATTTTAAAGATTTTGACATTTTCACCTTACGTGTACAATCAGGGGCTGAAAACGCGTTTAAAGCAATAAAAAGTTCATTTTGGCTCTCACACCTAAACTAAACGTTGTAGACTCAAAATTTTTGCTGTATTTAGTGTATTCTAGCATCCTGAAGATGATTCCAGCATTAATTTCATTGTGCTTATGCTCATTTTGAAGATTTTGACATTTTCACCTAAAGTGCACAATCAGGCTGAAAACGCATTTAAAGCAATAAAAAGTTCATTTTGGCTCTCACACCTAAACAAAACGTTGTAGACTCAACATTTTTGCTGTATTTAGTGTATTCTAGCATCCTGAAGATGATTCCAGCATTAATTTCATTGTGCTTATGCTCATTTTGAAGATTTTGACATTTTCACCTTACGTGTACAATCAGGGGCTGAAAACGCGTTTAAAGCAATAAAAAGTTCATTTTGGCTCTCACACCTAAACTAAACGTTGTAGACTCAAAATTTTTTGCTGTATTTAGTGTATTCTAGCATCCTGAAGATGATTCCAGCATTAATTTCATTGTGCTTATGCTCATTTTGAAGATTTTGACATTTTTACCTAAAGTGCACAATCAGGCTGAAAACGCGTTTAAAGCCATAAAAAGTTCATTTTGGCTCTCACACCTAAACTAAACGTTGTAGACTCAAAATTTTTGCTGTATTTAGTGTATTCTAGCATCCTGAAGATGATTCCAGCATTAATTTCATTGTGCTTATGCTCATTTTGAAGATTTTGACATTTTCACCTTAAGTGTACAATCAGGGGCTGAAAACGCGTTTAAAGCAATAAAAAGTTCATTTTGGCTCTCACACCTAAACTAAACGTTGTAGACTCAAAATCTTTGCTGTATTTAGTCTATTCTAGCATCCTGAAGATGATTCCACCATTAATTTCATTGTGCTTATGCTCATTTTGAAGATTTTGACATTTTCACCTAAAGTGCACAATCAGGCTGAAAACGCATTTAAAGCAATAAAAAGTTAATTTTGGCTCTCACACCTAAACTAAACGTTGTAGACTAAAAAATTTTGGTGTATTTAGTGTATTCTAGCATCCTGAAGATGATTCCAGCATTAATTTCATTGTGCTTATGCTCATTTTTAAGATTTTGACATTTTCACCTAAAGTGCACAATCAGGCTGAAAACGTGTTTAAAGCAATAAAAAGTTCATTTTGGCTCTCACACCTAAACAAAACGTTGTAGACTCAACATTTTTGCTGTATTTAGTGTATTCTAGCATCCTGAAGATGATTCCAGCATTAATTTCATTGTGCTTATCCTCATTTTTAACATTTTGACATTTTTACCTTAAGTGTACAATCAGGGGCTGAAAACGCGTTTAAAGCAATAAAAAGTTCATTTTGGCTCTCACACCTAAACTAAACGTTGTAGACTCAAAATTTTTGCTGTATTCAGTGTATTCTAGCATCCTGAAGATGATTCCAGCATTAATTTCATCGTGCTTATGCTCATTTTGAAGATTTTGACATTTTCACCTAAAGTGCACAATCAGGCTGAAAACGCATTTAAAGCAATAAAAAGTTCATTTTGGCTCTCACACCTAAACTAAACGTTGTAGACTCAAAATTTTTGCTGTATTTAGTGTATTCTAGCATCCTGAAGATGATTCCAGCATTAATTTCATTGTGCTTATGCTCATTTTGAAGATTTTGACATTTTGACCTGAAGTGTACAATCAGGGGCTGAAAACGCGTTTAAAGCAATAAAAAGTTCATTTTGGCTCTCACACCTAAACTAAACGTTGTAGACTCAAAATTTTTGCTGTATTTAGTGTATTCTAGCATCCTGAAGATGATTCCAGCATTAATTTCATTGTCCTTATGCTCATTTTGAAGATTTTGACATTTTTACCTAAAGTGCACAATCAGGCTGAAAACGCATTTAAAGCCATAAAAAGTTCATTTTGGCTCTCACACCTAAACTAAACGTTGTAGACTCAAAATTTTTGCTGTTTTCAGTGTATTCTAGCATCCTGAAGATGATTCCAGCATTAATTTCATTGTGCTTATGCTCATTTTGGAGATTTTGACATTTTCACCTTAAGTGTACAATCAGGCGCTGAAAACGCGTTTAAAGCAATAAAAAGTTCATTTTGGCTCTCACACCTAAACTAAACGTTGTAGACTCAAAATTTTTGCTGTATTCAGTGTATTCTAGCATCCTGAAGATGATTCCAGCATTAATTTCATTGTGCTTATGCTCATTTTTAAGATTTTGACATTTTCACCTAAAGTGCACAATCAGGCTGAAAACGCATTTAAAGCCATAAAAAGTTCATTTTGGCTCTCACACCTAAACTAAACGTTGTAGACTCAAAATTTTTGCTGTATTTAGTGTATTCTAGCATCCTGAAGATGATTCCAGCATTAATTTCATTGTGCTTATGCTCATTTTGAAGATTTTGACATTTTTACCTAAAGTGCACAATCAGGCTGAAAACACATTTAAAGCCATAAAAAGTTCATTTTGGCTCTCACACCTAAACTAAACGTTGTAGACTCAAAATTTTTGCTGTATTTAGTGTATTCTAGCATCCTGAAGATGATTCCAGCATTAATTTCATTGTGCTTATGCTCATTTTTAAGATTTTGACATTTTCACCTAAAGTGCACAATCAGGCTGAAAACGCATTTAAAGCAATAAAAAGTTAATTTTGGCTCTCACACCTAAACTAAACGTTGTAGACTCAAAATTTTTGCTGTATTCAGTGTATTCTATCATCCTGAAGATGATTCCAGCATTAATTCCATCGTGCTTATGCTCATTTTGAAGATTTTGACATTTTCACCTAAAGTGCACAATCAGGCTGAAAACGCATTTAAAGCAATAAAAAGTTCAATTTGGCTCTCACACCTAAACAAAACGTTGTAGACTCAACATTTTTGCTGTATTTAGTGTATTCTAGCATCCTGAAGATGATTCCAGCATTAATTTCATTGTGCTTATGCTCATTTTGAAGATTTTGACATTTTCACCTTAAGTGTACAATCAGGGGCTGAAAACGCGTTTAAAGCAATAAAAAGTTCATTTTGGCTCTCACACCTAAACTAAACGTTGTAGACTCAAAATTTTTGCTGTATTTAGTGTATTCTAGCATCCTGAAGATGATTCCAGCATGAATTTCATTGTGCTTATGCTCATTTTGAAGATTTTGACATTTTTACCTTAAGTGCACAATCAGGCTGAAAACGCGTTTAAAGCCATAAAAAGTTCATTTTGGCTCTCACACCTAAACTAAACGTTGTAGACTAAAAATTTTTGCTGTATTTAGTGTATTCTAGCATCCTGAAGATGATTCCAGCATTAATTCCATTGTGCTTATGCTCATTTTGAAGATTTTGACATTTTCACCTTAAGTGTACAATCAGGGGCTGAAAATGCGTTTAAAGCAATAAAAACTTCATTTTGGCTCTCACACCTAAACTAAACGTTGTAGACTCAAAATGTTTGCTGTATTTAGTGTATTCTAGCATCCTGAAGATGATTCCAGCATTAATTTCATTGTGCTTGTGCTCATTTTGAAGATTTTGACATTTTCACCTTAAGTGTACAATCAGGGGCTGAAAACGCGTTTAAAGCAATAAAAAGTTCATTTTGGCTCTCACACCTAAACTAAACGTTGTAGACTCAAATTTTTTGCTGTATTTAGTGTATTCTAGCATCCTGAAGATGATTCTAGCATTAACTTCATTGTGCTTATGCTCATTTTGAAGATTTTGACATTTTCACCTTAAGTGCACAATCAGGCTGAAAACGCATTTAAAGCCATAAAAAGTTCATTTTGGCTCTCACACCTAAACTAAACGTTTTAGACTCAAAATTTTTGCTGTATTTAGTGTATTCTAGCATCCTGAAGATGATTCCAGCATTAATTTCATTGTGCTTATGCTCATTTTGGAGATTTTGACATTTTCACCTTAAGTGTACAATCAGGGGCTGAAAACGCGTTTAAAGCAATAAAAAGTTCATTTTGGCTCTCACACCTAAACTAAACGTTGTAGACTCAAAATTTTTGCTGTATTCAGTGTATTCTAGCATCCTGAAGATGATTCCAGCATTAATTCCATCGTGCTTATGCTCATTTTGAAGATTTTGACATTTTCACCTAAAGTGCACAATCAGGCTGAAAACGCAATTAAAGCAATAAAAAGTTCATTTTGGCTCTCACACCTAAACTAAACGTTGTAGACTCAAAATCTTTGCTGTATTTAGTGTATTCTAGCATCCTGAAGATGATTCCACCATTAATTTCATTGTGCTTATGCTCATTTTGAAGATTTTGACATTTTCACCTAAAGTGCACAATCAGGCTGAAAACGCAATTAAAGCAATAAAAAGTTCATTTTGGCTCTCACACCTAAACTAAACGTTGTAGACTCAAAATTTTTGCTGTATTTAGTGTATTCTAGCATCCTGAAGATGATTCCAGCATGAATTTCATTGTGCTTATGCTCATTATGAAGATTTTGACATTTTTACCTAAAGTGCACAATCAGGCTGAAAACGCGTTTAAAGCCATAAAAAGTTCATTTTGGCTCTCACACCTAAACTAAACGTTGTAGACTAAAAATTTTTGCTGTATTTAGTGTATTCTAGCATCCTGAAGATGATTCCAGCATTAATTTCATTGTGCTTATGCTCATTTTGGAGATTTTGACATTTTCACCTTAAGTGTACAATCAGGGGCAGAAAACGCGTTTAAAGCAATAAAAAGTTCATTTTGGCTCTCACACCTAAACTAAACGTTGTAGACTCAAAATTTTTGCTGTATTCAGTGTATTCTAGCATCCTGAAGATGATTCCAGCATTAATTCCATCGTGCTTATGCTCATTTTGAAGATTTTGACATTTTCACCTAAAGTGCACAATCAGGCTGAAAACGCAATTAAAGCAATAAAAAGTTCATTTTGGCTCTCACACCTAAACTAAACGTTGTAGACTCAAAATCTTTGCTGTATTTAGTGTATTCTAGCATCCTGAAGATGATTCCACCATTAATTTCATTGTGCTTATGCTCATTTTGAAGATTTTGACATTTTCACCTAAAGTGCACAATGAGGCTGAAAACGCATTTAAAGCAATAAAAAGTTAATTTTGGCTCTCACACATAAACTAAACGTTGTAGACTAAAAAATTTTGGTGTATTTAGTGTATTCTAGCATCCTGAAGATGATTCCAGCATTAATTTCATTGTGCTTATGCTCATTTTTAAGATTTTGACATTTTCACCTAAAGTGCACAATCAGGCTGAAAACGCGTTTAAAGCAATAAAAAGTTCATTTTGGCTCTCACACCTAAACTAAACGTTGTAGACTCAAAATTTTTGCTGTATTTAGTGTATTCTAGCATCCTGAAGATCATTCCAGCATTAATTTCATTGTGCTTATGCTCATTTTGAAGATTTTGACATTTTCACCTAAACTGCACAATCAGGATGAAAACGCATTTAAAGCCATAAAAAGTTCATTTTGGCTCTCACACCTAAACTAAACGTTGTAGACTCAAAATTTTTGCTGTATTTAGTGTATTCTAGCATCCTGAAGATGATTCCAGCATTAATTTCATTGTGCTTATGCTCATTTTGAAGATTTTGACATTTTCACCTTACGTGTACAATCAGGGGCTGAAAACGCGTTTAAAGCAATAAAAAGTTCATTTTGGCTCTCACACCTAAACTAAACGTTGTAGACTCAAAATTTTTGCTGTATTTAGTGTATTCTAGCATCCTGAAGATGATTCCAGCATGAATTTCATTGTGCTTATGCTCATTTTGAAGATTTTGACATTTTTACCTAAAGTGCACAATCAGGCTGAAAACGCGTTTAAAGCCATAAAAAGTTCATTTTGGCTCTCACACCTAAACTAAACGTTGTAGACTAAAACATTTTGCTGTATTTAGTGTATTCTAGCATCCTGAAGATGATTCCAGCATTAATTTCATTGTGCTTATGCTCATTTTGAAGATTTTGACATTTTCACCTTAAGTGTACAATCAAGGGCTGAAAACGCGTTTAAAGCAATAAAAAGTTCATTTTGGCTCTCACACCTAAACTAAACGTTGTAGACTCAAAATCTTTGCTGTATTTAGTGTATTCTAGCATCCTGAAGATGATTCCACCATTAATTTCATTGTGCTTATGCTCATTTTGAAGATTTTGACATTTTCACCTAAAGTGCACAATCAGGCTGAAAACGCATTTAAAGCAATAAAAAGTTAATTTTGGCTCTCACACCTAAACTAAACGTTGTAGACTAAAAAATTTTGGTGTATTTAGTGTATTCTAGCATCCTGAAGATGATTCCAGCATTAATTTCATTGTGCTTATGCTCATTTTTAAGATTTTGACATTTTCACCTAAAGTGCACAATCAGGCTGAAAACGCGTTTAAAGCAATAAAAAGTTCATTTTGGCTCTCACAACTAAACTAAACGTTGTAGACTCAAAATTTTTGCTGTATTTAGTGTATTCTAGCATCCTGAAGATCATTCCAGCATTAATTTCATTGTGCTTATGCTCATTTTGAAGATTTTGACATTTTCACCTAAACTGCACAATCAGGCTGAAAACGCATTTAAAGCCATAAAAAGTTCATTTTGGCTCTCACACCTAAACTAAACGTTGTAGACTCAAAATTTTTGCTGTATTTAGTGTATTCTAGCATCCTGAAGATGATTCCAGCATTAATTTCATTGTGCTTATGCTCATTTTAAAGATTTTGACATTTTCACCTAAAGTGCACAATCAGGCTGAAAACGCGTTTAAAGCAATAAAAAGTTCATTTTGGCTCTCACACCTAAACTAAACGTTGTAGACTCAAAATTTTTGCTGTATTTAGTGTATTCTAGCATCCTGAAGATGATTCCAGCATTAATTTCATTGTGCTTATGCTCATTTTGAAGATTTTGACATTTTCACCTAAAGTGCACAATCAGGCTGAAAACGCATTTGAAGCAATAAAAAGTTCAATTTGGCTCTCATACCTAAACAAAACGTTGTAGACTCAACATTTTTGCTGTATTTAGTGTATTCTAGCATCCTGAAGATGATTCCAGCATTAATTTCATTGTGCTTATGCTCATTTTGAAGATTTTGACATTTTCACCTTACGTGTACAATCAGGGGCTAAAAACGCGTTTAAAGCAATAAAAAGTTCGTTTTGGCTCTCACACCTAAACTAAACGTTGTAGACTCAAAATTTTTGCTGTATTTAGTGTATTCTAGCATCCTGAAGATGATTCCAGCATGAATTTCATTGTGCTTATGCTCATTTTGAAGATTTTGACATTTTTACCTAAAGTGCACAATCAGGCTGAAAACGCGTTTAAAGCCATTAAAAGTTCATTTTGGCTCTCACACCTAAACTAAACGTTGTAGACTCAAAATTTTTGCTGTATTTAGTGTATTCTAGCATCCTGAAGATGATTCCAGCATGAATTTCATTGTGCTTATGCTCATTTTGAAGATTTTGACATTTTTACCTAAAGTGCACAATCAGGCTGAAAACGCGTTTAAAGCCATAAAAAGTTCATTTTGGCTCTCACACCTAAACTAAACGTTGTAGACTAAAAATGTTTGCTGTATTTAGTGTATTCTAGCATCCTGAAGATGATTCCAGCATTAATTTCATTGTGCTTATGCTCATTTTGAAGATTTTGACATTTTCACCTTAAGTGTACAATCAGGGGCTGAAAACGCGTTTAAAGCAATAAAAAGTTCATTTTGGCTCTCACACCTAAACTAAACGTTGTAGACTCAAAATCTTTGCTGTATTTAGTGTATTCTAGCATCCTGAAGATGATTCCACCATTAATTTCATTGTGCTTATGCTCATTTTGAAGATTTTGACATTTTTACCTAAAGTGCACAATCAGGCTGAAAACGCGTTTAAAGCCATTAAAAGTTCATTTTGGCTCTCACACCTAAACTAAACGTTGTAGACTCAAAATTTTTGCTGTATTTAGTGTATTCTAGCATCCTGAAGATGATTCCAGCATGAATTTCATTGTGCTTATGCTCATTTTGAAGATTTTGACATTTTTACCTAAAGTGCACAATCAGGCTGAAAACGCGTTTAAAGCCATAAAAAGTTCATTTTGGCTCTCACACCTAAACTAAACGTTGTAGACTAAAAATGTTTGCTGTATTTAGTGTATTCTAGCATCCTGAAGATGATTCCAGCATTAATTTCATTGTGCTTATGCTCATTTTGAAGATTTTGACATTTTCACCTTAAGTGTACAATCAGGGGCTGAAAACGCGTTTAAAGCAATAAAAAGTTCATTTTGGCTCTCACACCTAAACTAAACGTTGTAGACTCAAAATCTTTGCTGTATTTAGTGTATTCTAGCATCCTGAAGATGATTCCACCATTAATTTCATTGTGCTTATGCTCATTTTGAAGATTTTGACATTTTCACCTAAAGTGCACAATCAGGCTGAAAACGCATTTAAAGCAATAAAAAGTTAATTTTGGCTCTCACACCTAAACTAAACGTTGTAGACTAAAAAATTTTGGTGTATTTAGTGTATTCTAGCATCCTGAAGATGATTCCAGCATTAATTTCATTGTGCTTATGCTCATTTTTAAGATTTTGACATTTTCACCTAAAGTGCACAATCAGGCTGAAAACGTGTTTAAAGCAATAAAAAGTTCATTTTGGCTCTCACACCTAAACTAAACGTTGTAGACTCAAAATTTTTGCTGTATTTAGTGTATTCTAGCATCCTGAAGATCATTCCATCATTAATTTCATTGTGCTTATGCTCATTTTGAAGATTTTGACATTTTCACCTAAACTGCACAATCAGGATGAAAACGCATTTAAAGCCATAAAAAGTTCATTTTGGCTCTCACACCTAAACTAAACGTTGTAGACTCAAAATTTTTGCTGTATTTAGTGTATTCTAGCATCCTGAAGATGATTCCAGCATTAATTTCATTGTGCTTATGCTCATTTTGAAGATTTTGACATTTTCACCTTACGTGTACAATCAGGGGCTGAAAACGCGTTTAAAGCAATAAAAAGTTCATTTTGGCTCTCACACCTAAACTAAACGTTGTAGACTCAAAATTTTTGCTGTATTTAGTGTATTCTAGCATCCTGAAGATGATTCCAGCATGAATTTCATTGTGCTTATGCTCATTTTGAAGATTTTGACATTTTTACCTAAAGTGCACAATCAGGCTGAAAACGCGTTTAAAGCCATAAAAAGTTCATTTTGGCTCTCACACCTAAACTAAACGTTGTAGACTAAAAATTTTTGCTGTATTTAGTGTATTCTAGCATCCTGAAGATGATTCCAGCATTAATTTCATTGTGCTTATGCTCATTTTGAAGATTTTGACATTTTCACCTTAAGTGTACAATCAGGGGCTGAAAACGCGTTTAAAGCAATAAAAAGTTCATTTTGGCTCTCACACCTAAACTAAACGTTGTAGACTCAAAATCTTTGCTGTATTTAGTGTATTCTAGCATCCTGAAGATGATTCCACCATTAATTTCATTGTGCTTATGCTCATTTTGAAGATTTTGACATTTTCACCTAAAGTGCACAATCAGGCTGAAAACGCATTTAAAGCAATAAAAAGTTAATTTTGGCTCTCACACCTAAACTAAACGTTGTAGACTAAAAATTTTTGGTGTATTTAGTGTATTCTAGCATCCTGAAGATGATTCCAGCATTAATTTCATTGTGCTTATGCTCATTTTTAAGATTTTGACATTTTCACCTAAAGTGCACAATCAGGCTGAAAACGCGTTTAAAGCAATAAAAAGTTCATTTTGGCTCTCACACCTAAACTAAACGTTGTAGACTCAAAATTTTTGCTGTATTTAGTGTATTCTAGCATCCTGAAGATCATTCCAGCATTAATTTCATTGTGCTTATGCTCATTTTGAAGATTTTGACATTTTCACCTAAACTGCACAATCAGGCTGAAAACACATTTAAAGCCATAAAAAGTTCATTTTGGCTCTCACACCTAAACTAAACGTTGTAGACTCAAAAATTTTGCTGTATTTAGTGTATTCTAGCATCCTGAAGATGATTCCAGCATTAATTCCATTGTGCTTATGCTCATTTTGAAGATTTTGACATTTTTACCTAAAGTGCACAATCAGGCTGAAAACACATTTAAAGCCATAAAAAGTTCATTTTGGCTCTCACACCTAAACTAAACGTTGTAGACTCAAAATTTTTGCTGTATTTAGTGTATTCTAGCATCCTGAAGATGATTCCAGCATTAATTTCATTGTGCTTATGCTCATTTTAAAGATTTTGACATTTTCACCTTACGTGTACAATCAGGGGCTGAAAACGCGTTTAAAGCAATAAAAAGTTCATTTTGGCTCTCACACCTAAACTAAACGTTGTAGACTCAAAATTTTTGCTGTATTTAGTGTATTCTAGCATCCTGAAGATGATTCCAGCATTAATTTCATTGTGCTTATGCTCATTTTTAAGATTTTGACATTTTCACCTAAAGTGCACAATCAGGCTGAAAACGCATTTAAAGCCATAAAAAGTTCATTTTGGCTCTCACACCTAAACTAAACGTTGTAGACTCAAAATTTTTGCTGTATTTAGTGTATTCTAGCATCCTGAAGATGATTCCAGCATTAATTCCATTGTGCTTATGCTCATTTTGAAGATTTTGACATTTTTACCTAAAGTGCACAATCAGGCTGAAAACACATTTAAAGCCATAAAAAGTTCATTTTGGCTCTCACACCTAAACTAAACGTTGTAGACTCAAAATTTTTGCTGTATTTAGTGTATTCTAGCATCCTGAAGATGATTCCAGCATTAATTTCATTGTGCTTATGCTCATTTTGGAGATTTTGACATTTTCACCTTAAGTGTACAATCAGGGGCTGAAAACGCGTTTAAAGCAATAAAAAGTTCCTTTTGGCTCTCACACCTAAACTAAACGTTGTAGACTCAAAATCTTTGCTGTATTTAGTGTATTCTAGCATCCTGAAGATGATTCCACCATTAATTTCATTGTGCTTATGCTCATTTTGAAGATTTTGACATTTTCACCTAAAGTGCACAATCAGGCTGAAAACGCATTTAAAGCAATAAAAAGTTAATTTTGGCTCTCACACCTAAACTAAACGTTGTAGACTCAAAATTTTTGCTGTATTCAGTGTATTCTATCATCCTGAAGATGATTCCAGCATTAATTCCATCGTGCTTATGCTCATTTTGAAGATTTTGACATTTTCACCTAAAGTGCACAATCAGGCTGAAAACGCAATTAAAGCAATAAAAAGTTCATTTTGGCTCAAAAACCTAAACTAAACGTTGTAGACTCAAAATTTTTGCTGTATTTAGTGTATTCTAGCATCCTGAAGATGATTCCAGCATTAATTTCATTGTGCTTATGCTCATTTTAAAGATTTTGACATTTTCACCTTACGTGTACAATCAGGGGCTGAAAACGCGTTTAAAGCAATAAAAAGTTCATTTTGGCTCTCACACCTAAACTAAACGTTGTAGACTCAAAATTTTTGCTGTATTTAGTGTATTCTAGCATCCTGAAGATGATTCCAGCATTAATTTCATTGTGCTTATGCTCATTTTGAAGATTTTGACATTTTCACCTAAAGTGCACAATCAGGCTGAAAACGCATTTAAAGCAATAAAAAGTTCATTTTGGCTCTCACACCTAAACAAAACGTTGTAGACTCAACATTTTTGCTGTATTTAGTGTATTCTAGCATCCTGAAGATGATTCCAGCATTAATTTCATTGTGCTTATGCTCATTTTGAAGATTTTGACATTTTCACCTTAAGTGTACAATCAGGCGCTGAAAACGCGTTTAAAGCAATAAAAAGTTCATTTTGGCTCTCACACCTAAACTAAACGTTGTAGACTCAAAATTTTTGCTGTATTCAGTGTATTCTAGCATCCTGAAGATGATTCCAGCATTAATTTCATTGTGCTTATGCTCATTTTTAAGATTTTGACATTTTCACCTAAAGTGCACAATCAGGCTGAAAACGCATTTAAAGCCATAAAAAGTTCATTTTGGCTCTCACACCTAAACTAAACGTTGTAGACTCAAAATTTTTGCTGTATTTAGTGTATTCTAGCATCCTGAAGATGATTCCAGCATTAATTTCATTGTGCTTATGCTCATTTTGAAGATTTTGACATTTTTACCTAAAGTGCACAATCAGGCTGAAAACACATTTAAAGCCATAAAAAGTTCATTTTGGCTCTCACACCTAAACTAAACGTTGTAGACTCAAAATTTTTGCTGTATTTAGTGTATTCTAGCATCCTGAAGATGATTCCAGCATTAATTTCACTGTGCTTATGCTCATTTTGGAGATTTTGACATTTTCACCTTAAGTGTACAATCAGAGGCTGAAAACGCGTTTAAAGCAATAAAAAGTTCATTTTGGCTCTCACACCTAAACTAAAGGTTGTAGACTCAAAATTTTTGCTGTATTTAGTGTATTCTAGCATCCTGAAGATGATTCCAGCATTAATTTCATTGTGCTTATGCTCATTTTGGAGATTTTGACATTTTCACCTTAAGTGTACAATCAGGGGCTGAAAACGCGTTTAAAGCAATAAAAAGTTCATTTTGGCTCTCACACCTAAACTAAACGTTGTAGACTCAAAATCTTTGCTGTATTTAGTGTATTCTAGCATCCTGAAGATGATTCCACCATTAATTTCATTGTGCTTATGCTCATTTTGAAGATTTTGACATTTTCACCTAAAGTGCACAATCAGGCTGAAAACGCATTTAAAGCCATAAAAAGTTCATTTTGGCTCTCACACCTAAACTAAACGTTGTAGACTCAAAATTTTTGCTGTATTTAGTGTATTCTAGCATCCTGAAGATGATTCCAGCATGAATTTCATTGTGCTTATGCTCATTTTGAAGATTTTGACATTTTTACCTAAAGTGCACAATCAGGCTGAAAACGCGTTTAAAGCCATAAAAAGTTCATTTTGGCTCTCACACCTAAACTAAACGTTGTAGACTAAAATTTTTTGCTGTATTTAGTGTATTCTAGCATCCTGAAGATGATTCCAGCATTAATTTCATTGTGCTTATGCTCATTTTGAAGATTTTGACATTTTCACCTTAAGTGTACAATCAGGGGCTGAAAACGCGTTTAAAGCAATAAAAAGTTCATTTTGGCTCTCACACCTAAACTAAACGTTGTAGACTCAAAATCTTTGCTGTATTTAGTGTATTCTAGCATCCTGAAGATGATTCCACCATTAATTTCATTGTGCTTATGCTCATTTTGAAGATTTTGACATTTTCACCTAAAGTGCACAATCAGGCTGAAAACGCATTTAAAGCAATAAAAAGTTAATTTTGGCTCTCACACCTAAACTAAACGTTGTAGACTAAAAATTTTTGGTGTATTTAGTGTATTCTAGCATCCTGAAGATGATTCCAGCATTAATTTCATTGTGCTTATGCTCATTTTTAAGATTTTGACATTTTCACCTAAAGTGCACAATCAGGCTGAAAACGCGTTTAAAGCAATAAAAAGTTCATTTTGGCTCTCACACCTAAACTAAACGTTGTAGACTCAAAATTTTTGCTGTATTTAGTGTATTCTAGCATCCTGAAGATCATTCCAGCATTAATTTCATTGTGCTTATGCTCATTTTGAAGATTTTGACATTTTCACCTAAACTGCACAATCAGGCTGAAAACACATTTAAAGCCATAAAAAGTTCATTTTGGCTCTCACACCTAAACTAAACGTTGTAGACTCAAAATTTTTGCTGTATTTAGTGTATTCTAGCATCCTGAAGATGATTCCAGCATTAATTCCATTGTGCTTATGCTCATTTTGAAGATTTTGACATTTTTACCTAAAGTGCACAATCAGGCTGAAAACACATTTAAAGCCATAAAAAGTTCATTTTGGCTCTCACACCTAAACTAAACGTTGTAGACTCAAAATTTTTGCTGTATTTAGTGTATTCTAGCATCCTGAAGATGATTCCAGCATTAATTTCATTGTGCTTATGCTCATTTTGGAGATTTTGACATTTTCACCTTAAGTGTACAATCAGGGGCTGAAAACGCGTTTAAAGCAATAAAAAGTTCATTTTGGCTCTCACACCTAAACTAAAGGTTGTAGACTCAAAATTTTTGCTGTATTTAGTGTATTCTAGCATCCTGAAGATGATTCCAGCATTAATTTCATTGTGCTTATGCTCATTTTGGAGATTTTGACATTTTCACCTTAAGTGTACAATCAGGGGCTGAAAACGCGTTTAAAGCAATAAAAAGTTCATTTTGGCTCTCACACCTAAACTAAACGTTGTAGACTCAAAATCTTTGCTGTATTTAGTGTATTCTAGCATTCTGAAGATGATTCCACCATTAATTTCATTGTGCTTATGCTCATTTTGAAGATTTTGACATTTTCACCTAAAGTGCACAATCAGGCTGAAAACGCATTTAAAGCAATAAAAAGTTAATTTTGGCTCTCACACCTAAACTAAACGTTGTAGACTCAAAATTTTTGCTGTATTCAGTGTATTCTATCATCCTGAAGATGATTCCAGCATTAATTCCATCGTGCTTATGCTCATTTTGAAGATTTTGACATTTTCACCTAAAGTGCACAATCAGGCTGAAAACGCAATTAAAGCAATAAAAAGTTTATTTTGGCTCAAAAACCTAAACTAAACGTTGTAGACTCAAAATTTTTGCTGTATTTAGTGTATTCTAGCATCCTGAAGATGATTCCAGCATTAATTTCATTGTGCTTATGCTCATTTTAAAGATTTTGACATTTTCACCTTACGTGTACAATCAGGGGCTGAAAACGCGTTTAAAGCAATAAAAAGTTCATTTTGGCTCTCACACCTAAACTAAACGTTGTAGACTCAAAATTTTTGCTGTATTTAGTGTATTCTAGCATCCTGAAGATGATTCCAGCATTAATTTCATTGTGCTTATGCTCATTTTGAAGATTTTGACATTTTCACCTAAAGTGCACAATCAGGCTGAAAACGCATTTAAAGCAATAAAAAGTTCATTTTGGCTCTCACACCTAAACAAAACGTTGTAGACTCAACATTTTTGCTGTATTTAGTGTATTCTAGCATCCTGAAGATGATTCCAGCATTAATTTCATTGTGCTTATGCTCATTTTGAAGATTTTGACATTTTCACCTTAAGTGTACAATCAGGCGCTGAAAACGCGTTTAAAGCAATAAAAAGTTCATTTTGGCTCTCACACCTAAACTAAACGTTGTAGACTCAAAATTTTTGCTGTATTTAGTGTATTCTAGCATCCTGAAGATGATTCCAGCATTAATTTCACTGTGCTTATGCTCATTTTGGAGATTTTGACATTTTCACCTTAAGTGTACAATCAGGGGCTGAAAACGCGTTTAAAGCAATAAAAAGTTCATTTTGGCTCTCACACCTAAACTAAAGGTTGTAGACTCAAAATTTTTGCTGTATTTAGTGTATTCTAGCATCCTGAAGATGATTCCAGCATTAATTTCATTGTGCTTATGCTCATTTTGGAGATTTTGACATTTTCACCTTAAGTGTACAATCAGGGGCTGAAAACGCGTTTAAAGCAATAAAAAGTTCATTTTGGCTCTCACACCTAAACTAAACGTTGTAGACTCAAAATCTTTGCTGTATTTAGTGTATTCTAGCATCCTGAAGATGATTCCACCATTAATTTCATTGTGCTTATGCTCATTTTGAAGATTTTGACATTTTCACCTAAAGTGCACAATCAGGCTGAAAACGCATTTAAAGCAATAAAAAGTTAATTTTGGCTCTCACACCTAAACTAAACGTTGTAGACTCAAAATTTTTGCTGTATTCAGTGTATTCTATCATCCTGAAGATGATTCCAGCATTAATTCCATCGTGCTTATGCTCATTTTGAAGATTTTGACATTTTCACCTTACGTGTACAATCAGAGGCTGAAAACGCGTTTAAAGCAATAAAAAGTTCATTTTGGCTCTCACACCTAAACTAAACGTTGTAGACTCAAAATTTTTGCTGTATTTAGTGTATTCTAGCATCCTGAAGATGATTCCAGCATTAATTTCATTGTGCTTATGCTCATTTTGAAGATTTTGACATTTTCACCTAAAGTGCACAATCAGGCTGAAAACGCATTTAAAGCAATAAAAAGTTCAATTTGGCTCTCACACCTAAACAAAACGTTGTAGACTCAACATTTTTGCTGTATTTAGTGTATTCTAGCATCCTGAAGATGATTCCAGCATTAATTTCATTGTGCTTATGCTCATTTTGAAGATTTTGACATTTTCACCTTAAGTGTACAATCAGGGGCTGAAAACGCGTTTAAAGCAATAAAAAGTTCATTTTGGCTCTCACACCTAAACTAAACGTTGTAGACTCAAAATTTTTGCTGTATTTAGTGTATTCTAGCATCCTGAAGATGATTCCAGCATTAATTTCATTGTGCTTATGCTCATTTTGAAGATTTTGACATTTTCACCTTACGTGTACAATCAGGGGCTAAAAACGCGTTTAAAGCAATAAAAAGTTCGTTTTGGCTCTCACACCTAAACTAAACGTTGTAGACTCAAAATTTTTGCTGTATTTAGTGTATTCTAGCATCCTGAAGATGATTCCAGCATGAATTTCATTGTGCTTATGCTCATTTTGAAGATTTTGACATTTTTACCTAAAGTGCACAATCAGGCTGAAAACGCGTTTAAAGCCATAAAAAGTTCATTTTGGCTCTCACACCTAAACTAAACGTTGTAGACTCAAAATTTTTGCTGTATTTAGTGTATTCTAGCATCCTGAAGATGATTCCAGCATTAATTTCATTGTGCTTATGCTCATTTTGAAGATTTTGACATTTTCACCTTAAGTGTACAATCAGGGGCTGAAAACGCGTTTAAAGCAATAAAAAGTTCATTTTGGCTCTCACACCTAAACTAAACGTTGTAGACTCAAAATCTTTGCTGTATTTAGTGTATTCTAGCATCCTGAAGATGATTCCAGCATTAATTTCATTGTGCTTATGCTCATTTTGAAGATTTTGACATTTTCACCTAAAGTGCACAATCAGGCTGAAAACGCATTTATAGCAATAAAAAGTTAATTTTGGCTCTCACACCTAAACTAAACGTTGTAGACTAAAAAATTTTGGTGTATTTAGTGTATTCTAGCATCCTGAAGATGATTCCAGCATGAATTTCATTGTGCTTATGCTCATTTTGAAGATTTTGACATTTTTACCTAAAGTGCACAATCAGGCTGAAAACGCGTTTAAAGCCATAAAAAGTTCATTTTGGCTCTCACACCTAAACTAAACGTTGTAGACTAAAATTTTTTGCTGTATTTAGTGTATTCTAGCATCCTGAAGATGATTCCAGCATTAATTTCATTGTGCTTATGCTCATTTTGAAGATTTTGACATTTTCACCTTAAGTGTACAATCAGGGGCTGAAAACGCGTTTAAAGCAATAAAAAGTTCATTTTGGCTCTCACACCTAAACTAAACGTTGTAGACTCAAAATCTTTGCTGTATTTAGTGTATTCTAGCATCCTGAAGATGATTCCACCATTAATTTCATTGTGCTTATGCTCATTTTGAAGATTTTGACATTTTCACCTAAAGTGCACAATCAGGCTGAAAACGCATTTAAAGCAATAAAAAGTTAATTTTGGCTCTCACACCTAAACTAAACGTTGTAGACTAAAAATTTTTGGTGTATTTAGTGTATTCTAGCATCCTGAAGATGATTCCAGCATTAATTTCATTGTGCTTATGCTCATTTTTAAGATTTTGACATTTTCACCTAAAGTGCACAATCAGGCTGAAAACGCGTTTAAAGCAATAAAAAGTTCATTTTGGCTCTCACACCTAAACTAAACGTTGTAGACTCAAAATTTTTGCTGTATTTAGTGTATTCTAGCATCCTGAAGATCATTCCAGCATTAATTTCATTGTGCTTATGCTCATTTTGAAGATTTTGACATTTTCACCTAAACTGCACAATCAGGCTGAAAACACATTTAAAGCCATAAAAAGTTCATTTTGGCTCTCACACCTAAACTAAACGTTGTAGACTCAAAATTTTTGCTGTATTTAGTGTATTCTAGCATCCTGAAGATGATTCCAGCATTAATTCCATTGTGCTTATGCTCATTTTGAAGATTTTGACATTTTTACCTAAAGTGCACAATCAGGCTGAAAACACATTTAAAGCCATAAAAAGTTCATTTTGGCTCTCACACCTAAACTAAACGTTGTAGACTCAAAATTTTTGCTGTATTTAGTGTATTCTAGCATCCTGAAGATGATTCCAGCATTAATTTCATTGTGCTTATGCTCATTTTGGAGATTTTGACATTTTCACCTTAAGTGTACAATCAGGGGCTGAAAACGCGTTTAAAGCAATAAAAAGTTCATTTTGGCTCTCACACCTAAACTAAAGGTTGTAGACTCAAAATTTTTGCTGTATTTAGTGTATTCTAGCATCCTGAAGATGATTCCAGCATTAATTTCATTGTGCTTATGCTCATTTTGGAGATTTTGACATTTTCACCTTAAGTGTACAATCAGGGGCTGAAAACGCGTTTAAAGCAATAAAAAGTTCATTTTGGCTCTCACACCTAAACTAAACGTTGTAGACTCAAAATCTTTGCTGTATTTAGTGTATTCTAGCATCCTGAAGATGATTCCACCATTAATTTCATTGTGCTTATGCTCATTTTGAAGATTTTGACATTTTCACCTAAAGTGCACAATCAGGCTGAAAACGCATTTAAAGCAATAAAAAGTTAATTTTGGCTCTCACACCTAAACTAAACGTTGTAGACTCAAAATTTTTGCTGTATTCAGTGTATTCTATCATCCTGAAGATGATTCCAGCATTAATTCCATCGTGCTTATGCTCATTTTGAAGATTTTGACATTTTCACCTAAAGTGCACAATCAGGCTGAAAACGCAATTAAAGCAATAAAAAGTTCATTTTGGCTCAAAAACCTAAACTAAACGTTGTAGACTCAAAATTTTTGCTGTATTTAGTGTATTCTAGCATCCTGAAGATGATTCCAGCATTAATTTCATTGTGCTTATGCTCATTTTAAAGATTTTGACATTTTCACCTTACGTGTACAATCAGGGGCTGAAAACGCGTTTAAAGCAATAAAAAGTTCATTTTGGATCTCACACCTAAACTAAACGTTGTAGACTCAAAATTTTTGCTGTATTTAGTGTATTCTAGCATCCTGAAGATGATTCCAGCATTAATTTCATTGTGCTTATGCTCATTTTGAAGATTTTGACATTTTCACCTAAAGTGCACAATCAGGCTGAAAACGCATTTAAAGCAATAAAAAGTTCATTTTGGCTCTCACACCTAAACAAAACGTTGTAGACTCAACATTTTTGCTGTATTTAGTGTATTCTAGCATCCTGAAGATGATTCCAGCATTAATTTCATTGTGCTTATGCTCATTTTGAAGATTTTGACATTTTCACCTTAAGTGTACAATCAGGCGCTGAAAACGCGTTTAAAGCAATAAAAAGTTCATTTTGGCTCTCACACCTAAACTAAACGTTGTAGACTCAAAATTTTTGCTGTATTTAGTGTATTCTAGCATCCTGAAGATGATTCCAGCATTAATTTCACTGTGCTTATGCTCATTTTGGAGATTTTGACATTTTCACCTTAAGTGTACAATCAGGGGCTGAAAACGCGTTTAAAGCAATAAAAAGTTCATTTTGGCTCTCACACCTAAACTAAAGGTTGTAGACTCAAAATTTTTGCTGTATTTAGTGTATTCTAGCATCCTGAAGATGATTCCAGCATTAATTTCATTGTGCTTATGCTCATTTTGGAGATTTTGACATTTTCACCTTAAGTGTACAATCAGGGGCTGAAAACGCGTTTAAAGCAATAAAAAGTTCATTTTGGCTCTCACACCTAAACTAAACGTTGTAGACTCAAAATCTTTGCTGTATTTAGTGTATTCTAGCATCCTGAAGATGATTCCACCATTAATTTCATTGTGCTTATGCTCATTTTGAAGATTTTGACATTTTCACCTAAAGTGCACAATCAGGCTGAAAACGCATTTAAAGCAATAAAAAGTTAATTTTGGCTCTCACACCTAAACTAAACGTTGTAGACTCAAAATTTTTGCTGTATTCAGTGTATTCTATCATCCTGAAGATGATTCCAGCATTAATTCCATCGTGCTTATGCTCATTTTGAAGATTTTGACATTTTCACCTTACGTGTACAATCAGGGGCTGAAAACGCGTTTAAAGCAATAAAAAGTTCATTTTGGCTCTCACACCTAAACTAAACGTTGTAGACTCAAAATTTTTGCTGTATTTAGTGTATTCTAGCATCCTGAAGATGATTCCAGCATTAATTTCATTGTGCTTATGCTCATTTTGAAGATTTTGACATTTTCACCTAAAGTGCACAATCAGGCTGAAAACGCATTTAAAGCAATAAAAAGTTCAATTTGGCTCTCACACCTAAACAAAACGTTGTAGACTCAACATTTTTGCTGTATTTAGTGTATTCTAGCATCCTGAAGATGATTCCAGCATTAATTTCATTGTGCTTATGCTCATTTTGAAGATTTTGACATTTTCACCTTAAGTGTACAATCAGGGGCTGAAAACGCGTTTAAAGCAATAAAAAGTTCATTTTGGCTCTCACACCTAAACTAAACGTTGTAGACTCAAAATTTTTGCTGTATTTAGTGTATTCTAGCATCCTGAAGATGATTCCAGCATTAATTTCATTGTGCTTATGCTCATTTTGAAGATTTTGACATTTTCACCTTACGTGTACAATCAGGGGCTAAAAACGCGTTTAAAGCAATAAAAAGTTCGTTTTGGCTCTCACACCTAAACTAAACGTTGTAGACTCAAAATTTTTGCTGTATTTAGTGTATTCTAGCATCCTGAAGATGATTCCAGCATGAATTTCATTGTGCTTATGCTCATTTTGAAGATTTTGACATTTTTACCTAAAGTGCACAATCAGGCTGAAAACGCGTTTAAAGCCATAAAAAGTTCATTTTGGCTCTCACACCTAAACTAAACGTTGTAGACTCAAAATTTTTGCTGTATTTAGTGTATTCTAGCATCCTGAATAATTCCAGCATGAATTTCATTGTGCTTATGCTCATTTTGAAGATTTTGACATTTTTACCTAAAGTGCACAATCAGGCTGAAAACGCGTTTAAAGCCATAAAAAGTTCATTTTGGCTCTCACACCTAAACTAAACGTTGTAGACTAAAAATTTTTGCTGTATTTAGTGTATTCTAGCATCCTGAAGATGATTCCAGCATTAATTTCATTGTGCTTATGCTCATTTTGAAGATTTTGACATTTTCACCTTAAGTGTACAATCAGGGGCTGAAAACGCGTTTAAAGCAATAAAAAGTTCATTTTGGCTCTCACACCTAAACTAAACGTTGTAGACTCAAAATCTTTGCTGTATTTAGTGTATTCTAGCATCCTGAAGATGATTCCAGCATTAATTTCATTGTGCTTATGCTCATTTTGAAGATTTTGACATTTTCACCTAAAGTGCACAATCAGGCTGAAAACGCATTTAAAGCAATAAAAAGTTAATTTTGGCTCTCACACCTAAACTAAACGTTGTAGACTAAAAAATTTTGGTGTATTTAGTGTATTCTAGCATCCTGAAGATGATTCCAGCATTAATTTCATTGTGCTTATGCTCATTTTTAAGATTTTGACATTTTCACCTAAAGTGCACAATCAGGCTGAAAACGCGTTTAAAGCAATAAAAAGTTCATTTTGGCTCTCACACCTAAACTAAACGTTGTAGACTCAAAATTTTTGCTGTATTTAGTGTATTCTAGCATCCTGAAGATCATTCCAGCATTAATTTCATTGTGCTTATGCTCATTTTGAAGATTTTGACATTTTCACCTAAACGGCACAATCAGGATGAAAATGCATTTAAAGCCATAAAAAGTTCATTTTGGCTCTCACACCTAAACTAAACGTTGTAGACTCAAAATTTTTGCTGTATTTAGTGTATTCTAGCATCCTGAAGATGATTCCAGCATTAATTTCATTGTGCTTATGCTCATTTTGAAGATTTTGACATTTTCACCTTACGTGTACAATCAGGGGCTGAAAACGCGTTTAAAGCAATAAAAAGTTCATTTTGGCTCTCACACCTAAACTAAACGTTGTAGACTCAAAATTTTTGCTGTATTTAGTGTATTCTAGCATCCTGAAGATGATTCCAGCATGAATTTCATTGTGCTTATGCTCATTTTGAAGATTTTGACATTTTTACCTCAAGTGCACAATCAGGCTGAAAACGCGTTTAAAGCCATAAAAAGTTCATTTTGGCTCTCACACCTAAACTAAACGTTGTAGACTAAAAATTTTTGCTGTATTTAGTGTATTCTAGCATCCTGAAGATGATTCCAGCATTAATTTCATTGTGCTTATGCTCATTTTGAAGATTTTGACATTTTCACCTTAAGTGTACAATCAGGGGCTGAAAACGCGTTTAAAGCAATAAAAAGTTCATTTTGGCTCTCACACCTAAACTAAACGTTGTAGACTCAAAATCTTTGCTGTATTTAGTGTATTCTAGCATCCTGAAGATGATTCCACCATTAATTTCATTGTGCTTATGCTCATTTTGAAGATTTTGACATTTTCACCTAAAGTGCACAATCAGGCTGAAAACGCATTTAAAGCAATAAAAAGTTAATTTTGGCTCTCACACCTAAACTAAACGTTGTAGACTAAAAATTTTTGGTGTATTTAGTGTATTCTAGCATCCTGAAGATGATTCCAGCATTAATTTCATTGTGCTTATGCTCATTTTTAAGATTTTGACATTTTCACCTAAAGTGCACAATCAGGCTGAAAACGCGTTTAAAGCAATAAAAAGTTCATTTTGGCTCTCACACCTAAACTAAACGTTGTAGACTCAAAATTTTTGCTGTATTTAGTGTATTCTAGCATCCTGAAGATCATTCCAGCATTAATTTCATTGTGCTTATGCTCATTTTGAAGATTTTGACATTTTCACCTAAAGTGCACAATCAGGCTGAAAACGCATTTAAAGCCATAAAAAGTTCATTTTGGCTCTCACACCTAAACAAAACGTTGTAGACTCAACATTTTTGCTGTATTTAGTGTATTCTAGCATCCTGAAGATGATTCCAGCATTAATTTCATTGTGCTTATGCTCATTTTGAAGATTTTGACATTTTCACCTTAAGTGTACAATCAGGGGCTGAAAACGCGTTTAAAGCAATAAAAAGTTCATTTTGGCTCTCACACCTAAACTAAACGTTGTAGACTCAAAATTTTTGCTGTATTTAGTGTATTCTAGCATCCTGAAGATGATTCCAGCATTAATTTCATTGTGCTTATGCTCATTTTGAAGATTTTGACATTTTCACCTAAAGTGCACAATCAGGCTGAAAACGCATTTAAAGCCATAAAAAGTTCATTTTGGCTCTCACACCTAAACAAAACGTTGTAGACTCAACATTTTTGCTGTATTTAGTGTATTCTAGCATCCTGAAGATGATTCCAGCATTAATTTCATTGTGCTTATGCTCATTTTTAAGATTTTGACATTTTCACCTTAAGTGTACAATCAGGGGCTGAAAACGCGTTTAAAGCAATAAAAAGTTCATTTTGGCTCTCACACCTAAACTAAACGTTGTAGACTCAAAATTTTTGCTGTATTTAGTGTATTCTAGCATCCTGAAGATGATTCCAGCATTAATTTCATTGTGCTTATGCTCATTTTTAAGATTTTGACATTTTCACCTAAAGTGCACAATCAGGCTGAAAACGCGTTTAAAGCAATAAAAAGTTCATTTTGGCTCTCACACCTAAACTAAACGTTGTAGACTCAAAATTTTTGCTGTATTTAGTGTATTCTAGCATCCTGAAGATGATTCCAGCATTAATTTCATTGTGCTTATGCTCATTTTGAAGATTTTGACATTTTCACCTTAAGTGTACAATCAGGGGCTGAAAACGCGTTTAAAGCAATAAAAAGTTCATTTTGGCTCTCACACCTAAACTAAACGTTGTAGACTCAAAATTTTTGCTGTATTTAGTGTATTCTAGCATCCTGAAGATGATTCCAGCATTAATTTCATTGTGCTTATGCTCATTTTGAAGATTTTGACATTTTCACCTAAAGTGCACAATCAGGCTGAAAACGCATTTAAAGCCATAAAAAGTTCATTTTGGCTCTCACACCTAAACAAAACGTTGTAGACTCAACATTTTTGCTGTATTTAGTGTATTCTAGCATCCTGAAGATGATTCCAGCATTAATTTCATTGTGCTTATGCTCATTTTTAAGATTTTGACATTTTCACCTTAAGTGTACAATCAGGGGCTGAAAACGCGTTTAAAGCAATAAAAAGTTCATTTTGGCTCTCACACCTAAACTAAACGTTGTAGACTCAAAATTTTTGCTGTATTTAGTGTATTCTAGCATCCTGAAGATGATTCCAGCATTAATTTCATTGTGCTTATGCTCATTTTGAAGATTTTGACATTTTCACCTAAAGTGCACAATCAGGCTGAAAACGCATTTAAAGCCATAAAAAGTTCATTTTGGCTCTCACACCTAAACAAAACGTTGTAGACTCAACATTTTTGCTGTATTTAGTGTATTCTAGCATCCTGAAGATGATTCCAGCATTAATTTCATTGTGCTTATGCTCATTTTTAAGATTTTGACATTTTCACCTTAAGTGTACAATCAGGGGCTGAAAACGCGTTTAAAGCAATAAAAAGTTCATTTTGGCTCTCACACCTAAACTAAACGTTGTAGACTCAAACTTTTTGCTGTATTTAGTGTATTCTAGCATCCTGAAGATGATTCCAGCATTAATTTCATTGTGCTTATGCTCATTTTTAGGATTTTGACATTTTCACCTTAAGTGCACAATCAGGCTGAAAACGCGTTTAAAGCAATAAAAAGTTCATTTTGGCTCTCACACCTAAACTAAACGTTGTAGACTCAAAATGTTTGCTGTATTTAGTGTATTCTAGCATCCTGAAGATGATTCCAGCATTAATTTCATTGTGCTTATGCTCATTTTGAAGATTTTGACATTTTCACCTAAAGTGCACAATCAGGCTGAAAACGCATTTAAAGCCATAAAAAGTTCATTTTGGCTCTCACACCTAAACAAAACGTTGTAGACTCAACATTTTTGCTGTATTTAGTGTATTCTAGCATCCTGAAGATGATTCCAGCATTAATTTCATTGTGCTTATGCTCATTTTTAAGATTTTGACATTTTCACCTTAAGTGTACAATCAGGGGCTGAAAACGCGTTTAAAGCAATAAAAAGTTCATTTTGGCTCTCACACCTAAACTAAACGTTGTAGACTCAAAATTTTTGCTGTATTTAGTGTATTCTAGCATCCTGAAGATGATTCCAGCATTAATTTCATTGTGCTTATGCTCATTTTGAAGATTTTGACATTTTCACCTAAAGTGCACAATCAGGCTGAAAACGCATTTAAAGCAATAAAAAGTTCAATTTGGCTCTCACACCTAAACAAAACGTTGTAGACTCAACATTTTTGCTGTATTTAGTGTATTCTAGCATCCTGAAGATGATTCCAGCATTAATTTCATTGTGCTTATGCTCATTTTGAAGATTTTGACATTTTCACCTTAAGTGTACAATCAGGGGCTGAAAACGCGTTTAAAGCAATAAAAAGTTCATTTTGGCTCTCACACCTAAACTAAACGTTGTAGACTCAAAATTTTTGCTGTATTTAGTGTATTCTAGCATCCTGAAGATGATTCCAGCATTAATTTCATTGTGCTTATGCTCATTTTGAAGATTTTGACATTTTCACCTTACGTGTACAATCAGGGGCTAAAAACGCGTTTAAAGCAATAAAAAGTTCGTTTTGGCTCTCACACCTAAACTAAACGTTGTAGACTCAAAATTTTTGCTGTATTTAGTGTATTCTAGCATCCTGAAGATGATTCCAGCATGAATTTCATTGTGCTTATGCTCATTTTGAAGATTTTGACATTTTTACCTAAAGTGCACAATCAGGCTGAAAACGCGTTTAAAGCCATAAAAAGTTCATTTTGGCTCTCACACCTAAACTAAACGTTGTAGACTCAAAATTTTTGCTGTATTTAGTGTATTCTAGCATCCTGAATAATTCCAGCATGAATTTCATTGTGCTTATGCTCATTTTGAAGATTTTGACATTTTTACCTAAAGTGCACAATCAGGCTGAAAACGCGTTTAAAGCCATAAAAAGTTCATTTTGGCTCTCACACCTAAACTAAACGTTGTAGACTAAAAATTTTTGCTGTATTTAGTGTATTCTAGCATCCTGAAGATGATTCCAGCATTAATTTCATTGTGCTTATGCTCATTTTGAAGATTTTGACATTTTCACCTTAAGTGTACAATCAGGGGCTGAAAACGCGTTTAAAGCAATAAAAAGTTCATTTTGGCTCTCACACCTAAACTAAACGTTGTAGACTCAAAATCTTTGCTGTATTTAGTGTATTCTAGCATCCTGAAGATGATTCCAGCATTAATTTCATTGTGCTTATGCTCATTTTGAAGATTTTGACATTTTCACCTAAAGTGCACAATCAGGCTGAAAACGCATTTAAAGCAATAAAAAGTTAATTTTGGCTCTCACACCTAAACTAAACGTTGTAGACTAAAAAATTTTGGTGTATTTAGTGTATTCTAGCATCCTGAAGATGATTCCAGCATTAATTTCATTGTGCTTATGCTCATTTTTAAGATTTTGACATTTTCACCTAAAGTGCACAATCAGGCTGAAAACGCGTTTAAAGCAATAAAAAGTTCATTTTGGCTCTCACACCTAAACTAAACGTTGTAGACTCAAAATTTTTGCTGTATTTAGTGTATTCTAGCATCCTGAAGATCATTCCAGCATTAATTTCATTGTGCTTATGCTCATTTTGAAGATTTTGACATTTTCACCTAAACGGCACAATCAGGATGAAAATGCATTTAAAGCCATAAAAAGTTCATTTTGGCTCTCACACCTAAACTAAACGTTGTAGACTCAAAATTTTTGCTGTATTTAGTGTATTCTAGCATCCTGAAGATGATTCCAGCATTAATTTCATTGTGCTTATGCTCATTTTGAAGATTTTGACATTTTCACCTTACGTGTACAATCAGGGGCTGAAAACGCGTTTAAAGCAATAAAAAGTTCATTTTGGCTCTCACACCTAAACTAAACGTTGTAGACTCAAAATTTTTGCTGTATTTAGTGTATTCTAGCATCCTGAAGATGATTCCAGCATGAATTTCATTGTGCTTATGCTCATTTTGAAGATTTTGACATTTTTACCTCAAGTGCACAATCAGGCTGAAAACGCGTTTAAAGCCATAAAAAGTTCATTTTGGCTCTCACACCTAAACTAAACGTTGTAGACTAAAAATTTTTGCTGTATTTAGTGTATTCTAGCATCCTGAAGATGATTCCAGCATTAATTTCATTGTGCTTATGCTCATTTTGAAGATTTTGACATTTTCACCTTAAGTGTACAATCAGGGGCTGAAAACGCGTTTAAAGCAATAAAAAGTTCATTTTGGCTCTCACACCTAAACTAAACGTTGTAGACTCAAAATCTTTGCTGTATTTAGTGTATTCTAGCATCCTGAAGATGATTCCACCATTAATTTCATTGTGCTTATGCTCATTTTGAAGATTTTGACATTTTCACCTAAAGTGCACAATCAGGCTGAAAACGCATTTAAAGCAATAAAAAGTTAATTTTGGCTCTCACACCTAAACTAAACGTTGTAGACTAAAAATTTTTGGTGTATTTAGTGTATTCTAGCATCCTGAAGATGATTCCAGCATTAATTTCATTGTGCTTATGCTCATTTTTAAGATTTTGACATTTTCACCTAAAGTGCACAATCAGGCTGAAAACGCGTTTAAAGCAATAAAAAGTTCATTTTGGCTCTCACACCTAAACTAAACGTTGTAGACTCAAAATTTTTGCTGTATTTAGTGTATTCTAGCATCCTGAAGATCATTCCAGCATTAATTTCATTGTGCTTATGCTCATTTTGAAGATTTTGACATTTTCACCTAAAGTGCACAATCAGGCTGAAAACGCATTTAAAGCCATAAAAAGTTCATTTTGGCTCTCACACCTAAACAAAACGTTGTAGACTCAACATTTTTGCTGTATTTAGTGTATTCTAGCATCCTGAAGATGATTCCAGCATTAATTTCATTGTGCTTATGCTCATTTTGAAGATTTTGACATTTTCACCTTAAGTGTACAATCAGGGGCTGAAAACGCGTTTAAAGCAATAAAAAGTTCATTTTGGCTCTCACACCTAAACTAAACGTTGTAGACTCAAAATTTTTGCTGTATTTAGTGTATTCTAGCATCCTGAAGATGATTCCAGCATTAATTTCATTGTGCTTATGCTCATTTTGAAGATTTTGACATTTTCACCTAAAGTGCACAATCAGGCTGAAAACGCATTTAAAGCCATAAAAAGTTCATTTTGGCTCTCACACCTAAACAAAACGTTGTAGACTCAACATTTTTGCTGTATTTAGTGTATTCTAGCATCCTGAAGATGATTCCAGCATTAATTTCATTGTGCTTATGCTCATTTTTAAGATTTTGACATTTTCACCTTAAGTGTACAATCAGGGGCTGAAAACGCGTTTAAAGCAATAAAAAGTTCATTTTGGCTCTCACACCTAAACTAAACGTTGTAGACTCAAAATTTTTGCTGTATTTAGTGTATTCTAGCATCCTGAAGATGATTCCAGCATTAATTTCATTGTGCTTATGCTCATTTTTAAGATTTTGACATTTTCACCTAAAGTGCACAATCAGGCTGAAAACGCGTTTAAAGCAATAAAAAGTTCATTTTGGCTCTCACACCTAAACTAAACGTTGTAGACTCAAAATTTTTGCTGTATTTAGTGTATTCTAGCATCCTGAAGATGATTCCAGCATTAATTTCATTGTGCTTATGCTCATTTTGAAGATTTTGACATTTTCACCTTAAGTGTACAATCAGGGGCTGAAAACGCGTTTAAAGCAATAAAAAGTTCATTTTGGCTCTCACACCTAAACTAAACGTTGTAGACTCAAAATTTTTGCTGTATTTAGTGTATTCTAGCATCCTGAAGATGATTCCAGCATTAATTTCATTGTGCTTATGCTCATTTTGAAGATTTTGACATTTTCACCTAAAGTGCACAATCAGGCTGAAAACGCATTTAAAGCCATAAAAAGTTCATTTTGGCTCTCACACCTAAACAAAACGTTGTAGACTCAACATTTTTGCTGTATTTAGTGTATTCTAGCATCCTGAAGATGATTCCAGCATTAATTTCATTGTGCTTATGCTCATTTTTAAGATTTTGACATTTTCACCTTAAGTGTACAATCAGGGGCTGAAAACGCGTTTAAAGCAATAAAAAGTTCATTTTGGCTCTCACACCTAAACTAAACGTTGTAGACTCAAAATTTTTGCTGTATTTAGTGTATTCTAGCATCCTGAAGATGATTCCAGCATTAATTTCATTGTGCTTATGCTCATTTTGAAGATTTTGACATTTTCACCTAAAGTGCACAATCAGGCTGAAAACGCATTTAAAGCCATAAAAAGTTCATTTTGGCTCTCACACCTAAACAAAACGTTGTAGACTCAACATTTTTGCTGTATTTAGTGTATTCTAGCATCCTGAAGATGATTCCAGCATTAATTTCATTGTGCTTATGCTCATTTTTAAGATTTTGACATTTTCACCTTAAGTGTACAATCAGGGGCTGAAAACGCGTTTAAAGCAATAAAAAGTTCATTTTGGCTCTCACACCTAAACTAAACGTTGTAGACTCAAACTTTTTGCTGTATTTAGTGTATTCTAGCATCCTGAAGATGATTCCAGCATTAATTTCATTGTGCTTATGCTCATTTTTAGGATTTTGACATTTTCACCTTAAGTGCACAATCAGGCTGAAAACGCGTTTAAAGCAATAAAAAGTTCATTTTGGCTCTCACACCTAAACTAAACGTTGTAGACTCAAAATGTTTGCTGTATTTAGTGTATTCTAGCATCCTGAAGATGATTCCAGCATTAATTTCATTGTGCTTATGCTCATTTTGAAGACTTTGACATTTTCACCTAAAGTGCACAATCAGGCTGAAAACGCATTTAAAGCCATAAAAAGTTCATTTTGGCTCTCACACCTAAACAAAACGTTGTAGACTCAACATTTTTGCTGTATTTAGTGTATTCTAGCATCCTGAAGATGATTCCAGCATTAATTTCATTGTGCTTATGCTCATTTTTAAGATTTTGACATTTTCACCTTAAGTGTACAATCAGGGGCTGAAAACGCGTTTAAAGCAATAAAAAGTTCATTTTGGCTCTCACACCTAAACTAAACGTTGTAGACTCAAAATTTTTGCTGTATTTAGTGTATTCTAGCATCCTGAAGATGATTCCAGCATTAATTTCATTGTGCTTATGCTCATTTTTAAGATTTTGACATTTTCACCTAAAGTGCACAATCAGGCTGAAAACGCGTTTAAAGCAATAAAAAGTTCATTTTGGCTCTCACACCTAAACTAAACGTTGTAGACTCAAAATTTTTGCTGTATTTAGTGTATCCTAGCATCCTGAAGATGATTCCAGCATTAATTTCATTGTGCTTATGCTCATTTTGAAGATTTTGACATTTTCACCTTAAGTGTACAATCAGGGGCTGAAAACGCGTTTAAAGCAATAAAAAGTTCATTTTGGCTCTCACACCTAAACTAAACGTTGTAGACTCAAAATTTTTGCTGTATTTAGTGTATTCTAGCATCCTGAAGATGATTCCAGCATTAATTTCATTGTGCTTATGCTCATTTTTAAGATTTTGACATTTTCACCTAAAGTGCACAATCAGGCTGAAAACGTGTTTAAAGCAATAAAAAGTTCATTTTGGCTCTCACACCTAAACTAAACGTTGTAGACTCAAAATTTTTGCTGTATTTAGTGTATTCTAGCATCCTGAAGATGATTCCAGCATTAATTTCATTGTGCTTATGCTCATTTTGAAGATTTTGACATTTTCACCTAAAGTGCACAATCAGGCTGAAAACGCATTTAAAGCCATAAAAAGTTCATTTTGGCTCTCACACCTAAACAAAACGTTGTAGACTCAACATTTTTGCTGTATTTAGTGTATTCTAGCATCCTGAAGATGATTCCAGCATTAATTTCATTGTGCTTATGCTCATTTTGAAGATTTTGACATTTTCACCTTAAGTGTACAATCAGGGGCTGAAAACGCGTTTAAAGCAATAAAAAGTTCATTTTGGCTCTCACACCTAAACTAAACCTTGTAGACTCAAATTTTTTGCTGTATTTAGTGTATTCTAGCATCCTGAAGATGATTCCAGCATTAATTTCATTGTGCTTATGCTCATTTTTAAGATTTTGACATTTTCACCTAAAGTGCACAATCAGGCTGAAAACGCGTTTAAAGCAATAAAAAGTTCATTTTGGCTCTCACACCTAAACTAAACGTTGTAGACTCAAAATTTTTGCTGTATTTAGTGTATTCTAGCATCCTGAAGATGATTCCAGCATTAATTTCATTGTGCTTATGCTCATTTTGAAGATTTTGACATTTTCACCTTAAGTGTACAATCAGGGGCTGAAAACGCGTTTAAAGCAATAAAAAGTTCATTTTGGCTCTCACACCTAAACTAAACGTTGTAGACTCAAAATTTTTGCTGTATTTAGTGTATTCTAGCATCCTGAAGATGATTCCAGCATTAATTTCATTGTGCTTATGCTCATTTTTAAGATTTTGACATTTTCACCTAAAGTGCACAATCAGGCTGAAAACGCGTTTAAAGCAATAAAAAGTTCATTTTGGCTCTCACACCTAAACTAAACCTTGTAGACTCAAAATTTTTGCTGTATTTAGTGTATTCTAGCATCCTGAAGATGATTCCAGCATTAATTTCATTGTGCTTATGCTCATTTTTAAGATTTTGACATTTTCACCTTAAGTGTACAATCAGGGGCTGAAAACGCGTTTAAAGCAATAAAAAGTTCATTTTGGCTCTCACACCTAAACTAAACGTTGTAGACTCAAACTTTTTGCTGTATTTAGTGTATTCTAGCATCCTGAAGATGATTCCAGCATTAATTTCATTGTGCTTATGCTCATTTTTAGGATTTTGACATTTTCACCTTAAGTGCACAATCAGGCTGAAAACGCGTTTAAAGCAATAAAAAGTTCATTTTGGCTCTCACACCTAAACTAAACGTTGTAGACTCAAAATTTTTGCTGTATTTAGTGTATTCTAGCATCCTGAAGATGATTCCATCAATAATTTCATTGTGCTTATGCTCATTTTGAAGATTTTGACATTTTCACCTAAAGTGCACAATCAGGCTGAAAACGCATTTAAAGCCATAAAAAGTTCATTTTGGCTCTCACACCTAAACAAAACGTTGTAGACTCAACATTTTTACTGTATTTAGTGTATTCTAGCATCCTGAAGATGATTCCAGCATTAATTTCATTGTGCTTATGCTCATTTTTAAGATTTTGACATTTTCACCTAAAGTGCACAATCAGGCTGAAAACGCGTTTAAAGCAATAAAAAGTTCATTTTGGCTCTCACACCTAAACTAAACGTTGTAGACTCAAAATTTTTGCTGTATTTAGTGTATTCTAGCATCCTGAAGATGATTCCAGCATTAATTTCATTGTGCTTATGCTCATTTTGAAGATTTTGACATTTTCACCTTAAGTGTACAATCAGGGGCTGAAAACGCGTTTAAAGCAATAAAAAGTTCATTTTGGCTCTCACACCTAAACTAAACGTTGTAGACTCAAAATTTTTGCTGTATTTAGTGTATTCTAGCATCCTGAAGATGATTCCAGCATTAATTTCATTGTGCTTATGCTCATTTTTAAGATTTTGACATTTTCACCTAAAGTGCACAATCAGGCTGAAAACGCGTTTAAAGCAATAAAAAGTTCATTTTGGCTCTCACACCTAAACTAAACCTTGTAGACTCAAAATTTTTGCTGTGTTTAGTGTATTCTAGCATCCTGAAGATGATTCCAGCATTAATTTCATTGTGCTTATGCTCATTTTTAAGATTTTGACATTTTCACCTAAAGTGCACAATCAGGCTGAAAACGCGTTTAAAGCAATAAAAAGTTCATTTTGGCTCTCACACCTAAACTAAACGTTGTAGACTCAAAATTTTTGCTGTATTTAGTGTATTCTAGCATCCTGAAGATGATTCCAGCATTAATTTCATTGTGCTTATGCTCATTTTGAAGATTTTGACATTTTCACCTTAAGTGTACAATCAGGGGCTGAAAACGCGTTTAAAGCAATAAAAAGTTCATTTTGGCTCTCACACCTAAACTAAACGTTGTAGATTTAAAATTTTTGCTGTATTTAGTGTATTCTAGCATCCTGAAGATGATTCCAGCATTAATTTCATTGTGCTTATGCTCATTTTGAAGATTTTGACATTTTCACCTAAAGTGCACAATCAGGCTGAAAACGCATTTAAAGCCATAAAAAGTTCATTTTGGCTCTCACACCTAAACAAAACGTTGTAGACTCAACATTTTTGCTGTATTTAGTGTATTCTAGCATCCTGAAGATGATTCCAGCATTAATTTCATTGTGCTTATGCTCATTTTTAAGATTTTGACATTTTCACCTTAAGTGTACAATCAGGGGCTGAAAACGCGTTTAAAGCAATAAAAAGTTCATTTTGGCTCTCACACCTAAACTAAACGTTGTAGACTCAAAATTTTTGCTGTATTTAGTGTATTCTAGCATCCTGAAGATGATTCCAGCATTAATTTCATTGTGCTTATGCTCATTTTTAAGATTTTGACATTTTCACCTAAAGTGCACAATCAGGCTGAAAACGCGTTTAAAGCAATAAAAAGTTCATTTTGGCTCTCACACCTAAACTAAACGTTGTAGACTCAAAATTTTTGCTGTATTTAGTGTATTCTAGCATCCTGAAGATGATTCCAGCATTAATTTCATTGTGCTTATGCTCATTTTGAAGATTTTGACATTTTCACCTTAAGTGTACAATCAGGGGCTGAAAACGCGTTTAAAGCAATAAAAAGTTCATTTTGGCTCTCACACCTAAACTAAACGTTGTAGACTCAAAATTTTTGCTGTATTTAGTGTATTCTAGCATCCTGAAGATGATTCCAGCATTAATTTCATTGTGCTTATGCTCATTTTGAAGATTTTGACATTTTCACCTAAAGTGCACAATCAGGCTGAAAACGCATTTAAAGCCATAAAAAGTTCATTTTGGCTCTCACACCTAAACAAAACGTTGTAGACTCAACATTTTTGCTGTATTTAGTGTATTCTAGCATCCTGAAGATGATTCCAGCATTAATTTCATTGTGCTTATGCTCATTTTTAAGATTTTGACATTTTCACCTTAAGTGTACAATCAGGGGCTGAAAACGCGTTTAAAGCAATAAAAAGTTCATTTTGGCTCTCACACCTAAACTAAACGTTGTAGACTCAAAATTTTTGCTGTATTTAGTGTATTCTAGCATCCTGAAGATGATTCCAGCATTAATTTCATTGTGCTTATGCTCATTTTGAAGATTTTGACATTTTCACCTAAAGTGCACAATCAGGCTGAAAACGCATTTAAAGCCATAAAAAGTTCATTTTGGCTCTCACACCTAAACAAAACGTTGTAGACTCAACATTTTTGCTGTATTTAGTGTATTCTAGCATCCTGAAGATGATTCCAGCATTAATTTCATTGTGCTTATGCTCATTTTTAAGATTTTGACATTTTCACCTTAAGTGTACAATCAGGGGCTGAAAACGCGTTTAAAGCAATAAAAAGTTCATTTTGGCTCTCACACCTAAACTAAACCTTGTAGACTCAAAATTTTTGCTGTATTTAGTGTATTCTAGCATCCTGAAGATGATTCCAGCATTAATTTCATTGTGCTTATGCTCATTTTTAAGATTTTGACATTTTCACCTTAAGTGTACAATCAGGGGCTGAAAACGCGTTTAAAGCAATAAAAAGTTCATTTTGGCTCTCACACCTAAACTAAACGTTGTAGACTCAAACTTTTTGCTGTATTTAGTGTATTCTAGCATCCTGAAGATGATTCCAGCATTAATTTCATTGTGCTTATGCTCATTTTTAGGATTTTGACATTTTCACCTTAAGTGCACAATCAGGCTGAAAACGCGTTTAAAGCAATAAAAAGTTCATTTTGGCTCTCACACCTAAACTAAACGTTGTAGACTCAAAATTTTTGCTGTATTTAGTGTATTCTAGCATCCTGAAGATGATTCCAGCATTAATTTCATTGTGCTTATGCTCATTTTGAAGATTTTGACATTTTCACCTAAAGTGCACAATCAGGCTGAAAACGCATTTAAAGCCATAAAAAGTTCATTTTGGCTCTCACACCTAAACAAAACGTTGTAGACTCAACATTTTTACTGTATTTAGTGTATTCTAGCATCCTGAAGATGATTCCAGCATTAATTTCATTGTGCTTATGCTCATTTTTAAGATTTTGACATTTTCACCTTAAGTGTACAATCAGGGGCTGAAAACGCGTTTAAAGCAATAAAAAGTTCATTTTGGCTCTCACACCTAAACTAAACGTTGTAGACTCAAAATTTTTGCTGTATTTAGTGTATTCTAGCATCCTGAAGATGATTCCAGCATTAATTTCATTGTGCTTATGCTCATTTTTAAGATTTTGACATTTTCACCTAAAGTGCACAATCAGGCTGAAAACGCGTTTAAAGCAATAAAAAGTTCATTTTGGCTCTCACACCTAAACTAAACGTTGTAGACTCAAAATTTTTGCTGTATTTAGTGTATTCTAGCATCCTGAAGATGATTCCAGCATTAATTTCATTGTGCTTATGCTCATTTTGAAGATTTTGACATTTTCACCTTAAGTGTACAATCAGGGGCTGAAAACGCGTTTAAAGCAATAAAAAGTTCATTTTGGCTCTCACACCTAAACTAAACGTTGTAGACTCAAAATTTTTGCTGTATTTAGTGTATTCTAGCATCCTGAAGATGATTCCAGCATTAATTTCATTGTGCTTATGCTCATTTTTAAGATTTTGACATTTTCACCTAAAGTGCACAATCAGGCTGAAAATGCGTTTAAAGCAATAAAAAGTTCATTTTGGCTCTCACACCTAAACTAAACGTTGTAGACTCAACATTTTTGCTGTATTTAGTGTATTCTAGCATCCTGAAGATGATTCCAGCATTAATTTCATTGTGCTTATGCTCATTTTGAAGATTTTGACATTTTCACCTAAAGTGCACAATCAGGCTGAAAACGCATTTAAAGCCATAAAAAGTTCATTTTGGCTCTCACACCTAAACAAAACGTTGTAGACTCAACATTTTTGCTGTATTTAGTGTATTCTAGCATCCTGAAGATGATTCCAGCATTAATTTCATTGTGCTTATGCTCATTTTGAAGATTTTGACATTTTCACCTTAAGTGTACAATCAGGGGCTGAAAACGCGTTTAAAGCAATAAAAAGTTCATTTTGGCTCTCACAACTAAACTAAACCTTGTAGACTCAAATTTTTTGCTGTATTTAGTGTATTCTAGCATCCTGAAGATGATTCCAGCATTAATTTCATTGTGCTTATGCTCATTTTTAAGATTTTGACATTTTCACCTAAAGTGCACAATCAGGCTGAAAACGCGTTTAAAGCAATAAAAAGTTCATTTTGGCTCTCACACCTAAACTAAACGTTGTAGACTCAAAATTTTTGCTGTATTTAGTGTATTCTAGCATCCTGAAGATGATTCCAGCATTAATTTCATTGTGCTTATGCTCATTTTGAAGATTTTGACATTTTCACCTTAAGTGTACAATCAGGGGCTGAAAACGCGTTTAAAGCAATAAAAAGTTCATTTTGGCTCTCACACCTAAACTAAACGTTGTAGACTCAAAATTTTTGCTGTATTTAGTGTATTCTAGCATCCTGAAGATGATTCCAGCATTAATTTCATTGTGCTTATGCTCATTTTTAAGATTTTGACATTTTCACCTAAAGTGCACAATCAGGCTGAAAACGCGTTTAAAGCAATAAAAAGTTCATTTTGGCTCTCACACCTAAACTAAACGTTGTAGACTAAAAATTTTTGCTGTATTTAGTGTATTCTAGCATCCTGAAGATGATTCCAGCATTAATTTCATTGTGCTTATGCTCATTTTGAAGATTTTGACATTTTCACCTTAAGTGTACAATCAGGGGCTGAAAACGCGTTTAAAGCAATAAAAAGTTCATTTTGGCTCTCACACCTAAACTAAACGTTGTAGACTCAAAATTTTTGCTGTATTTAGTGTATTCTAGCATCCTGAAGATGATTCCAGCATTAATTTCATTGTGCTTATGCTCATTTTGAAGATTTTGACATTTTCACCTAAAGTGCACAATCAGGCTGAAAACGCATTTAAAGCCATAAAAAGTTCATTTTGGCTCTCACACCTAAACAAAACGTTGTAGACTCAACATTTTTGCTGTATTTAGTGTATTCTAGCATCCTGAAGATGATTCCAGCATTAATTTCATTGTGCTTATGCTCATTTTTAAGATTTTGACATTTTCACCTTAAGTGTACAATCAGGGGCTGAAAACGCGTTTAAAGCAATAAAAAGTTCATTTTGGCTCTCACACCTAAACTAAACGTTGTAGACTCAAAATTTTTGCTGTATTTAGTGTATTCTAGCATCCTGAAGATGATTCCAGCATTAATTTCATTGTGCTTATGCTCATTTTGAAGATTTTGACATTTTCACCTAAAGTGCACAATCAGGCTGAAAACGCATTTAAAGCCATAAAAAGTTCATTTTGGCTCTCACACCTAAACAAAACGTTGTAGACTCAACATTTTTGCTGTATTTAGTGTATTCTAGCATCCTGAAGATGATTCCAGCATTAATTTCATTGTGCTTATGCTCATTTTGAAGATTTTGACATTTTCACCTTAAGTGTACAATCAGGGGCTGAAAACGCGTTTAAAGCAATAAAAAGTTCATTTTGGCTCTCACACCTAAACTAAACCTTGTAGACTCAAATTTTTTGCTTTATTTAGTGTATTCTAGCATCCTGAAGATGATTCCAGCATTAATTTCATTGTGCTTATGCTCATTTTTAAGATTTTGACATTTTCACCTAAAGTGCACAATCAGGCTGAAAACGCGTTTAAAGCAATAAAAAGTTCATTTTGGCTCTCACACCTAAACTAAACGTTGTAGACTCAAAATTTTTGCTGTATTTAGTGTATTCTAGCATCCTGAAGATGATTCCAGCATTAATTTCATTGTGCTTATGCTCATTTTGAAGATTTTGACATTTTCACCTTAAGTGTACAATCAGGGGCTGAAAACGCGTTTAAAGCAATAAAAAGTTCATTTTGGCTCTCACACCTAAACTAAACGTTGTAGACTCAAAATTTTTGCTGTATTTAGTGTATTCTAGCATCCTGAAGATGATTCCAGCATTAATTTCATTGTGCTTATGCTCATTTTTAAGATTTTGACATTTTCACCTAAAGTGCACAATCAGGCTGAAAACGCGTTTAAAGCAATAAAAAGTTCATTTTGGCTCTCACACCTAAACTAAACCTTGTAGACTCAAAATTTTTGCTGTATTTAGTGTATTCTAGCATCCTGAAGATGATTCCAGCATTAATTTCATTGTGCTTATGCTCATTTTGAAGATTTTGACATTTTCACCTTAAGTGTACAATCAGGGGCTGAAAACGCGTTTAAAGCAATAAAAAGTTCATTTTGGCTCTCACACCTAAACTAAACGTTGTAGACTCAAAATTTTTGCTGTATTTAGTGTATTCTAGCATCCTGAAGATGATTCCAGCATTAATTTCATTGTGCTTATGCTCATTTTTAAGATTTTGACATTTTCACCTAAAGTGCACAATCAGGCTGAAAACGCGTTTAAAGCAATAAAAAGTTCATTTTGGCTCTCACACCTAAACTAAACGTTGTAGACTCAAAATTTTTGCTGTATTTAGTGTATTCTAGCATCCTGAAGATGATTCCAGCATTAATTTCATTGTGCTTATGCTCATTTTGAAGATTTTGACATTTTCACCTTAAGTGTACAATCAGGGGCTGAAAACGCGTTTAAAGCAATAAAAAGTTCATTTTGGCTCTCACACCTAAACTAAATGTTGTAGACTCAAAATTTTTGCTGTATTTAGTGTATTCTAGCATCCTGAAGATGATTCCAGCATTAATTTCATTGTGCTTATGCTCATTTTTAAGATTTTGACATTTTCACCTAAAGTGCACAATCAGGCTGAAAACGCGTTTAAAGCAATAAAAAGTTCATTTTGGCTCTCACACCGAAACTAAACGTTGTAGACTCAAAATTTTTGCTGTATTTAGTGTATTCTAGCATCCTGAAGATGATTCCAGCATTAATTTCATTGTGCTTATGCTCATTTTGAAGATTTTGACATTTTCACCTTAAGTGTACAATCAGGGGCTGAAAACGCGTTTAAAGCAATAAAAAGTTCATTTTGGCTCTCACACCTAAACTAAACGTTGTAGACTCAAAATTTTTGCTGTATTTAGTGTATTCTAGCATCCTGAAGATGATTCCAGCATTAATTTCATTGTGCTTATGCTCATTTTGAAGATTTTGACATTTTCACCTAAAGTGCACAATCAGGCTGAAAACGCATTTAAAGCCATAAAAAGTTCATTTTGGCTCTCACACCTAAACAAAACGTTGTAGACTCAACATTTTTGCTGTATTTAGTGTATTCTAGCATCCTGAAGATGATTCCAGCATTAATTTCATTGTGCTTATGCTCATTTTGAAGATTTTGACATTTTCACCTTAAGTGTACAATCAGGGGCTGAAAACGCGTTTAAAGCAATAAAAAGTTCATTTTGGCTCTCACACCTAAACTAAACCTTGTAGACTCAAATTTTTTGCTGTATTTAGTGTATTCTAGCATCCTGAAGATGATTCCAGCATTAATTTCATTGTGCTTATGCTCATTTTTAAGATTTTGACATTTTCACCTAAAGTGCACAATCAGGCTGAAAACGCGTTTAAAGCAATAAAAAGTTCATTTTGGCTCTCACACCTAAACTAAACGTTGTAGACTCAAAATTTTTGCTGTATTTAGTGTATTCTAGCATCCTGAAGATGATTCCAGCATTAATTTCATTGTGCTTATGCTCATTTTGAAGATTTTGACATTTTCACCTTAAGTGTACAATCAGGGGCTGAAAACGCGTTTAAAGCAATAAAAAGTTCATTTTGGCTCTCACACCTAAACTAAACGTTGTAGACTCAAAATTTTTGCTGTATTTAGTGTATTCTAGCATCCTGAAGATGATTCCAGCATTAATTTCATTGTGCTTATGCTCATTTTTAAGATTTTGACATTTTCACCTAAAGTGCACAATCAGGCTGAAAACGCGTTTAAAGCAATAAAAAGTTCATTTTGGCTCTCACACCTAAACTAAACCTTGTAGACTCAAAATTTTTGCTGTATTTAGTGTATTCTAGCATCCTGAAGATGATTCCAGCATTAATTTCATTGTGCTTATGCTCATTTTTAAGATTTTGACATTTTCACCTTAAGTGTACAATCAGGGGCTGAAAACGCGTTTAAAGCAATAAAAAGTTCATTTTGGCTCTCACACCTAAACTAAACGTTGTAGACTCAAAATTTTTGCTGTATTTAGTGTATTCTAGCATCCTGAAGATGATTCCAGCATTAATTTCATTGTGCTTATGCTCATTTTGAAGATTTTGACATTTTCACCTAAAGTGCACAATCAGGCTGAAAACGCATTTAAAGCCATAAAAAGTTCATTTTGGCTCTCACACCTAAACTAAACGTTGTAGACTCAAACTTTTTGCTGTATTTAGTGTATTCTAGCATCCTGAAGATGATTCCAGCATTAATTTCATTGTGCTTATGCTCATTTTGAAGATTTTGACATTTTCACCTAAAGTGCACAATCAGGCTGAAAACGCATTTAAAGCCATAAAAAGTTCATTTTGGCTCTCACACCTAAACAAAACGTTGTAGACTCAACATTTTTGCTGTATTTAGTGTATTCTAGCATCCTGAAGATGATTCCAGCATTAATTTCATTGTGCTTATGCTCATTTTGAAGATTTTGACATTTTCACCTTAAGTGTACAATCAGGGGCTGAAAACGCGTTTAAAGCAATAAAAAGTTCATTTTGGCTCTCACACCTAAACTAAACCTTGTAGACTCAAATTTTTTGCTTTATTTAGTGTATTCTAGCATCCTGAAGATGATTCCAGCATTAATTTCATTGTGCTTATGCTCATTTTTAAGATTTTGACATTTTCACCTAAAGTGCACAATCAGGCTGAAAACGCGTTTAAAGCAATAAAAAGTTCATTTTGGCTCTCACACCTAAACTAAACGTTGTAGACTCAAAATTTTTGCTGTATTTAGTGTATTCTAGCATCCTGAAGATGATTCCAGCATTAATTTCATTGTGCTTATGCTCATTTTGAAGATTTTGACATTTTCACCTTAAGTGTACAATCAGGGGCTGAAAACGCGTTTAAAGCAATAAAAAGTTCATTTTGGCTCTCACACCTAAACTAAACGTTGTAGACTCAAATTTTTTGCTGTATTTAGTGTATTCTAGCATCCTGAAGATGATTCCAGCATTAATTTCATTGTGCTTATGCTCATTTTTAAGATTTTGACATTTTCACCTAAAGTGCACAATCAGGCTGAAAACGCGTTTAAAGCAATAAAAAGTTCATTTTGGCTCTCACACCTAAACTAAACCTTGTAGACTCAAAATTTTTGCTGTATTTAGTGTATTCTAGCATCCTGAAGATGATTCCAGCATTAATTTCATTGTGCTTATGCTCATTTTGAAGATTTTGACATTTTCACCTTAAGTGTACAATCAGGGGCTGAAAACGCGTTTAAAGCAATAAAAAGTTCATTTTGGCTCTCACACCTAAACTAAACGTTGTAGACTCAAACTTTTTGCTGTATTTAGTGTATTCTAGCATCCTGAAGATGATTCCAGCATTAATTTCATTGTGCTTATGCTCATTTTGAAGATTTTGACATTTTCACCTAAAGTGCACAATCAGGCTGAAAACGCATTTAAAGCCATAAAAAGTTCATTTTGGCTCTCACACCTAAACTAAACGTTGTAGACTCAAAATTTTTGCTGTATTTAGTGTATTCTAGCATCCTGAAGATGATTCCAGCATTAATTTCATTGTGCTTATGCTCATTTTTAGGATTTTGACATTTTCACCTTAAGTGCACAATCAGGCTGAAAACGCGTTTAAAGCAATAAAAAGTTCATTTTGGCTCTCACACCTAAACTAAACGTTGTAGACTCAAAATTTTTGCTGTATTTAGTGTATTCTAGCATCCTGAAGATGATTCCAGCATTAATTTCATTGTGCTTATGCTCATTTTGAAGATTTTGACATTTTCACCTAAAGTGCACAATCAGGCTGAAAACGCATTTAAAGCCATAAAAAGTTCATTTTGGCTCTCACACCTAAACAAAACGTTGTAGACTCAACATTTTTGCTGTATTTAGTGTATTCTAGCATCCTGAAGATGATTCCAGCATTAATTTCATTGTGCTTATGCTCATTTTTAAGATTTTGACATTTTCACCTTAAGTGTACAATCAGGGGCTGAAAACGCGTTTAAAGCAATAAAAAGTTCATTTTGGCTCTCACACCTAAACTAAACGTTGTAGACTCAAAATTTTTGCTGTATTTAGTGTATTCTAGCATCCTGAAGATGATTCCAGCATTAATTTCATTGTGCTTATGCTCATTTTTAAGATTTTGACATTTTCACCTAAAGTGCACAATCAGGCTGAAAACGCGTTTAAAGCAATAAAAAGTTCATTTTGGCTCTCACACCTAAACTAAACGTTGTAGACTCAAAATTTTTGCTGTATTTAGTGTATCCTAGCATCCTGAAGATGATTCCAGCATTAATTTCATTGTGCTTATGCTAATTTTTAAGATTTTGACATTTTCACCTTAAGTGTACAATCAGGGGCTGAAAACGCGTTTAAAGCAATAAAAAGTTCATTTTGGCTCTCACACCTAAACTAAACGTTGTAGACTCAAAATTTTTGCTGTATTTAGTGTATTCTAGCATCCTGAAGATGATTCCAGCATTAATTTCATTGTGCTTATGCTCATTTTTAAGATTTTGACATTTTCACCTAAAGTGCACAATCAGGCTGAAAACGTGTTTAAAGCAATAAAAAGTTCATTTTGGCTCTCACACCTAAACTAAACGTTGTAGACTCAAAATTTTTGCTGTATTTAGTGTATTCTAGCATCCTGAAGATGATTCCAGCATTAATTTCATTGTGCTTATGCTCATTTTGAAGATTTTGACATTTTCACCTAAAGTGCACAATCAGGCTGAAAACGCATTTAAAGCCATAAAAAGTTCATTTTGGCTCTCACACCTAAACAAAACGTTGTAGACTCAACATTTTTGCTGTATTTAGTGTATTCTAGCATCCTGAAGATGATTCCAGCATTAATTTCATTGTGCTTATGCTCATTTTGAAGATTTTGACATTTTCACCTTAAGTGTACAATCAGGGGCTGAAAACGCGTTTAAAGCAATAAAAAGTTCATTTTGGCTCTCACACCTAAACTAAACCTTGTAGACTCAAATTTTTTGCTGTATTTAGTGTATTCTAGCATCCTGAAGATGATTCCAGCATTAATTTCATTGTGCTTATGCTCATTTTTAAGATTTTGACATTTTCACCTAAAGTGCACAATCAGGCTGAAAACGCGTTTAAAGCAATAAAAAGTTCATTTTGGCTCTCACACCTAAACTAAACGTTGTAGACTCAAAATTTTTGCTGTATTTAGTGTATTCTAGCATCCTGAAGATGATTCCAGCATTAATTTCATTGTGCTTATGCTCATTTTGAAGATTTTGACATTTTCACCTTAAGTGTACAATCAGGGGCTGAAAACGCGTTTAAAGCAATAAAAAGTTCATTTTGGCTCTCACACCTAAACTAAACGTTGTAGACTCAAAATTTTTGCTGTATTTAGTGTATTCTAGCATCCTGAAGATGATTCCAGCATTAATTTCATTGTGCTTATGCTCATTTTTAAGATTTTGACATTTTCACCTAAAGTGCACAATCAGGCTGAAAACGCGTTTAAAGCAATAAAAAGTTCATTTTGGCTCTCACACCTAAACTAAACCTTGTAGACTCAAAATTTTTGCTGTATTTAGTGTATTCTAGCATCCTGAAGATGATTCCAGCATTAATTTCATTGTGCTTATGCTCATTTTTAAGATTTTGACATTTTCACCTTAAGTGTACAATCAGGGGCTGAAAACGCGTTTAAAGCAATAAAAAGTTCATTTTGGCTCTCACACCTAAACTAACCGTTGTAGACTCAAACTTTTTGCTGTATTTAGTGTATTCTAGCATCCTGAAGATGATTCCAGCATTAATTTCATTGTGCTTATGCTCATTTTTAGGATTTTGACATTTTCACCTTAAGTGCACAATCAGGCTGAAAACGCGTTTAAAGCAATAAAAAGTTCATTTTGGCTCTCACACCTAAACTAAACGTTGTAGACTCAAAATTTTTGCTGTATTTAGTGTATTCTAGCATCCTGAAGATGATTCCAGCATTAATTTCATTGTGCTTATGCTCATTTTTAAGATTTTGACATTTTCACCTTAAGTGTACAATCAGGGGCTGAAAACGCGTTTAAAGCAATAAAAAGTTCATTTTGGCTCTCACACCTAAACTAAACGTTGTAGACTCAAACTTTTTGCTGTATTTAGTGTATTCTAGCATCCTGAAGATGATTCCAGCATTAATTTCATTGTGCTTATGCTCATTTTTAGGATTTTGACATTTTCACCTTAAGTGCACAATCAGGCTGAAAACGCGTTTAAAGCAATAAAAAGTTCATTTTGGCTCTCACACCTAAACTAAACGTTGTAGACTCAAAATTTTTGCTGTATTTAGTGTATTCTAGCATCCTGAAGATGATTCCAGCATTAATTTCATTGTGCTTATGCTCATTTTGAAGATTTTGACATTTTCACCTAAAGTGCACAATCAGGCTGAAAACGCATTTAAAGCCATAAAAAGTTCATTTTGGCTCTCACACCTAAACAAAACGTTGTAGACTCAACATTTTTGCTGTATTTAGTGTATTCTAGCATCCTGAAGATGATTCCAGCATTAATTTCATTGTGCTTATGCTCATTTTTAAGATTTTGACATTTTCACCTTAAGTGTACAATCAGGGGCTGAAAACGCGTTTAAAGCAATAAAAAGTTCATTTTGGCTCTCACACCTAAACTAAACGTTGTAGACTCAAAATTTTTGCTGTATTTAGTGTATTCTAGCATCCTGAAGATGATTCCAGCATTAATTTCATTGTGCTTATGCTCATTTTTAAGATTTTGACATTTTCACCTAAAGTGCACAATCAGGCTGAAAACGCGTTTAAAGCAATAAAAAGTTCATTTTGGCTCTCACACCTAAACTAAACGTTGTAGACTCAAAATTTTTGCTGTATTTAGTGTATCCTAGCATCCTGAAGATGATTCCAGCATTAATTTCATTGTGCTTATGCTCATTTTGAAGATTTTGACATTTTCACCTTAAGTGTACAATCAGGGGCTGAAAACGCGTTTAAAGCAATAAAAAGTTCATTTTGGCTCTCACACCTAAACTAAACGTTGTAGACTCAAAATTTTTGCTGTATTTAGTGTATTCTAGCATCCTGAAGATGATTCCAGCATTAATTTCATTGTGCTTATGCTCATTTTTAAGATTTTGACATTTTCACCTAAAGTGCACAATCAGGCTGAAAACGTGTTTAAAGCAATAAAAAGTTCATTTTGGCTCTCACACCTAAACTAAACGTTGTAGACTCAAAATTTTTGCTGTATTTAGTGTATTCTAGCATCCTGAAGATGATTCCAGCATTAATTTCATTGTGCTTATGCTCATTTTGAAGATTTTGACATTTTCACCTAAAGTGCACAATCAGGCTGAAAACGCATTTAAAGCCATAAAAAGTTCATTTTGGCTCTCACACCTAAACAAAACGTTGTAGACTCAACATTTTTGCTGTATTTAGTGTATTCTAGCATCCTGAAGATGATTCCAGCATTAATTTCATTGTGCTTATGCTCATTTTGAAGATTTTGACATTTTCACCTTAAGTGTACAATCAGGGGCTGAAAACGCGTTTAAAGCAATAAAAAGTTCATTTTGGCTCTCACACCTAAACTAAACCTTGTAGACTCAAATTTTTTGCTGTATTTAGTGTATTCTAGCATCCTGAAGATGATTCCAGCATTAATTTCATTGTGCTTATGCTCATTTTTAAGATTTTGACATTTTCACCTAAAGTGCACAATCAGGCTGAAAACGCGTTTAAAGCAATAAAAAGTTCATTTTGGCTCTCACACCTAAACTAAACGTTGTAGACTCAAAATTTTTGCTGTATTTAGTGTATTCTAGCATCCTGAAGATGATTCCAGCATTAATTTCATTGTGCTTATGCTCATTTTGAAGATTTTGACATTTTCACCTTAAGTGTACAATCAGGGGCTGAAAACGCGTTTAAAGCAATAAAAAGTTCATTTTGGCTCTCACACCTAAACTAAACGTTGTAGACTCAAAATTTTTGCTGTATTTAGTGTATTCTAGCATCCTGAAGATGATTCCAGCATTAATTTCATTGTGCTTATGCTCATTTTTAAGATTTTGACATTTTCACCTAAAGTGCACAATCAGGCTGAAAACGCGTTTAAAGCAATAAAAAGTTCATTTTGGCTCTCACACCTAAACTAAACCTTGTAGACTCAAAATTTTTGCTGTATTTAGTGTATTCTAGCATCCTGAAGATGTTTCCAGCATTAATTTCATTGTGCTTATGCTCATTTTTAAGATTTTGACATTTTCACCTTAAGTGTACAATCAGGGGCTGAAAACGCGTTTAAAGCAATAAAATGTTCATTTTGGCTCTCACACCTAAACTAAACGTTGTAGACTCAAACTTTTTGCTGTATTTAGTGTATTCTAGCATCCTGAAGATGATTCCAGCATTAATTTCATTGTGCTTATGCTCATTTTTAGGATTTTGACATTTTCACCTTAAGTGCACAATCAGGCTGAAAACGCGTTTAAAGCAATAAAAAGTTCATTTTGGCTCTCACACCTAAACTAAACGTTGTAGACTCAAAATTTTTGCTGTATTTAGTGTATTCTAGCATCCTGAAGATGATTCCAGCATTAATTTCATTGTGCTTATGCTCATTTTGAAGATTTTGACATTTTCACCTAAAGTGCACAATCAGGCTGAAAACGCATTTAAAGCCATAAAAAGTTCATTTTGGCTGTCACACCTAAACAAAACGTTGTAGACTCAACATTTTTACTGTATTTAGTGTATTCTAGCATCCTGAAGATGATTCCAGCATTAATTTCATTGTGCTTATGCTCATTTTTAAGATTTTGACATTTTCACCTTAAGTGTACAATCAGGGGCTGAAAACGCGTTTAAAGCAATAAAAAGTTCATTTTGGCTCTCACACCTAAACTAAACGTTGTAGACTCAAAATTTTTGCTGTATTTAGTGTATTCTAGCATCCTGAAGATGATTCCAGCATTAATTTCATTGTGCTTATGCTCATTTTTAAGATTTTGACATTTTCACCTAAAGTGCACAATCAGGCTGAAAACGCGTTTAAAGCAATAAAAAGTTCATTTTGGCTCTCACACCTAAACTAAACGTTGTAGACTCAAAATTTTTGCTGTATTTAGTGTATTCTAGCATCCTGAAGATGATTCCAGCATTAATTTCATTGTGCTTATGCTCATTTTGAAGATTTTGACATTTTCACCTTAAGTGTACAATCAGGGGCTGAAAACGCGTTTAAAGCAATAAAAAGTTCATTTTGGCTCTCACACCTAAACTAAACGTTGTAGACTCAAAATTTTTGCTGTATTTAGTGTATTCTAGCATCCTGAAGATGATTCCAGCATTAATTTCATTGTGCTTATGCTCATTTTTAAGATTTTGACATTTTCACCTAAAGTGCACAATCAGGCTGAAAACGCGTTTAAAGCAATAAAAAGTTCATTTTGGCTCTCACACCTAAACTAAACGTTGTAGACTCAACATTTTTGCTGTATTTAGTGTATTCTAGCATCCTGAAGATGATTCCAGCATTAATTTCATTGTGCTTATGCTCATTTTGAAGATTTTGACATTTTCACCTAAAGTGCACAATCAGGCTGAAAACGCATTTAAAGCCATAAAAAGTTCATTTTGGCTCTCACACCTAAACAAAACGTTATAGACTCAACATTTTTGCTGTATTTAGTGTATTCTAGCATCCTGAAGATGATTCCAGCATTAATTTCATTGTGCTTATGCTCATTTTGAAGATTTTGACATTTTCACCTTAAGTGTACAATCAGGGGCTGAAAACGCGTTTAAAGCAATAAAAAGTTCATTTTGGCTCTCACACCTAAACTAAACCTTGTAGACTCAAATTTTTTGCTGTATTTAGTGTATTCTAGCATCCTGAAGATGATTCCAGCATTAATTTCATTGTGCTTATGCTCATTTTTAAGATTTTGACATTTTCACCTAAAGTGCACAATCAGGCTGAAAACGCGTTTAAAGCAATAAAAAGTTCATTTTGGCTCTCACACCTAAACTAAACGTTGTAGACTCAAAATTTTTGCTGTATTTAGTGTATTCTAGCATCCTGAAGATGATTCCAGCATTAATTTCATTGTGCTTATGCTCATTTTGAAGATTTTGACATTTTCACCTTAAGTGTACAATCAGGGGCTGAAAACGCGTTTAAAGCAATAAAAAGTTCATTTTGGCTCTCACACCTAAACAAAACGTTGTAGACTCAAAATTTTTGCTGTATTTAGTGTATTCTAGCATCCTGAAGATGATTCCAGCATTAATTTCATTGTGCTTATGCTCATTTTGAAGATTTTGACATTTTCACCTAAAGTGCACAATCAGGCTGAAAACGCATTTAAAGCCATAAAAAGTTCATTTTGGCTCTCACACCTAAACAAAACGTTGTAGACTCAACATTTTTGCTGTATTTAGTGTATTCTAGCATCCTGAAGATGATTCCAGCATTAATTTCATTGTGCTTATGCTCATTTTGAAGATTTTGACATTTTCACCTTAAGTGTACAATCAGGGGCTGAAAACGCGTTTAAAGCAATAAAAAGTTCATTTTGGCTCTCACACCTAAACTAAACCTTGTAGACTCAAATTTTTTGCTGTATTTAGTGTATTCTAGCATCCTGAAGATGATTCCAGCATTAATTTCATTGTGCTTATGCTCATTTTTAAGATTTTGACATTTTCACCTAAAGTGCACAATCAGGCTGAAAACGCGTTTAAAGCAATAAAAAGTTCATTTTGGCTCTCACACCTAAACTAAACGTTGTAGACTCAAAATTTTTGCTGTATTTAGTGTATTCTAGCATCCTGAAGATGATTCCAGCATTAATTTCATTGTGCTTATGCTCATTTTGAAGATTTTGACATTTTCACCTTAAGTGTACAATCAGGGGCTGAAAACGCGTTTAAAGCAATAAAAAGTTCATTTTGGCTCTCACACCTAAACTAAACGTTGTAGACTCAAAATTTTTGCTGTATTTAGTGTATTCTAGCATCCTGAAGATGATTCCAGCATTAATTTCATTGTGCTTATGCTCATTTTTAAGATTTTGACATTTTCACCTAAAGTGCACAATCAGGCTGAAAACGCGTTTAAAGCAATAAAAAGTTCATTTTGGCTCTCACACCTAAACTAAACCTTGTAGACTCAAAATTTTTGCTGTATTTAGTGTATTCTAGCATCCTGAAGATGATTCCAGCATTAATTTCATTGTGCTTATGCTCATTTTTAAGATTTTGACATTTTCACCTTAAGTGTACAATCAGGGGCTGAAAACGCGTTTAAAGCAATAAAAAGTTCATTTTGGCTCTCACACCTAAACTAAACGTTGTAGACTCAAAATTTTTGCTGTATTTAGTGTATTCTAGCATCCTGAAGATGATTCCAGCATTAATTTCATTGTGCTTATGCTCATTTTGAAGATTTTGACATTTTCACCTAAAGTGCACAATCAGGCTGAAAACGCATTTAAAGCCATAAAAAGTTCATTTTGGCTCTCACACCTAAACAAAACGTTGTAGACTCAACATTTTTGCTGTATTTAGTGTATTCTAGCATCCTGAAGATGATTCCAGCATTAATTTCATTGTGCTTATGCTCATTTTTAAGATTTTGACATTTTCACCTTAAGTGTACAATCAGGGGCTGAAAACGCGTTTAAAGCAATAAAAAGTTCATTTTGGCTCTCACACCTAAACTAAACGTTGTAGACTCAAAATTTTTGCTGTATTTAGTGTATTCTAGCATCCTGAAGATGATTCCAGCATTAATTTCATTGTGCTTATGCTCATTTTTAAGATTTTGACATTTTCACCTAAATTGCACAATCAGGCTGAAAACGCGTTTAAAGCAATAAAAAGTTCATTTTGGCTCTCACACCTAAACTAAACGTTGTAGACTCAAAATTTTTGCTGTATTTAGTGTATTCTAGCATCCTGAAGATGATTCCAGCATTAATTTCATTGTGCTTATGCTCATTTTGAAGATTTTGACATTTTCACCTTAAGTGTACAATCAGGGGCTGAAAACGCGTTTAAAGCAATAAAAAGTTCATTTTGGCTCTCACACCTAAACTAAACGTTGTAGACTCAAAATTTTTGCTGTATTTAGTGTATTTTAGCATCCTGAAGATGATTCCAGCATTAATTTCATTGTGCTTATGCTCATTTTTAAGATTTTGACATTTTCACCTAAAGTGCACAATCAGGCTGAAAACGCGTTTAAAGCAATAAAAAGTTCATTTTGGCTCTCACACCTAAACAAAACGTTGTAGACTCAACATTTTTGCTGTATTTAGTGTATTCTAGCATCCTGAAGATGATTCCAGCATTAATTTCATTGTGCTTATGCTCATTTTTAAGATTTTGACATTTTCACCTTAAGTGTACAATCAGGGGCTGAAAACGCGTTTAAAGCAATAAAAAGTTCATTTTGGCTCTCACACCTAAACTAAACGTTGTAGACTCAAATTTTTTGCTGTATTTAGTGTATTCTAGCATCCTGAAGATGATTCCAGCTTTAATTTCATTGTGCTTATGCTCATTTTTAAGATTTTGACATTTTCACCTAAAGTGCACAATCAGGCTGAAAACGCGTTTAAAGCAATAAAAAGTTCATTTTGGCTCTCACACCTAAACTAAACGTTGTAGACTCAAAATTTTTGCTGTATTTAGTGTATTCTAGCATCCTGAAGATGATTCCAGCATTAATTTCATTGTGCTTATGCTCATTTTGAAGATTTTGACATTTTCACCGTAAGTGTACAATCAGGGGCTGAAAACGCGTTTAAAGCAATAAAAAGTTCATTTTGGCTCTCACACCTAAACTAAACGTTGTAGACTCAAAATTTTTGCTGTATTTAGTGTATTCTAGCATCCTGAAGATGATTCCAGCATTAATTTCATTGTGCTTATGCTCATTTTGAAGATTTTGACATTTTCACCTAAAGTGCACAATCAGGCTGAAAACGCATTTAAAGCCATAAAAAGTTCATTTTGGCTCTCACACCTAAACAAAACGTTGTAGACTCAACATTTTTGCTGTATTTAGTGTATTCTAGCATCCTGAAGATGATTCCAGCATTAATTTCATTGTGCTTATGCTCATTTTGAAGATTTTGACATTTTCACCTTAAGTGTACAATCAGGGGCTGAAAACGCGTTTAAAGCAATAAAAAGTTCATTTTGGCTCTCACACCTAAACTAAACCTTGTAGACTCAAATTTTTTGCTGTATTTAGTGTATTCTAGCATCCTGAAGATGATTCCAGCATTAATTTCATTGTGCTTATGCTCATTTTTAAGATTTTGACATTTTCACCTAAAGTGCACAATCAGGCTGAAAACGCGTTTAAAGCAATAAAAAGTTCATTTTGGCTCTCACACCTAAACTAAACGTTGTAGACTCAAAATTTTTGCTGTATTTAGTGTATTCTAGCATCCTGAAGATGATTCCAGCATTAATTTCATTGTGCTTATGCTCATTTTGAAGATTTTGACATTTTCACCTTAAGTGTACAATCAGGGGCTGAAAACGCGTTTAAAGCAATAAAAAGTTCATTTTGGCTCTCACACCTAAACTAAACGTTGTAGACTCAAAATTTTTGCTGTATTTAGTGTATTCTAGCATCCTGAAGATGATTCCAGCATTAATTTCATTGTGCTTATGCTCATTTTTAAGATTTTGACATTTTCACCTAAAGTGCACAATCAGGCTGAAAACGCGTTTAAAGCAATAAAAAGTTCATTTTGGCTCTCACACCTAAACTAAACGTTGTAGACTCAAAATTTTTGCTGTATTTAGTGTATTCTAGCATCCTGAAGATGATTCCAGCATTAATTTCATTGTGCTTATGCTCATTTTGAAGATTTTGACATTTTCACCTTAAGTGTACAATCAGGGGCTGAAAACGCGTTTAAAGCAATAAAAAGTTCATTTTGGCTCTCACACCTAAACTAAACGTTGTAGACTCAAACTTTTTGCTGTATTTAGTGTATTCTAGCATCCTGAAGATGATTCCAGCATTAATTTCATTGTGCTTATGCTCATTTTGAAGATTTTGACATTTTCACCTAAAGTGCACAATCAGGCTGAAAACGCATTTAAAGCCATAAAAAGTTCATTTTGGCTCTCACACCTAAACTAAACGTTGTAGACTCAAAATTTTTGCTGTATTTAGTGTATTCTAGCATCCTGAAGATGATTCCAGCATTAATTTCATTGTGCTTTTGCTCATTTTGAAGATTTTGACATTTTCACCTAAAGTGCACAATCAGGCTGAAAACGCATTTAAAGCCATAAAAAGTTCATTTTGGCTCTCACACCTAAACAAAACGTTGTAGACTCAACATTTTTGCTGTATTTAGTGTATTCTAGCATCCTGAAGATGATTCCAGCATTAATTTCATTGTGCTTATGCTCATTTTGAAGATTTTGACATTTTCACCTTAAGTGTACAATCAGGGGCTGAAAACGCGTTTAAAGCAATAAAAAGTTCATTTTGGCTCTCACACCTAAACTAAACCTTGTAGACTCAAATTTTTTGCTGTATTTAGTGTATTCTAGCATCCTGAAGATGATTCCAGCATTAATTTCATTGTGCTTATTCTCATTTTTAAGATTTTGACATTTTCACCTAAAGTGCACAATCAGGCTGAAAACGCGTTTAAAGCAATAAAAAGTTCATTTTGGCTCTCACACCTAAACTAAACGTTGTAGACTCAAAATTTTTGCTGTATTTAGTGTATTCTAGCATCCTGAAGATGATTCCAGCATTAATTTCATTGTGCTTATGCTCATTTTGAAGATTTTGACATTTTCACCTTAAGTGTACAATCAGGGGCTGAAAACGCGTTTAAAGCAATAAAAAGTTCATTTTGGCTCTCACACCTAAACTAAACGTTGTAGACTCAAAATTTTTGCTGTATTTAGTGTATTCTAGCATCCTGAAGATGATTCCAGCATTAATTTCTTTGTGCTTATGCTCATTTTTAAGATTTTGACATTTTCACCTAAAGTGCACAATCAGGCTGAAAACGCGTTTAAAGCAATAAAAAGTTCATTTTGGCTCTCACACCTAAACTAAACCTTGTAGACTCAAAATTTTTGCTGTATTTAGTGTATTCTAGCATCCTGAAGATGATTCCAGCATTAATTTCATTGTGCTTATGCTCATTTTTAAGATTTTGACATTTTCACCTTAAGTGTACAATCAGGGGCTGAAAACGCATTTAAAGCCATAAAAAGTTCTTTTTGGCTCTCACACCTAAACAAAACGTTGTAGACTCAACATTTTTGCTGTATTTAGTGTATTCTAGCATCCTGAAGATGATTCCAGCATTAATTTCATTGTGCTTATAATCATTTTTAAGATTTTGACATTTTCACCTTAAGTGTACAATCAGGGGCTGAAAACGCGTTTAAAGCAATAAAAAGTTCATTTTGGCTCTCACACCTAAACTAAACGTTGTAGACTCAAAATTTTTGCTGTATTTAGTGTATTCTAGCATCCTGAAGATGATTCCAGCATTAATTTCATTGTGCTTATGCTCATTTTTAAGATTTTGACATTTTCACCTAAAGTGCACAATCAGGCTGAAAACGCGTTTAAAGCAATAAAAAGTTCATTTTGGCTCTCACACCTAAACTAAACGTTGTAGACTCAAAATTTTTGCTGTATTTAGTGTATTCTAGCATCCTGAAGATGATTCCAGCATTAATTTCATTGTGCTTATGCTCATTTTGAAGATTTTGACATTTTCACCTTAAGTGTACAATCAGGGGCTGAAAACGCGTTTAAAGCAATAAAAAGTTCATTTTGGCTCTCACACCTAAACTAAACGTTGTAGACTCAAAATTTTTGCTGTATTTAGTGTATTTTAGCATCCTGAAGATGATTCCAGCATTAATTTCATTGTGCTTATGCTCATTTTTAAGATTTTGACATTTTCACCTAAAGTGCACAATCAGGCTGAAAACGCGTTTAAAGCAATAAAAAGTTCATTTTGGCTCTCACACCTAAACTAAACGTTGTAGACTCAAAATTTTTGCTGTATTTAGTGTATTCTAGCATCCTGAAGATGATTCCAGCATTAATTTCATTGTGCTTATGCTCATTTTGAAGATTTTGACATTTTCACCTTAAGTGTACAATCAGGGGCTGAAAACGCGTTTAAAGCAATAAAAAGTTCATTTTGGCTCTCACACCTAAACTAAACGTTGTAGACTCAAAATTTTTGCTGTATTTAGTGTATTCTAGCATCCTGAAGATGATTCCAGCATTAATTTCATTGTGCTTATGCTCATTTTGAAGATTTTGACATTTTCACCTAAAGTGCACAATCAGGCTGAAAACGCGTTTAAAGCAATAAAAAGTTCATTTTGGCTCTCACACCTAAACTAAACGTTGTAGACTCAAATTTTTTGCTGTATTTAGTGTATTCTAGCATCCTGAAGATGATTCCAGCATTAATTTCATTGTGCTTATGCTCATTTTTAAGATTTTGACATTTTCACCTAAAGTGCACAATCAGGCTGAAAACGCGTTTAAAGCAATAAAAAGTTCATTTTGGCTCTCACACCTAAACTAAACGTTGTAGACTCAAAATTTTTGCTGTATTTAGTGTATTCTAGCATCCTGAAGATGATTCCAGCATTAATTTCATTGTGCTTATGCTCATTTTGAAGATTTTGACATTTTCACCTAAAGTGCACAATCAGGCTGAAAACGCGTTTAAAGCAATAAAAAGTTCATTTTGGCTCTCACACCTAAACTAAACGTTGTAGACTCAAAATTTTTGCTGTATTTAGTGTATTCTAGCATCCTGAAGATGATTCCAGCATTAATTTCATTGTGCTTATGCTCATTTTTAAGATTTTGACATTTTCACCTAAAGTGCACAATCAGGCTGAAAACGCGTTTAAAGCAATAAAAAGTTCATTTTGGCTCTCACACCTAAACTAAACGTTGTAGACTCAAAATTTTTGCTGTATTTAGTGTATTCTAGCATCCTGAAGATGATTCCAGCATTAATTTCATTGTGCTTATGCTCATTTTGAAGATTTTGACATTTTCACCTAAAGTGCACAATCAGGCTGAAAACGCATTTAAAGCCATAAAAAGTTCATTTTGGCTCTCACACCTAAACAAAACGTTGTAGACTCAACATTTTTGCTGTATTTAGTGTATTCTAGCATCCTGAAGATGATTCCAGAATTAATTTCATTGTGCTTATGCTCATTTTGAAGATTTTGACATTTTCACCTTAAGTGTACAATCAGGGGCTGAAAACGCGTTTAAAGCAATAAAAAGTTCATTTTGGCTCTCACACCTAAACTAAACCTTGTAGACTCAATTTTTTTGCTGTATTTAGTGTATTCTAGCATCCTGAAGATGATTCCAGCATTAATTTCATTGTGCTTATGCTCATTTTTAAGATTTTGACATTTTCACCTAAAGTGCACAATCAGGCTGAAAACGCGTTTAAAGCAATAAAAAGTTCATTTTGGCTCTCACACCTAAACTAAACGTTGTAGACTCAAAATTTTTGCTGTATTTAGTGTATTCTAGCATCCTGAAGATGATTCCAGCATTAATTTGATTGTGCTTATGCTCATTTTGAAGATTTTGACATTTTCACCTAAAGTGCACAATCAGGCTGAAAACGCATTTAAAGCCATAAAAAGTTCATTTTGGCTCTCACACCTAAACAAAACGTTGTAGACTCAACATTTTTGCTGTATTTAGTGTATTCTAGCATCCTGAAGATGATTCCAGCATTAATTCAATTGTGCTTATGCTCATTTAGAAGATTTTGACATTTTCACCTTAATTGTACAATCAGGGGCTGAAAACGCGTTTAAAGCAATAAAAAGTTCATTTTGGCTCTCACACCTAAACTAAACCTTGTAGACTCAAATTTTTTGCTGTATTTAGTGTATTCTAGCATCCTGAAGATGATTCCAGCATTAATTTCATTGTGCTTATGCTCATTTTGAAGATTTTGACATTTTCACCTTAAGTGTACAATCAGGGGCTGAAAACGCGTTTAAAGCAATAAAAAGTTCATTTTGGCTCTCACACCTAAACTAAACGTTGTAGACTCAAAATTTTTGCTGTATTTAGTGTATTCTAGCATCCTGAAGATGATTCCAGCATTAATTTCATTGTGCTTATGCTCATTTTTAAGATTTTGACATTTTCACCTAAAGTGCACAATCAGGCTGAAAACGCGTTTAAAGCAATAAAAAGTTCATTTTGGCTCTCACACCTAAACTAAACCTTGTAGACTCAAAATTTTTGCTGTATTTAGTGTATTCTAGCATCCTGAAGATGATTCCAGCATTAATTTCATTGTGCTTATGCTCATTTTTAAGATTTTGACATTTTCACCTTAAGTGTACAATCAGGGGCTGAAAACGCGTTTAAAGCAATAAAAAGTTCATTTTGGCTCTCACACCTAAACTAAACGTTGTAGACTCAAACTTTTTGCTGTATTTAGTGTATTCTAGCATCCTGAAGATGATTCCAGCATTAATTTCATTGTGCTTATGCTCATTTTTAGGATTTTGACATTTTCACCTTAAGTGCACAATCAGGCTGAAAACGCGTTTAAAGCAATAAAAAGTTCATTTTGGCTCTCACACCTAAACTAAACGTTGTAGACTCAAAATTTTTGCTGTATTTAGTGTATTCTAGCATCCTGAAGATGATTCCAGCATTAATTTCATTGTGCTTATGCTCATTTTGAAGATTTTGACATTTTCACCTAAAGTGCACAATCAGGCTGAAAACGCATTTAAAGCCATAAAAAGTTCATTTTGGCTCTCACACCTAAACAAAACGTTGTAGACTCAACATTTTTGCTGTATTTAGTGTATTCTAGCATCCTGAAGATGATTCCAGCATTAATTTCATTGTGCTTATGCTCATTTTTAAGATTTTGACATTTTCACCTTAAGTGTACAATCAGGGGCTGAAAACGCGTTTAAAGCAATAAAAAGTTCATTTTGGCTCTCACACCTAAACTAAACGTTGTAGACTCAAAATTTTTGCTGTATTTAGTGTATTCTAGCATCCTGAAGATGATTCCAGCATTAATTTCATTGTGCTTATGCTCATTTTTAAGATTTTGACATTTTCACCTAAAGTGCACAATCAGGCTGAAAACGCGTTTAAAGCAATAAAAAGTTCATTTTGGCTCTCACACCTAAACTAAACGTTGTAGACTCAAAATTTTTGCTGTATTTAGTGTATTCTAGCATCCTGAAGATGATTCCAGCATTAATTTCATTGTGCTTATGCTCATTTTGAAGATTTTGACATTTTCACCTTAAGTGTACAATCAGGGGCTGAAAACGCGTTTAAAGCAATAAAAAGTTCATTTTGGCTCTCACACCTAAACTAAACGTTGTAGACTCAAAATTTTTGCTGTATTTAGTGTATTCTAGCATCCTGAAGATGATTCCAGCATTAATTTCATTGTGCTTATGCTCATTTTTAAGATTTTGACATTTTCACCTAAAGTGCACAATCAGGCTGAAAACGCGTTTAAAGCAATAAAAAGTTCATTTTGGCTCTCACACCTAAACTAAACGTTGTAGACTCAAAATTTTTGCTGTATTTAGTGTATTCTAGCATCCTGAAGATGATTCCAGCATTAATTTCATTGTGCTTATGCTCATTTTGAAGATTTTGACATTTTCACCTAAAGTGCACAATCAGGCTGAAAACGCATTTAAAGCCATAAAAAGTTCATTTTGGCTCTCACACCTAAATAAAACGTTGTAGACTCAACATTTTTGCTGTATTTAGTGTATTCTAGCATCCTGAAGATGATTCCAGCATTAATTTCATTGTGCTTATGCTCATTTTGAAGATTTTGACATTTTCACCTTAAGTGTACAATCAGGGGCTGAAACGCGTTTAAAGCAATAAAAAGTTCATTTTGGCTCTCACACCTAAACTAAACCTTGTAGACTCAAAATTTTTGCTGTATTTAGTGTATTCTAGCATCCTGAAGATGATTCCAGCATTAATTTCATTGTGCTTATGCTCATTTTGAAGATTTTGACATTTTCACCTAAAGTGCACAATCAGGCTGAAAACGCATTTAAAGCCATAAAAAGTTCATTTTGGCTCTCACACCTAAACAAAACGTTGTAGACTCAACATTTTTGCTGTATTTAGTGTATTCTAGCATCCTGAAGATGATTCCAGCATTAATTTCATTGTGCTTATGCTCATTTTTAAGATTTTGACATTTTCACCTTAAGTGTACAATCAGGGGCTGAAAACGCGTTTAAAGCAATAAAAAGTTCATTTTGGCTCTCACACCTAAACTAAACGTTGTAGACTCAAAATTTTTGCTGTATTTAGTGTATTTTAGCATCCTGAAGATGATTCCAGCATTAATTTCATTGTGCTTATGCTCATTTTTAAGATTTTGACATTTTCACCTAAAGTGCACAATCAGGCTGAAAACGCGTTTAAAGCAATAAAAAGTTCATTTTGGCTCTCACACCTAAACTAAACGTTGTAGACTCAAAATTTTTGCTGTATTTAGTGTATTCTAGCATCCTGAAGATGATTCCAGCATTAATTTCATTGTGCTTATGCTCATTTTGAAGATTTTGACATTTTCACCTTAAGTGTACAATCAGGGGCTGAAAACGCGTTTAAAGCAATAAAAAGTTCATTTTGGCTCTCACACCTAAACTAAACGTTGTAGACTCAAAATTTTTGCTGTATTTAGTGTATTCTAGCATCCTGAAGATGATTCCAGCATTAATTTCATTGTGCTTATGCTCATTTTGAAGATTTTGACATTTTCACCTAAAGTGCACAATCAGGCTGAAAACGCATTTAAAGCCATAAAAAGTTCATTTTGGCTCTCACACCTAAACAAAACGTTGTAGACTCAACATTTTTGCTGTATTTAGTGTATTCTAGCATCCTGAAGATGATTCCAGCATTAATTTCATTGTGCTTATGCTCATTTTTAAGATTTTGACATTTTCACCTTAAGTGTACAATCAGGGGCTGAAAACGCGTTTAAAGCAATAAAAAGTTCATTTTGGCTCTCACACCTAAACTAAACGTTGTAGACTCAAAATTTTTGCTGTATTTAGTGTATTCTAGCATCCTGAAGATGATTCCAGCATTAATTTCATTGTGCTTATGCTCATTTTTAAGATTTTGACATTTTCACCTAAAGTGCACAATCAGGCTGAAAACGCGTTTAAAGCAATAAAAAGTTCATTTTGGCTCTCACACCTAAACTAAACGTTGTAGACTCAAAAATTTTGCTGTATTTAGTGTATTCTAGCATCTTGAAGATGATTCCAGCATTAATTTCATTGTGCTTATGCTCATTTTGAAGATTTTGACATTTTCACCTTAAGTGTACAATCAGGGGCTGAAAACGCGTTTAAAGCAATAAAAAGTTCATTTTGGCTCTCACACCTAAACTAAACGTTGTAGACTCAAAATTTTTGCTGTATTTAGTGTATTCTAGCATCCTGAAGATGATTCCAGCATTAATTTCATTGTGCTTATGCTCATTTTTAAGATTTTGACATTTTCACCTAAAGTGCACAATCAGGCTGAAAACGCGTTTAAAGCAATAAAAAGTTCATTTTGGCTCTCACACCTAAACTAAACGTTGTAGACTCAAAATTTTTGCTGTATTTAGTGTATTCTAGCATCCTAAAGATGATTCCAGCATTAATTTCATTGTGCTTATGCTCATTTTGAAGATTTTGACATTTTCACCTAAAGTGCACAATCAGGCTGAAAACGCATTTAAAGCCATAAAAAGTTCATTTTGGCTCTCACACCTAAACAAAACGTTGTAGACTCAACATTTTTGCTGTATTTAGTGTATTCTAGCATCCTGAAGATGATTCCAGCATTAATTCAATTGTGCTTATGCTCATTTAGAAGATTTTGACATTTTCACCTTAATTGTACAATCAGGGGCTGAAAACGCGTTTAAAGCAATAAAAAGTTCATTTTGGCTCTCACACCTAAACTAAACCTTGTAGACTCAAATTTTTTGCTGTATTTAGTGTATTCTAGCATCCTGAAGATGATTCCAGCATTAATTTCATTGTGCTTATGCTCATTTTTAAGATTTTGACATTTTCACCTTAAGTGTACAATCAGGGGCTGAAAACGCGTTTAAAGCAATAAAAAGTTCATTTTGGCTCTCACACCTAAACTAAACGTTGTAGACTCAAAATTTTTGCTGTATTTAGTGTATTCTAGCATCCTGAAGATGATTCCAGCATTAATTTCATTGTGCTTATGCTCATTTTTAAGATTTTGACATTTTCACCTAAAGTGCACAATCAGGCTGAAAACGCGTTTAAAGCAATAAAAAGTTCATTTTGGCTCTCACACCTAAACTAAACGTTGTAGACTCAAAAATTTTGCTGTATTTAGTGTATTCTAGCATCTTGAAGATGATTCCAGCATTAATTTCATTGTGCTTATGCTCATTTTGAAGATTTTGACATTTTCACCTTAAGTGTACAATCAGGGGCTGAAAACGCGTTTAAAGCAATAAAAAGTTCATTTTGGCTCTCACACCTAAACTAAACGTTGTAGACTCAAAATTTTTGCTGTATTTAGTGTATTCTAGCATCCTGAAGATGATTCCAGCATTAATTTCATTGTGCTTATGCTCATTTTTAAGATTTTGACATTTTCACCTAAAGTGCACAATCAGGCTGAAAACGCGTTTAAAGCAATAAAAAGTTCATTTTGGCTCTCACACCTAAACTAAACGTTGTAGACTCAAAATTTTTGCTGTATTTAGTGTATTCTAGCATCCTAAAGATGATTCCAGCATTAATTTCATTGTGCTTATGCTCATTTTGAAGATTTTGACATTTTCACCTAAAGTGCACAATCAGGCTGAAAACGCATTTAAAGCCATAAAAAGTTCATTTTGGCTCTCACACCTAAACAAAACGTTGTAGACTCAACATTTTTGCTGTATTTAGTGTATTTTAGCATCCTGGAGATGATTCCAGCATTAATTTAATTGTGCTTATAGTCATTTTTAAGATTTTGACATTTTCACCTTAAGTGTACAATCAGGGGCTGAAAACGCGTTTAAAGCAATAAAAAGTTCATTTTGGCTCTCACACCTAAACTAAACGTTGTAGACTCAAAATTTTTGCTGTATTTAGTGTATTCTAGCATCCTGAAGATGATTCCAGCATTAATTTCATTGTGCTTATGCTCATTTTGAAGTTTTTTGACATTTTCACCTTAAGTGTACAATCAGGGGCTGAAAACGCGTTTAAAGCAATAAAAAGTTCATTTTGGCTCTCACACCTAAACTAAACGTTGTAGACTCAAAATTTTTGCTGTATTTAGTGTATTCTAGCATCCTGAAGATGATTCCAGCATTAATTTCATTGTGCTTATGCTCATTTTTAAGATTTTGACATTTTCACCTAAAGTGCACAATCAGGCTGAAAACGCGTTTAAAGCAATAAAAAGTTCATTTTGGCTCTCACACCTAAACTAAACGTTGTAGACTCAAAATTTTTGCTGTATTTAGTGTATTCTAGCATCCTGAAGATGATTCCAGCATTAATTTCATTGTGCTTATGCTCATTTTGAAGATTTTGACATTTTCACCTAAAGTGCACAATCAGGCTGAAAACGCGTTTAAAGCAATAAAAAGTTCATTTTGGCTCTCACACCTAAACTAAACGTTGTAGACTCAAAATTTTTGCTGTATTTAGTGTATTCTAGCATCCTGAAGATGATTCCAGCATTAATTTCATTGTGCTTATGCTCATTTTGAAGATTTTGACATTTTCACCTTAAGTTTACAATCAGGGGCTGAAAACGCGTTTAAAGCAATAAAAAGTTCATTTTGGCTCTCACACCTAAACTAAACGTTGTAGACTCAAAATTTTTGCTGTATTTAGTGTATTCTAGCATCCTGAAGATGATTCCAGCATTAATTTCATTGTGCTTATGCTCATTTTGAAGATTTTGACATTTTCACCTAAAGTGCACAATCAGGCTGAAAACGCATTTAAAGCCATAAAAAGTTCATTTTGGCTCTCACACCTAAACAAACGTTGTAGACTCAACATTTTTGCTGTATTTAGTGTATTCTAGCATCCTGAAGATGATTCCAGCATTAATTTCATTGTGCTTATGCTCATTTTGAAGATTTTGACATTTTCACCTTAAGTGTACAATCAGGGGCTGAAAACGCGTTTAAACAATAAAAAGTTCATTTTGGCTCTCACACCTAAACTAAACGTTGTAGACTCAAAATTTTTGCTGTATTTAGTGTATTCTAGCATCCTGAAGATGATTCCAGCATTAATTTCATTGTGCTTATGCTCATTTTGAAGATTTTGACATTTTCACCTAAAGTGCACAATCAGGCTGAAAACGCATTTAAAGCCATAAAAAGTTCATTTTGGCTTTCACACCTAAACAAAACGTTGTAGACTCAACATTTTTGCTGTATTTAGTGTATTCTAGCATCCTGAAGATGATTCCAGCATTAATTTCATTGTGCTTATGCTCATTTTTAAGATTTTGACATTTTCACCTAAAGTGCACAATCAGGCTGAAAACGCGTTTAAAGCAATAAAAAGTTCATTTTGGCTCTCACACCTAAACTAAACGTTGTAGACTCAAAATTGTTGCTGTATTTAGTGTATTCTAGCATCCTGAAGATGATTCCAGCATTAATTTCATTGTGCTTATGCTCATTTTGAAGATTTTGACATTTTCACCTTAAGTTTACAATCAGGGGCTGAAAACGCGTTTAAAGCAATAAAAAGTTCATTTTGGCTCTCACACCTAAACTAAACGTTGTAGACTCAAAATTTTTGCTGTATTTAGTGTATTCTAGCATCCTGAAGATGATTCCAGCATTAATTTCATTGTGCTTATGCTCATTTTGAAGATTTTGACATTTTCACCTAAAGTGCACAATCAGGCTGAAAACGCATTTAAAGCCATAAAAAGTTCATTTTGGCTCTCACACCTAAACAAAACGTTGTAGACTCAACATTTTTGCTGTATTTAGTGTATTCTAGCATCCTGAAGATGATTCCAGCATTAATTTCATTGTGCTTATGCTCATTTTGAAGATTTTGACATTTTCACCTTAAGTGTACAATCAGGGGCTGAAAACGCGTTTAAACAATAAAAAGTTCATTTTGGCTCTCACACCTAAACTAAACGTTGTAGACTCAAAATTTTTGCTGTATTTAGTGTATTCTAGCATCCTGAAGATGATTCCAGCATTAATTTCATTGTGCTTATGCTCATTTTGAAGATTTTGACATTTTCACCTAAAGTGCACAATCAGGCTGAAAACGCATTTAAAGCCATAAAAAGTTCATTTTGGCTCTCACACCTAAACAAAACGTTGTAGACTCAACATTTTTGCTGTATTTAGTGTATTTTAGCATCCTGGAGATGATTCCAGCATTAATTTAATTGTGCTTATAGTCATTTTTAAGATTTTGACATTTTCACCTTAAGTGTACAATCAGGGGCTGAAAACGCGTTTAAAGCAATAAAAAGTTCATTTTGGCTCTCACACCTAAACTAAACGTTGTAGACTCAAAATTTTTGCTGTATTTAGTGTATTCTAGCATCCTGAAGATGATTCCAGCATTAATTTCATTGTGCTTATGCTCATTTTGAAGATTTTGACATTTTCACCTTAAGTGTACAATCAGGGGCTGAAAACGCGTTTAAAGCAATAAAAAGTTCATTTTGGCTCTCACACCTAAACTAAACGTTGTAGACTCAAAATTTTTGCTGTATTTAGTGTATTCTAGCATCCTGAAGATGATTCCAGCATTAATTTCATTGTGCTTATGCTCATTTTTAAGATTTTGACATTTTCACCTAAAGTGCACAATCAGGCTGAAAACGCGTTTAAAGCAATAAAAAGTTCATTTTGGCTCTCACACCTAAACTAAACGTTGTAGACTCAAAATTTTTGCTGTATTTAGTGTATTCTAGCATCCTGAAGATGATTCCAGCATTAATTTCATTGTGCTTATGCTCATTTTGAAGATTTTGACATTTTCACCTTAAGTGTACAATCAGGGGCTGAAAACGCGTTTAAAGCAATAAAAAGTTCATTTTGGCTCTCACACCTAAACTAAACGTTGTAGACTCAAAATTTTTGCTGTATTTAGTGTATTCTAGCATCCTGAAGATGATTCCAGCATTAATTTCATTGTGCTTATGCTCATTTTGAAGATTTTGACATTTTCACCTAAAGTGCACAATCAGGCTGAAAACGCATTTAAAGCCATAAAAAGTTCATTTTGGCTCTCACACCTAAACAAAACGTTGTAGACTCAACATTTTTGCTGTATTTAGTGTATTCTAGCATCCTGAAGATGATTCCAGCATTAATTTCATTGTGCTTATGCTCATTTTTAGGATTTTGACATTTTCACCTAAAGTGCACAATCAGGCTGAAAACGCGTTTAAAGCAATAAAAAGTTCATTTTGGCTCTCACACCTAAACTAAACGTTGTAGACTCAAAATTTTTGCTGTATTTAGTGTATTCTAGCATCCTGAAGATGATTCCAGCATTAATTTCATCGTGCTTATGCTCATTTTGAAGATTTTGACATTTTCACCTTAAGTGTACAATCAGGGGCTGAAAACGCGTTTAAAGCAATAAAAAGTTCATTTTGGCTCTCACACCTAAACAAAACGTTGTAGACTCAACATTTTTGCTGTATTTAGTGTATTCTAGCATCCTGAAGATGATTCCAGCATTAATTTCATTGTGCTTATGCTCATTTTGAAGATTTTGACATTTTCACCTAAAGTGCACAATCAGGCTGAAAACTTATTTAAAGCCATAAAAAGTTCATTTTGGCTCTCACACCTAAACAAAACGTTGTAGACTCAACATTTTTGCTGTATTTAGTGTATTCTAGCATCCTGAAGATGATTCCAGCATTAATTTCATTGTGCTTATGCTCATTTTTAAGATTTTGACATTTTCACCTAAAGTGCACAATCAGGCTGAAAAAGCGTTTAAAGCAATAAAAAGTTCATTTTGGCTCTCACACCTAAACTAAACGTTGTAGACTCAAAATTTTTGCTGTATTTAGTGTATTCTAGCATCCTGAAGATGATTCCAGCATTAATTTCATTGTGCTTATGCTCATTTTGAAGATTTTGACATTTTCACCTTAAGTTTACAATCAGGGGCTGAAAACGCGTTTAAAGCAATAAAAAGTTCATTTTGGCTCTCACACCTAAACTAAACGTTGTAGACTCAAAATTTTTCCTGTATTTAGTGTATTCTAGCATCCTGAAGATGATTCCAGCATTAATTTCATTGTGCTTATGCTCATTTTGAAGATTTTGACATTTTCACCTAAAGTGCACAATCAGGCTGAAAACGCATTTAAAGCCATAAAAAGTTCATTTTGGCTCTCACACCTAAACAAAACGTTGTAGACTCAACATTTTTGCTGTATTTAGTGTATTCTAGCATCCTGAAGATGATTCCAGCATTAATTTCATTGTGCTTATGCTCATTTTGAAGATTTTGACATTTTCACCTTAAGTGTACAATCAGGGGCTGAAAACGCGTTTAAACAATAAAAAGTTCATTTTGGCTCTCACACCTAAACTAAACGTTGTAGACTCAAAATTTTTGCTGTATTTAGTGTATTCTAGCATCCTGAAGATGATTCCAGCATTAATTTCATTGTGCTTATGCTCATTTTGAAGATTTTGACATTTTCACCTTAAGTGTACAATCAGGGGCTGAAAACGCGTTTAAAGCAATAAAAAGTTCATTTTGGCTCTCACACCTAAACTAAACGTTGTAGACTCAAATTTTTTGCTGTATTTAGTGTATTCTAGCATCCTGAAGATGATTCCAGCATTAATTTCATTGTGCTTATGCTCATTTTTAAGATTTTGACATTTTCACCTAAAGTGCACAATCAGGCTGAAAACGCGTTTAAAGCAATAAAAAGTTCATTTTGGCTCTCACACCTAAACTAAACGTTGTAGACTCAAAATTTTTGCTGTATTTAGTGTATTCTAGCATCCTGAAGATGATTCCAGCATTAATTTCATTGTGCTTATGCTCATTTTGAAGATTTTGACATTTTCACCTTAAGTGTACAATCAGGGGCTGAAAACGCGTTTAAAGCCATAAAAAGTTCATTTTGGCTCTCACACCTAAACAAAACGTTGTAGACTCAACATTTTTGCTGTATTTAGTGTATTCTAGCATCCTGAAGATGATTCCAGCATTAATTTCATTGTGCTTATGCTCATTTTTAAGATTTTGACATTTTCACCTAAAGTGCACAATCAGGCTGAAAACGCGTTTAAAGCAATAAAAAGTTCATTTTGGCTCTCACACCTAAACTAAACGTTGTAGACTCAAAATTTTTGCTGTATTTAGTGTATTCTAGCATCCTGAAGATGATTCCAGCATTAATTTCATTGTGCTTATGCTCATTTTTAAGATTTTGACATTTTCACCTAAAGTGCACAATCAGGCTGAAAACGCGTTTAAAGCCATAAAAAGTTCATTTTGGCTCTCACACCTAAACTAAACGTTGTAGACTCAAAAATTTTGCTGTATTTAGTGTATTCTAGCATCCTGAAGATGATTCCAGCATTAATTTCATTGTGCTTATGCTCATTTTTAAGATTTTGACATTTTCACCTAAAGTGCACAATCAGGCTGAAAACGCGTTTAAAGCAATAAAAAGTTCATTTTGGCTCTCACACCTAAACTAAACCTTGTAGACTCAAAATTTTTGCTGTATTTAGTGTATTCTAGCATCCTGAAGATGATTCCAGCATTAATTTCATTGTGCTTATGCTCATTTTTAAGATTTTGACATTTTCACCTAAAGTGCACAATCAGGCTGAAAACGCGTTTAAAGCAATAAAAAGTTCATTTTGGCTCTCACACCTAAACTAAACGTTGTAGACTCAAAATTTTTGCTGTATTTAGTGTATTCTAGCATCCTGAAGATGATTCCAGCATTAATTTCATTGTGCTTATGCTCATTTTGAAGATTTTGACATTTTCACCTTAAGTGTACAATCAGGGGCTGAAAACGCGTTTAAAGCAATAAAAAGTTCATTTTGGCTCTCACACCTAAACTAAACGTTGTAGACTCAAAATTTTTGCTGTATTTAGTGTATTCTAGCATCCTGAAGATGATTCCAGCATTAATTTCATTGTGCTTATGCTCATTTTTAGGATTTTGACATTTTCACCTTAAGTGCACAATCAGGCTGAAAACGCGTTTAAAGCAATAAAAAGTTCATTTTGGCTCTCACACCTAAACTAAACGTTGTAGACTCAAAATTTTTGCTGTATTTAGTGTATTCTAGCATCCTGAAGATGATTCCAGCATTAATTTCATTGTGCTTATGCTCATTTTGAAGATTTTGACATTTTCACCTAAAGTGCACAATCAGGCTGAAAACGCATTTAAAGCCATAAAAAGTTCATTTTGGCTCTCACACCTAAACAAAACGTTGTAGACTCAACATTTTTGCTGTATTTAGTGTATTCTAGCATCCTGAAGATGATTCCAGCATTAATTTCATTGTGCTAATGCTCATTTTTAAGATTTTGACATTTTCACCTTAAGTGTACAATCAGGGGCTGAAAACGCGTTTAAAGCAATAAAAAGTTCATTTTGGCTCTCACACCTAAACTAAACGTTGTAGACTCAAAATTTTTGCTGTATTTAGTGTATTCTAGCATCCTGAAGATGATTCCAGCATTAATTTCATTGTGCTTATGCTCATTTTTAAGATTTTGACATTTTCACCTAAAGTGCACAATCAGGCTGAAAACGCGTTTAAAGCAATAAAAAGTTCATTTTGGCTCTCACACCTAAACTAAACGTTGTAGACTCAAAATTTTTGCTGTATTTAGTGTATTCTAGCATCCTGAAGATGATTCCAGCATTAATTTCATTGTGCTTATGCTCATTTTTAAGATTTTGACATTTTCACCTAAAGTGCACAATCAGGCTGAAAACGCGTTTAAAGCAATAAAAAGTTCATTTTGGCTCTCACACCTAAACTAAACGTTGTAGACTCAAAATTTTTGCTGTATTTAGTGTATTCTAGCATCCTGAAGATGATTCCAGCATTAATTTCATTGTGCTTATGCTCATTTTGAAGATTTTGACATTTTCACCTTAAGTGTACAATCAGGGGCTGAAAACGCGTTTAAAGCAATAAAAAGTTCATTTTGGCTCTCACACCTAAACTAAACGTTGTAGACTCAAAATTTTTGCTGTATTTAGTGTATTCTAGCATCCTGAAGATGATTCCAGCATTAATTTCATTGTGCTTATGCTCATTTTTAAGATTTTGACATTTTCACCTAAAGTGCACAATCAGGCTGAAAACGCGTTTAAAGCAATAAAAAGTTCATTTTGGCTCTCACACCTAAACTAAACGTTGTAGACTCAAAATTTTTGCTGTATTTAGTGTATTCTAGCATCCTGAAGATGATTCCAGCATTAATTTCATTGTGCTTATGCTCATTTTGAAGATTTTGACATTTTCACCTTAAGTGTACAATCAGGGGCTGAAAACGCGTTTAAAGCAATAAAAAGTTCATTTTGGCTCTCACACCTAAACTAAACGTTGTAGACTCAAAATTTTTGCTGTATTTAGTGTATTCTAGCATCCTGAAGATGATTCCAGCATTAATTTCATTGTGCTTATGCTCATTTTTAAGATTTTGACATTTTCACCTAAAGTGCACAATCAGGCTGAAAACGCGTTTAAAGCAATAAAAAGTTCATTTTGGCTCTCACACCGAAACTAAACCTTGTAGACTCAAAATTTTTGCTGTATTTAGTGTATTCTAGCATCCTGAAGATGATTCCAGCATTAATTTCATTGTGCTTATGCTCATTTTGAAGATTTTGACATTTTCACCTTAAGTGTACAATCAGGGGCTGAAAACGCGTTTAAAGCAATAAAAAGTTCATTTTGGCTCTCACACCTAAACTAAACGTTGTAGACTCAAAATTTTTGCTGTATTTAGTGTATTCTAGCATCCTGAAGATGATTCCAGCATTAATTTCATTGTGCTTATGCTCATTTTTAAGATTTTGACATTTTCCCCTAAAGTGCACAATCAGGCTGAAAACGCGTTTAAAGCAATAAAAAGTTCATTTTGGCTCTCACACCTAAACTAAACGTTGTAGACTCAAAATTTTTGCTGTATTTAGTGTATTCTAGCATCCTGAAGATGATTCCAGCATTAATTTCATTGTGCTTATGCTCATTTTGAAGATTTTGACATTTTCACCTAAAGTGCACAATCAGGCTGAAAACGCATTTAAAGCCATAAAAAGTTCATTTTGGCTCTCACACCTAAACAAAACGTTGTAGACTCAACATTTTTGCTGTATTTAGTGTATTCTAGCATCCTGAAGATGATTCCAGCATTAATTTCATTGTGCTTATGCTCATTTTGAAGATTTTGACATTTTCACCTTAAGTGTACAATCAGGGGCTGAAAACGCGTTTAAAGCAATAAAAAGTTCATTTTGGCTCTCACACCTAAACTAAACCTTGTAGACTCAAATTTTTTGCTGTATTTAGTGTATTCTAGCATCCTGAAGATGATTCCAGCATTAATTTCATTGTGCTTATGCTCATTTTTAAGATTTTGACATTTTCACCTAAAGTGCACAATCAGGCTGAAAACGCGTTTAAAGCAATAAAAAGTTCATTTTGGCTCTCACACCTAAACTAAACGTTGTAGACTCAAAATTTTTGCTGTATTTAGTGTATTCTAGCATCCTGAAGATGATTCCAGCATTAATTTCATTGTGCTTATGCTCATTTTGAAGATTTTGACATTTTCACCTTAAGTGTACAATCAGGGGCTGAAAACGCGTTTAAAGCAATAAAAAGTTCATTTTGGCTCTCACACCTAAACTAAACGTTGTAGACTCAAAATTTTTGCTGTATTTAGTGTATTCTAGCATCCTGAAGATGATTCCAGCATTAATTTCATTGTGCTTATGCTCATTTTTAAGATTTTGACATTTTCACCTAAAGTGCACAATCAGGCTGAAAACGCGTTTAAAGCAATAAAAAGTTCATTTTGGCTCTCACACCGAAACTAAACCTTGTAGACTCAAAATTTTTGCTGTATTTAGTGTATTCTAGCATCCTGAAGATGATTCCAGCATTAATTTCATTGTGCTTATGCTCATTTTTAAGATTTTGACATTTTCACCTTAAGTGTACAATCAGGGGCTGAAAACGCGTTTAAAGCAATAAAAAGTTCATTTTGGCTCTCACACCTAAACTAAACGTTGTAGACTCAAAATTTTTGCTGTATTTAGTGTATTCTAGCATCCTGAAGATGATTCCAGCATTAATTTCATTGTGCTTATGCTCATTTTTAAGATTTTGACATTTTCACCTAAAGTGCACAATCAGGCTGAAAACGCATTTAAAGCCATAAAAAGTTCATTTTGGCTCTCACACCTAAACAAAACGTTGTAGACTCAACATTTTTGCTGTATTTAGTGTATTCTAGCATCCTGAAGATGATTCCAGCATTAATTTCATTGTGCTTATGCTCATTTTTAAGATTTTGACATTTTCACCTTAAGTGTACAATCAGGGGCTGAAAACGCGTTTAAAGCAATAAAAAGTTCATTTTGGCTCTCACACCTAAACTAAACGTTGTAGACTCAAAATTTTTGCTGTATTTAGTGTATTCTAGCATCCTGAAGATGATTCCAGCATTAATTTCATTGTGCTTATGCTCATTTTTAAGATTTTGACATTTTCACCTAAAGTGCACAATCAGGCTGAAAACGCGTTTAAAGCAATAAAAAGTTCATTTTGGCTCTCACACCTAAACTAAACGTTGTAGACTCAAAAATTTTGCTGTATTTAGTGTATTCTAGCATCCTGAAGATGATTCCAGCATTAATTTCATTGTGCTAATGCTCATTTTTAAGATTTTGACATTTTCACCTAAAGTGCACAATCAGGCTGAAAACGCGTTTAAAGCAATAAAAAGTTCATTTTGGCTCTCACACCTAAACTAAACCTTGTAGACTCAAAATTTTTGCTGTATTTAGTGTATTCTAGCATCCTGAAGATGATTCCAGCATTAATTTCATTGTGCTTATGCTCATTTTTAAGATTTTGACATTTTCACCTTAAGTGTACAATCAGGGGCTGAAAACGCGTTTAAAGCAATAAAAAGTTCATTTTGGCTCTCACACCTAAACTAAACGTTGTAGACTCAAAATTTTTGCTGTATTTAGTGTATTCTAGCATCCTGAAGATGATTCCAGCATTAATTTCATTGTGCTTATGCTCATTTTTAGGATTTTGACATTTTCACCTTAAGTGCACAATCAGGCTGAAAACGCGTTTAAAGCAATAAAAAGTTCATTTTGGCTCTCACACCTAAACTAAACGTTGTAGACTCAAACTTTTTGCTGTATTTAGTGTATTCTAGCATCCTGAAGATGATTCCAGCATTAATTTCATTGTGCTTATGCTCATTTTGAAGATTTTGACATTTTCACCGTAAGTGTACAATCAGGGGCTGAAAACGCGTTTAAAGCAATAAAAAGTTCATTTTGGCTCTCACACCTAAACTAAACGTTGTAGACTCAAAATTTTTGCTGTATTTAGTGTATTCTAGCATCCTGAAGATGATTCCAGCATTAATTTCATTGTGCTTATGCTCATTTTGAAGATTTTGACATTTTCACCTAAAGTGCACAATCAGGCTGAAAACGCATTTAAAGCCATAAAAAGTTCATTTTGGCTCTCACACCTAAACAAAACGTTGTAGACTCAACATTTTTGCTGTATTTAGTGTATTCTAGCATCCTGAAGATGATTCCAGCATTAATTTCATTGTGCTAATGCTCATTTTTAAGATTTTGACATTTTCACCTTAAGTGTACAATCAGGGGCTGAAAACGCGTTTAAAGCAATAAAAAGTTCATTTTGGCTCTCACACCTAAACTAAACGTTGTAGACTCAAAATTTTTGCTGTATTTAGTGTATTCTAGCATCCTGAAGATGATTCCAGCATTAATTTCATTGTGCTTATGCTCATTTTTAAGATTTTGACATTTTCACCTAAAGTGCACAATCAGGCTGAAAACGCGTTTAAAGCAATAAAAAGTTCATTTTGGCTCTCACACCTAAACTAAACGTTGTAGACTCAAAATTTTTGCTGTATTTAGTGTATTCTAGCATCCTGAAGATGATTCCAGCATTAATTTCATTGTGCTTATGCTCATTTTGAAGATTTTGACATTTTCACCTTAAGTGTACAATCAGGGGCTGAAAACGCGTTTAAAGCAATAAAAAGTTCATTTTGGCTCTCACACCTAAACTAAACGTTGTAGACTCAAAATTTTTGCTGTATTTAGTGTATTCTAGCATCCTGAAGATGATTCCAGCATTAATTTCATTGTGCTAATGCTCATTTTTAAGATTTTGACATTTTCACCTAAAGTGCACAATCAGGCTGAAAACGCGTTTAAAGCAATAAAAAGTTCATTTTGGCTCTCACACCTAAACTAAACGTTGTAGACTCAAAATTTTTGCTGTATTTAGTGTATTCTAGCATCCTGAAGATGATTCCAGCATTAATTTCATTGTGCTTATGCTCATTTTTAGGATTTTGACATTTTCACCTTAAGTGCACAATCAGGCTGAAAACGCGTTTAAAGCAATAAAAAGTTCATTTTGGCTCTCACACCTAAACTAAACGTTGTAGACTCAAACTTTTTGCTGTATTTAGTGTATTCTAGCATCCTGAAGATGATTCCAGCATTAATTTCATTGTGCTTATGCTCATTTTGAAGATTTTGACATTTTCACCGTAAGTGTACAATCAGGGGCTGAAAACGCGTTTAAAGCAATAAAAAGTTCATTTTGGCTCTCACACCTAAACTAAACGTTGTAGACTCAAAATTTTTGCTGTATTTAGTGTATTCTAGCATCCTGAAGATGATTCCAGCATTAATTTCATTGTGCTTATGCTCATTTTGAAGATTTTGACATTTTCACCTAAAGTGCACAATCAGGCTGAAAACGCATTTAAAGCCATAAAAAGTTCATTTTGGCTCTCACACCTAAACAAAACGTTGTAGACTCAACATTTTTGCTGTATTTAGTGTATTCTAGCATCCTGAAGATGATTCCAGCATTAATTTCATTGTGCTAATGCTCATTTTTAAGATTTTGACATTTTCACCTTAAGTGTACAATCAGGGGCTGAAAACGCGTTTAAAGCAATAAAAAGTTCATTTTGGCTCTCACACCTAAACTAAACGTTGTAGACTCAAAATTTTTGCTGTATTTAGTGTATTCTAGCATCCTGAAGATGATTCCAGCATTAATTTCATTGTGCTTATGCTCATTTTTAAGATTTTGACATTTTCACCTAAAGTGCACAATCAGGCTGAAAACGCGTTTAAAGCAATAAAAAGTTCATTTTGGCTCTCACACCTAAACTAAACGTTGTAGACTCAAAATTTTTGCTGTATTTAGTGTATTCTAGCATCCTGAAGATGATTCCAGCATTAATTTCATTGTGCTTATGCTCATTTTGAAGATTTTGACATTTTCACCTTAAGTGTACAATCAGGGGCTGAAAACGCGTTTAAAGCAATAAAAAGTTCATTTTGGCTCTCACACCTAAACTAAACGTTGTAGACTCAAAATTTTTGCTGTATTTAGTGTATTCTAGCATCCTGAAGATGATTCCAGCATTAATTTCATTGTGCTAATGCTCATTTTTAAGATTTTGACATTTTCACCTAAAGTGCACAATCAGGCTGAAAACGCGTTTAAAGCAATAAAAAGTTCATTTTGGCTCTCACACCTAAACTAAACCTTGTAGACTCAAAATTTTTGCTGTATTTAGTGTATTCTAGCATCCTGAAGATGATTCCAGCATTAATTTCATTGTGCTTATGCTCATTTTTAAGATTTTGACATTTTCACCTTAAGTGTACAATCAGGGGCTGAAAACGCGTTTAAAGCAATAAAAAGTTCATTTTGGCTCTCACACCTAAACTAAACGTTGTAGACTCAAAATTTTTGCTGTATTTAGTGTATTCTAGCATCCTGAAGATGATTCCAGCATTAATTTCATTGTGCTTATGCTCATTTTTAGGATTTTGACATTTTCACCTTAAGTGCACAATCAGGCTGAAAACGCGTTTAAAGCAATAAAAAGTTCATTTTGGCTCTCACACCTAAACTAAACGTTGTAGACTCAAAATTTTTGCTGTATTTAGTGTATTCTAGCATCCTGAAGATGATTCCAGCATTAATTTCATTGTGCTTATGCTCATTTTGAAGATTTTGACATTTTCACCTAAAGTGCACAATCAGGCTGAAAACGCATTTAAAGCCATAAAAAGTTCATTTTGGCTCTCACACCTAAACAAAACGTTGTAGACTCAACATTTTTGCTGTATTTAGTGTATTCTAGCATCCTGAAGATGATTCCAGCATTAATTTCATTGTGCTAATGCTCATTTTTAAGATTTTGACATTTTCACCTTAAGTGTACAATCAGGGGCTGAAAACGCGTTTAAAGCAATAAAAAGTTCATTTTGGCTCTCACACCTAAACTAAACGTTGTAGACTCAAAATTTTTGCTGTATTTAGTGTATTCTAGCATCCTGAAGATGATTCCAGCATTAATTTCATTGTGCTTATGCTCATTTTTAAGATTTTGACATTTTCACCTAAAGTGCACAATCAGGCTGAAAACGCGTTTAAAGCAATAAAAAGTTCATTTTGGCTCTCACACCTAAACTAAACGTTGTAGACTCAAAATTTTTGCTGTATTTAGTGTATTCTAGCATCCTGAAGATGATTCCAGCATTAATTTCATTGTGCTTATGCTCATTTTGAAGATTTTGACATTTTCACCTTAAGTGTACAATCAGGGGCTGAAAACGCGTTTAAAGCAATAAAAAGTTCATTTTGGCTCTCACACCTAAACTAAACGTTGTAGACTCAAAATTTTTGCTGTATTTAGTGTATTCTAGCATCCTGAAGATGATTCCAGCATTAATTTCATTGTGCTTATGCTCATTTTTAAGATTTTGACATTTTCACCTAAAGTGCACAATCAGGCTGAAAACGCGTTTAAAGCAATAAAAAGTTCATTTTGGCTCTCACACCTAAACTAAACGTTGTAGACTCAAAATTTTTGCTGTATTTAGTGTATTCTAGCATCCTGAAGATGATTCCAGCATTAATTTCATTGTGCTTATGCTCATTTTGAAGATTTTGACATTTTCACCTTAAGTGTACAATCAGGGGCTGAAAACGCGTTTAAAGCAATAAAAAGTTCATTTTGGCTCTCACACCTAAACTAAACGTTGTAGACTCAAAATTTTTGCTGTATTTAGTGTATTCTAGCATCCTGAAGATGATTCCAGCATTAATTTCATTGTGCTTATGCTCATTTTTAAGATTTTGACATTTTCACCTAAAGTGCACAATCAGGCTGAAAACGCGTTTAAAGCAATAAAAAGTTCATTTTGGCTCTCACACCGAAACTAAACCTTGTAGACTCAAAATTTTTGCTGTATTTAGTGTATTCTAGCATCCTGAAGATGATTCCAGCATTAATTTCATTGTGCTTATGCTCATTTTGAAGATTTTGACATTTTCACCTTAAGTGTACAATCAGGGGCTGAAAACGCGTTTAAAGCAATAAAAAGTTCATTTTGGCTCTCACACCTAAACTAAACGTTGTAGACTCAAAATTTTTGCTGTATTTAGTGTATTCTAGCATCCTGAAGATGATTCCAGCATTAATTTCATTGTGCTTATGCTCATTTTTAAGATTTTGACATTTTCCCCTAAAGTGCACAATCAGGCTGAAAACGCGTTTAAAGCAATAAAAAGTTCATTTTGGCTCTCACACCTAAACTAAACGTTGTAGACTCAAAATTTTTGCTGTATTTAGTGTATTCTAGCATCCTGAAGATGATTCCAGCATTAATTTCATTGTGCTTATGCTCATTTTGAAGATTTTGACATTTTCACCTAAAGTGCACAATCAGGCTGAAAACGCATTTAAAGCCATAAAAAGTTCATTTTGGCTCTCACACCTAAACAAAACGTTGTAGACTCAACATTTTTGCTGTATTTAGTGTATTCTAGCATCCTGAAGATGATTCCAGCATTAATTTCATTGTGCTTATGCTCATTTTGAAGATTTTGACATTTTCACCTTAAGTGTACAATCAGGGGCTGAAAACGCGTTTAAAGCAATAAAAAGTTCATTTTGGCTCTCACACCTAAACTAAACCTTGTAGACTCAAATTTTTTGCTGTATTTAGTGTATTCTAGCATCCTGAAGATGATTCCAGCATTAATTTCATTGTGCTTATGCTCATTTTTAAGATTTTGACATTTTCACCTAAAGTGCACAATCAGGCTGAAAACGCGTTTAAAGCAATAAAAAGTTCATTTTGGCTCTCACACCTAAACTAAACGTTGTAGACTCAAAATTTTTGCTGTATTTAGTGTATTCTAGCATCCTGAAGATGATTCCAGCATTAATTTCATTGTGCTTATGCTCATTTTGAAGATTTTGACATTTTCACCTTAAGTGTACAATCAGGGGCTGAAAACGCGTTTAAAGCAATAAAAAGTTCATTTTGGCTCTCACACCTAAACTAAACGTTGTAGACTCAAAATTTTTGCTGTATTTAGTGTATTCTAGCATCCTGAAGATGATTCCAGCATTAATTTCATTGTGCTTATGCTCATTTTTAAGATTTTGACATTTTCACCTAAAGTGCACAATCAGGCTGAAAACGCGTTTAAAGCAATAAAAAGTTCATTTTGGCTCTCACACCGAAACTAAACCTTGTAGACTCAAAATTTTTGCTGTATTTAGTGTATTCTAGCATCCTGAAGATGATTCCAGCATTAATTTCATTGTGCTTATGCTCATTTTTAAGATTTTGACATTTTCACCTTAAGTGTACAATCAGGGGCTGAAAACGCGTTTAAAGCAATAAAAAGTTCATTTTGGCTCTCACACCTAAACTAAACGTTGTAGACTCAAAATTTTTGCTGTATTTAGTGTATTCTAGCATCCTGAAGATGATTCCAGCATTAATTTCATTGTGCTTATGCTCATTTTGAAGATTTTGACATTTTCACCTAAAGTGCACAATCAGGCTGAAAACGCATTTAAAGCCATAAAAAGTTCATTTTGGCTCTCACACCTAAACAAAACGTTGTAGACTCAACATTTTTGCTGTATTTAGTGTATTCTAGCATCCTGAAGATGATTCCAGCATTAATTTCATTGTGCTTATGCTCATTTTTAAGATTTTGACATTTTCACCTTAAGTGTACAATCAGGGGCTGAAAACGCGTTTAAAGCAATAAAAAGTTCATTTTGGCTCTCACACCTAAACTAAACGTTGTAGACTCAAAATTTTTGCTGTATTTAGTGTATTCTAGCATCCTGAAGATGATTCCAGCATTAATTTCATTGTGCTAATGCTCATTTTTAAGATTTTGACATTTTCACCTAAAGTGCACAATCAGGCTGAAAACGCGTTTAAAGCAATAAAAAGTTCATTTTGGCTCTCACACCTAAACTAAACCTTGTAGACTCAAAATTTTTGCTGTATTTAGTGTATTCTAGCATCCTGAAGATGATTCCAGCATTAATTTCATTGTGCTTATGCTCATTTTTAAGATTTTGACATTTTCACCTTAAGTGTACAATCAGGGGCTGAAAACGCGTTTAAAGCAATAAAAAGTTCATTTTGGCTCTCACACCTAAACTAAACGTTGTAGACTCAAAATTTTTGCTGTATTTAGTGTATTCTAGCATCCTGAAGATGATTCCAGCATTAATTTCATTGTGCTTATGCTCATTTTTAGGATTTTGACATTTTCACCTTAAGTGCACAATCAGGCTGAAAACGCGTTTAAAGCAATAAAAAGTTCATTTTGGCTCTCACACCTAAACTAAACGTTGTAGACTCAAAATTTTTGCTGTATTTAGTGTATTCTAGCATCCTGAAGATGATTCCAGCATTAATTTCATTGTGCTTATGCTCATTTTGAAGATTTTGACATTTTCACCTAAAGTGCACAATCAGGCTGAAAACGCATTTAAAGCCATAAAAAGTTCATTTTGGCTCTCACACCTAAACAAAACGTTGTAGACTCAACATTTTTGCTGTATTTAGTGTATTCTAGCATCCTGAAGATGATTCCAGCATTAATTTCATTGTGCTAATGCTCATTTTTAAGATTTTGACATTTTCACCTTAAGTGTACAATCAGGGGCTGAAAACGCGTTTAAAGCAATAAAAAGTTCATTTTGGCTCTCACACCTAAACTAAACGTTGTAGACTCAAAATTTTTGCTGTATTTAGTGTATTCTAGCATCCTGAAGATGATTCCAGCATTAATTTCATTGTGCTTATGCTCATTTTTAAGATTTTGACATTTTCACCTAAAGTGCACAATCAGGCTGAAAACGCGTTTAAAGCAATAAAAAGTTCATTTTGGCTCTCACACCTAAACTAAACGTTGTAGACTCAAAATTTTTGCTGTATTTAGTGTATTCTAGCATCCTGAAGATGATTCCAGCATTAATTTCATTGTGCTTATGCTCATTTTGAAGATTTTGACATTTTCACCTTAAGTGTACAATCAGGGGCTGAAAACGCGTTTAAAGCAATAAAAAGTTCATTTTGGCTCTCACACCTAAACTAAACGTTGTAGACTCAAAATTTTTGCTGTATTTAGTGTATTCTAGCATCCTGAAGATGATTCCAGCATTAATTTCATTGTGCTTATGCTCATTTTTAAGATTTTGACATTTTCCCCTAAAGTGCACAATCAGGCTGAAAACGCGTTTAAAGCAATAAAAAGTTCATTTTGGCTCTCACACCTAAACTAAACGTTGTAGACTCAAAATTTTTGCTGTATTTAGTGTATTCTAGCATCCTGAAGATGATTCCAGCATTAATTTCATTGTGCTTATGCTCATTTTGAAGATTTTGACATTTTCACCTAAAGTGCACAATCAGGCTGAAAACGCATTTAAAGCCATAAAAAGTTCATTTTGGCTCTCACACCTAAACAAAACGTTGTAGACTCAACATTTTTGCTGTATTTAGTGTATTCTAGCATCCTGAAGATGATTCCAGCATTAATTTCATTGTGCTTATGCTCATTTTGAAGATTTTGACATTTTCACCTTAAGTGTACAATCATGGGCTGAAAACGCGTTTAAAGCAATAAAAAGTTCATTTTGGCTCTCACACCTAAACTAAACCTTGTAGACTCAAATTTTTTGCTGTATTTAGTGTATTCTAGCATCCTGAAGATGATTCCAGCATTAATTTCATTGTGCTTATGCTCATTTTGAAGATTTTGACATTTTCACCTAAAGTGCACAATCAGGCTGAAAACGCGTTTAAAGCAATAAAAAGTTCATTTTGGCTCTCACACCTAAACTAAACGTTGTAGACTCAAAATTTTTGCTGTATTTAGTGTATTCTAGCATCCTGAAGATGATTCCAGCATTAATTTCATTGTGCTTATGCTCATTTTGAAGATTTTGACATTTTCACCTTAAGTGTACAATCAGGGGCTGAAAACGCGTTTAAAGCAATAAAAAGTTCATTTTGGCTCTCACACCTAAACTAAACGTTGTAGACTCAAAATTTTTGCTGTATTTAGTGTATTCTAGCATCCTGAAGATGATTCCAGCATTAATTTCATTGTGCTTATGCTCATTTTTAAGATTTTGACATTTTCACCTAAAGTGCACAATCAGGCTGAAAACGCGTTTAAAGCAATAAAAAGTTCATTTTGGCTCTCACACCTAAACTAAACCTTGTAGACTCAAAATTTTTGCTGTATTTAGTGTATTCTAGCATCCTGAAGATGATTCCAGCATTAATTTCATTGTGCTTATGCTCATTTTGAAGATTTTGACATTTTCACCTAAAGTGCACAATCAGGCTGAAAACGCATTTAAAGCCATAAAAAGTTCATTTTGGCTCTCACACCTAAACAAAACGTTGTAGACTCAACATTTTTGCTGTATTTAGTGTATTCTAGCATCCTGAAGATGATTCCAGCATTAATTTCATTGTGCTTATGCTCATTTTTAAGATTTTGACATTTTCACCTTAAGTGTACAATCAGGGGCTGAAAACGCGTTTAAAGCAATAAAAAGTTCATTTTGGCTCTCACACCTAAACTAAACGTTGTAGACTCAAAATTTTTGCTGTATTTAGTGTATTCTAGCATCCTGAAGATGATTCCAGCATTAATTTCATTGTGCTTATGCTCATTTTTAAGATTTTGACATTTTCACCTTAAGTGTACAATCAGGGGCTGAAAACGCGTTTAAAGCAATAAAAAGTTCATTTTGGCTCTCACACCTAAACTAAACGTTGTAGACTCAAAATTTTTGCTGTATTTAGTGTATTCTAGCATCCTGAAGATGATTCCAGCATTAATTTCATTGTGCTTATGCTCATTTTTAAGATTTTGACATTTTCACCTAAAGTGCACAATCAGGCTGAAAACGCGTTTAAAGCAATAAAAAGTTCATTTTGGCTCTCACACCTAAACTAAACGTTGTAGACTCAAAATTTTTGCTGTATTTAGTGTATTCTAGCATCCTGAAGATGATTCCAGCATTAATTTCATTGTGCTTATGCTCATTTTGAAGATTTTGACATTTTCACCTTAAGTGTACAATCATGGGCTGAAAACGCGTTTAAAGCAATAAAAAGTTCATTTTGGCTCTCACACCTAAACTAAACCTTGTAGACTCAAATTTTTTGCTGTATTTAGTGTATTCTAGCATCCTGAAGATGATTCCAGCATTAATTTCATTGTGCTTATGCTCATTTTGAAGATTTTGACATTTTCACCTTAAGTGTACAATCAGGGGCTGAAAACGCGTTTAAAGCAATAAAAAGTTCATTTTGGCTCTCACACCTAAACTAAACGTTGTAGACTCAAAATTTTTGCTGTATTTAGTGTATTCTAGCATCCTGAAGATGATTCCAGCATTAATTTCATTGTGCTTATGCTCATTTTTAAGATTTTGACATTTTCACCTAAAGTGCACAATCAGGCTGAAAACGCGTTTAAAGCAATAAAAAGTTCATTTTGGCTCTCACACCTAAACTAAACGTTGTAGACTCAAAATTTTTGCTGTATTTAGTGTATTCTAGCATCCTGAAGATGATTCCAGCATTAATTTCATTGTGCTTATGCTCATTTTGAAGATTTTGACATTTTCACCTTAAGTGTACAATCAGGGGCTGAAAACGCGTTTAAAGCAATAAAAAGTTCATTTTGGCTCTCACACCTAAACTAAACGTTGTAGACTCAAAATTTTTGCTGTATTTAGTGTATTCTAGCATCCTGAAGATGATTCCAGCATTAATTTCATTGTGCTTATGCTCATTTTGAAGATTTTGACATTTTCCCCTAAAGTGCACAATCAGGCTGAAAACGCGTTTAAAGCAATAAAAAGTTCATTTTGGCTCTCACACCTAAACTAAACGTTGTAGACTCAAAATTTTTGCTGTATTTAGTGTATTCTAGCATCCTGAAGATGATTCCAGCATTAATTTCATTGTGCTTATGCTCATTTTGAAGATTTTGACATTTTCACCTAAAGTGCACAATCAGGCTGAAAACGCATTTAAAGCCATAAAAAGTTCATTTTGGCTCTCACACCTAAACAAAACGTTGTAGACTCAACATTTTTGCTGTATTTAGTGTATTCTAGCATCCTGAAGATGATTCCAGCATTAATTTCATTGTGCTTATGCTCATTTTGAAGATTTTGACATTTTCACCTTAAGTGTACAATCATGGGCTGAAAACGCGTTTAAAGCAATAAAAAGTTCATTTTGGCTCTCACACCTAAACTAAACCTTGTAGACTCAAATTTTTTGCTGTATTTAGTGTATTCTAGCATCCTGAAGATGATTCCAGCATTAATTTCATTGTGCTTATGCTCATTTTGAAGATTTTGACATTTTCACCTAAAGTGCACAATCAGGCTGAAAACGCGTTTAAAGCAATAAAAAGTTCATTTTGGCTCTCACACCTAAACTAAACGTTGTAGACTCAAAATTTTTGCTGTATTTAGTGTATTCTAGCATCCTGAAGATGATTCCAGCATTAATTTCATTGTGCTTATGCTCATTTTGAAGATTTTGACATTTTCACCTTAAGTGTACAATCAGGGGCTGAAAACGCGTTTAAAGCAATAAAAAGTTCATTTTGGCTCTCACACCTAAACTAAACGTTGTAGACTCAAAATTTTTGCTGTATTTAGTGTATTCTAGCATCCTGAAGATGATTCCAGCATTAATTTCATTGTGCTTATGCTCATTTTTAAGATTTTGACATTTTCACCTAAAGTGCACAATCAGGCTGAAAACGCGTTTAAAGCAATAAAAAGTTCATTTTGGCTCTCACACCTAAACTAAACCTTGTAGACTCAAAATTTTTGCTGTATTTAGTGTATTCTAGCATCCTGAAGATGATTCCAGCATTAATTTCATTGTGCTTATGCTCATTTTGAAGATTTTGACATTTTCACCTAAAGTGCACAATCAGGCTGAAAACGCATTTAAAGCCATAAAAAGTTCATTTTGGCTCTCACACCTAAACAAAACGTTGTAGACTCAACATTTTTGCTGTATTTAGTGTATTCTAGCATCCTGAAGATGATTCCAGCATTAATTTCATTGTGCTTATGCTCATTTTTAAGATTTTGACATTTTCACCTTAAGTGTACAATCAGGGGCTGAAAACGCGTTTAAAGCAATAAAAAGTTCATTTTGGCTCTCACACCTAAACTAAACGTTGTAGACTCAAAATTTTTGCTGTATTTAGTGTATTCTAGCATCCTGAAGATGATTCCAGCATTAATTTCATTGTGCTTATGCTCATTTTTAAGATTTTGACATTTTCACCTAAAGTGCACAATCAGGCTGAAAACGCGTTTAAAGCAATAAAAAGTTCATTTTGGCTCTCACACCTAAACTAAACGTTGTAGACTCAAAATTTTTGCTGTATTTAGTGTATTCTAGCATCCTGAAGATGATTCCAGCATTAATTTCATTGTGCTTATGCTCATTTTGAAGATTTTGACATTTTCACCTTAAGTGTACAATCAGGGGCTGAAAACGCGTTTAAAGCAATAAAAAGTTCATTTTGGCTCTCACACCTAAACTAAACGTTGTAGACTCAAAATTTTTGCTGTATTTAGTGTATTCTAGCATCCTGAAGATGATTCCAGCATTAATTTCATTGTGCTTATGCTCATTTTGAAGATTTTGACATTTTCACCTAAAGTGCACAATCAGGCTGAAAACGCATTTAAAGCCATAAAAAGTTCATTTTGGCTCTCACACCTAAACAAAACGTTGTAGACTCAACATTTTTGCTGTATTTAGTGTATTCTAGCATCCTGAAGATGATTCCAGCATTAATTTCATTGTGCTTATGCTCATTTTGAAGATTTTGACATTTTCACCTTAAGTGTACAATCAGGGGCTGAAAACGCGTTTAAAGCAATAAAAAGTTCATTTTGGCTCTCACACCTAAACTAAACGTTGTAGACTCAAAATTTTTGCTGTATTTAGTGTATTTTAGCATCCTGAAGATGATTCCAGCATTAATTTCATTGTGCTTATGCTCATTTTTAAGATTTTGACATTTTCACCTAAAGTGCACAATCAGGCTGAAAACGCGTTTAAAGCAATAAAAAGTTCATTTTGGCTCTCACACCTAAACTAAACCTTGTAGACTCAAAATTTTTGCTGTATTTAGTGTATTCTAGCATCCTGAAGATGATTCCAGCATTAATTTCATTGTGCTTATGCTCATTTTTAAGATTTTGACATTTTCACCTTAAGTGTACAATCAGGGGCTGAAAACGCGTTTAAAGCAATAAAAAGTTCATTTTGGCTCTCACACCTAAACTAAACGTTGTAGACTCAAACTTTTTGCTGTATTTAGTGTATTCTAGCATCCTGAAGATGATTCCAGCATTAATTTCATTGTGCTTATGCTCATTTTTAGGATTTTGACATTTTCACCTTAAGTGCACAATCAGGCTGAAAACGCGTTTAAAGCAATAAAAAGTTCATTTTGGCTCTCACACCTAAACTAAACGTTGTAGACTCAAAATTTTTGCTGTATTTAGTGTATTCTAGCATCCTGAAGATGATTCCAGCATTAATTTCATTGTGCTTATGCTCATTTTGAAGATTTTGACATTTTCACCTAAAGTGCACAATCAGGCTGAAAACGCATTTAAAGCCATAAAAAGTTCATTTTGGCTCTCACACCTAAACAAAACGTTGTAGACTCAACATTTTTGCTGTATTTAGTGTATTCTAGCATCCTGAAGATGATTCCAGCATTAATTTCATTGTGCTAATGCTCATTTTTAAGATTTTGACATTTTCACCTTAAGTGTACAATCAGGGGCTGAAAACGCGTTTAAAGCAATAAAAAGTTCATTTTGGCTCTCACACCTAAACTAAACGTTGTAGACTCAAAATTTTTGCTGTATTTAGTGTATTCTAGCATCCTGAAGATGATTCCAGCATTAATTTCATTGTGCTTATGCTCATTTTTAAGATTTTGACATTTTCACCTAAAGTGCACAATCAGGCTGAAAACGCGTTTAAAGCAATAAAAAGTTCATTTTGGCTCTCACACCTAAACTAAACGTTGTAGACTCAAAATTTTTGCTGTATTTAGTGTATTCTAGCATCCTGAAGATGATTCCAGCATTAATTTCATTGTGCTTATGCTCATTTTGAAGATTTTGACATTTTCACCTTAAGTGTACAATCAGGGGCTGAAAACGCGTTTAAAGCAATAAAAAGTTCATTTTGGCTCTCACACCTAAACTAAACGTTGTAGACTCAAAATTTTTGCTGTATTTAGTGTATTCTAGCATCCTGAAGATGATTCCAGCATTAATTTCATTGTGCTTATGCTCATTTTTAAGATTTTGACATTTTCCCCTAAAGTGCACAATCAGGCTGAAAACGCGTTTAAAGCAATAAAAAGTTCATTTTGGCTCTCACACCTAAACTAAACGTTGTAGACTCAAAATTTTTGCTGTATTTAGTGTATTCTAGCATCCTGAAGATGATTCCAGCATTAATTTCATTGTGCTTATGCTCATTTTGAAGATTTTGACATTTTCACCTTAAGTGTACAATCAGGGGCTGAAAACGCGTTTAAAGCAATAAAAAGTTCATTTTGGCTCTCACACCTAAACTAAACGTTGTAGACTCAAAATTTTTGCTGTATTTAGTGTATTCTAGCATCCTGAAGATGATTCCAGCATTAATTTCATTGTGCTTATGCTCATTTTGAAGATTTTGACATTTTCCCCTAAAGTGCACAATCAGGCTGAAAACGCGTTTAAAGCAATAAAAAGTTCATTTTGGCTCTCACACCTAAACTAAACGTTGTAGACTCAAAATTTTTGCTGTATTTAGTGTATTCTAGCATCCTGAAGATGATTCCAGCATTAATTTCATTGTGCTTATGCTCATTTTGAAGATTTTGACATTTTCACCTAAAGTGCACAATCAGGCTGAAAACGCATTTAAAGCCATAAAAAGTTCATTTTGGCTCTCACACCTAAACAAAACGTTGTAGACTCAACATTTTTGCTGTATTTAGTGTATTCTAGCATCCTGAAGATGATTCCAGCATTAATTTCATTGTGCTTATGCTCATTTTGAAGATTTTGACATTTTCACCTTAAGTGTACAATCATGGGCTGAAAACGCGTTTAAAGCAATAAAAAGTTCATTTTGGCTCTCACACCTAAACTAAACCTTGTAGACTCAAATTTTTTGCTGTATTTAGTGTATTCTAGCATCCTGAAGATGATTCCAGCATTAATTTCATTGTGCTTATGCTCATTTTGAAGATTTTGACATTTTCACCTAAAGTGCACAATCAGGCTGAAAACGCGTTTAAAGCAATAAAAAGTTCATTTTGGCTCTCACACCTAAACTAAACGTTGTAGACTCAAAATTTTTGCTGTATTTAGTGTATTCTAGCATCCTGAAGATGATTCCAGCATTAATTTCATTGTGCTTATGCTCATTTTGAAGATTTTGACATTTTCACCTTAAGTGTACAATCAGGGGCTGAAAACGCGTTTAAAGCAATAAAAAGTTCATTTTGGCTCTCACACCTAAACTAAACGTTGTAGACTCAAAATTTTTGCTGTATTTAGTGTATTCTAGCATCCTGAAGATGATTCCAGCATTAATTTCATTGTGCTTATGCTCATTTTTAAGATTTTGACATTTTCACCTAAAGTGCACAATCAGGCTGAAAACGCGTTTAAAGCAATAAAAAGTTCATTTTGGCTCTCACACCTAAACTAAACCTTGTAGACTCAAAATTTTTGCTGTATTTAGTGTATTCTAGCATCCTGAAGATGATTCCAGCATTAATTTCATTGTGCTTATGCTCATTTTGAAGATTTTGACATTTTCACCTAAAGTGCACAATCAGGCTGAAAACGCATTTAAAGCCATAAAAAGTTCATTTTGGCTCTCACACCTAAACAAAACGTTGTAGACTCAACATTTTTGCTGTATTTAGTGTATTCTAGCATCCTGAAGATGATTCCAGCATTAATTTCATTGTGCTTATGCTCATTTTTAAGATTTTGACATTTTCACCTTAAGTGTACAATCAGGGGCTGAAAACGCGTTTAAAGCAATAAAAAGTTCATTTTGGCTCTCACACCTAAACTAAACGTTGTAGACTCAAAATTTTTGCTGTATTTAGTGTATTCTAGCATCCTGAAGATGATTCCAGCATTAATTTCATTGTGCTTATGCTCATTTTTAAGATTTTGACATTTTCACCTAAAGTGCACAATCAGGCTGAAAACGCGTTTAAAGCAATAAAAAGTTCATTTTGGCTCTCACACCTAAACTAAACGTTGTAGACTCAAAATTTTTGCTGTATTTAGTGTATTCTAGCATCCTGAAGATGATTCCAGCATTAATTTCATTGTGCTTATGCTCATTTTGAAGATTTTGACATTTTCACCTTAAGTGTACAATCAGGGGCTGAAAACGCGTTTAAAGCAATAAAAAGTTCATTTTGGCTCTCACACCTAAACTAAACGTTGTAGACTCAAAATTTTTGCTGTATTTAGTGTATTCTAGCATCCTGAAGATGATTCCAGCATTAATTTCATTGTGCTTATGCTCATTTTGAAGATTTTGACATTTTCACCTAAAGTGCACAATCAGGCTGAAAACGCATTTAAAGCCATAAAAAGTTCATTTTGGCTCTCACACCTAAACAAAACGTTGTAGACTCAACATTTTTGCTGTATTTAGTGTATTCTAGCATCCTGAAGATGATTCCAGCATTAATTTCATTGTGCTTATGCTCATTTTGAAGATTTTGACATTTTCACCTTAAGTGTACAATCAGGGGCTGAAAACGCGTTTAAAGCAATAAAAAGTTCATTTTGGCTCTCACACCTAAACTAAACGTTGTAGACTCAAAATTTTTGCTGTATTTAGTGTATTTTAGCATCCTGAAGATGATTCCAGCATTAATTTCATTGTGCTTATGCTCATTTTTAAGATTTTGACATTTTCACCTAAAGTGCACAATCAGGCTGAAAACGCGTTTAAAGCAATAAAAAGTTCATTTTGGCTCTCACACCTAAACTAAACCTTGTAGACTCAAAATTTTTGCTGTATTTAGTGTATTCTAGCATCCTGAAGATGATTCCAGCATTAATTTCATTGTGCTTATGCTCATTTTTAAGATTTTGACATTTTCACCTTAAGTGTACAATCAGGGGCTGAAAACGCGTTTAAAGCAATAAAAAGTTCATTTTGGCTCTCACACCTAAACTAAACGTTGTAGACTCAAACTTTTTGCTGTATTTAGTGTATTCTAGCATCCTGAAGATGATTCCAGCATTAATTTCATTGTGCTTATGCTCATTTTTAGGATTTTGACATTTTCACCTTAAGTGCACAATCAGGCTGAAAACGCGTTTAAAGCAATAAAAAGTTCATTTTGGCTCTCACACCTAAACTAAACGTTGTAGACTCAAAATTTTTGCTGTATTTAGTGTATTCTAGCATCCTGAAGATGATTCCAGCATTAATTTCATTGTGCTTATGCTCATTTTGAAGATTTTGACATTTTCACCTAAAGTGCACAATCAGGCTGAAAACGCATTTAAAGCCATAAAAAGTTCATTTTGGCTCTCACACCTAAACAAAACGTTGTAGACTCAACATTTTTGCTGTATTTAGTGTATTCTAGCATCCTGAAGATGATTCCAGCATTAATTTCATTGTGCTTATGCTCATTTTTAAGATTTTGACATTTTCACCTTAAGTGTACAATCAGGGGCTGAAAACGCGTTTAAAGCAATAAAAAGTTCATTTTGGCTCTCACACCTAAACTAAACGTTGTAGACTCAAAATTTTTGCTGTATTTAGTGTATTCTAGCATCCTGAAGATGATTCCAGCATTAATTTCATTGTGCTTATGCTCATTTTTAAGATTTTGACATTTTCACCTAAAGTGCACAATCAGGCTGAAAACGCGTTTAAAGCAATAAAAAGTTCATTTTGGCTCTCACACCTAAACTAAACGTTGTAGACTCAAAATTTTTGCTGTATTTAGTGTATTCTAGCATCCTGAAGATGATTCCAGCATTAATTTCATTGTGCTTATGCTCATTTTGAAGATTTTGACATTTTCACCTTAAGTGTACAATCAGGGGCTGAAAACGCGTTTAAAGCAATAAAAAGTTCATTTTGGCTCTCACACCTAAACTAAACGTTGTAGACTCAAAATTTTTGCTGTATTTAGTGTATTCTAGCATCCTGAAGATGATTCCAGCATTAATTTCATTGTGCTTATGCTCATTTTTAAGATTTTGACATTTTCACCTAAAGTGCACAATCAGGCTGAAAACGCGTTTAAAGCAATAAAAATTTCATTTTGGCTCTCACACCTAAACTAAACGTTGTAGACTCAAAATTTTTGCTGTATTTAGTGTATTCTAGCTCCTGAAGATGATTCCAGCATTAATTTCATTGTGCTTATGCTCATTTTGAAGATTTTGACATTTTCACCTAAAGTGCACAATCAGGCTGAAAACGCATTTAAAGCCATAAAAAGTTCATTTTGGCTCTCACACCTAAACAAAACGTTGTAGACTCAACATTTTTGCTGTATTTAGTGTATTCTAGCATCCTGAAGATGATTCCAGCATTAATTTCATTGTGCTTATGCTCATTTTGAAGATTTTGACATTTTCACCTTAAGTGTACAATCAGGGGCTGAAAACGCGTTTAAAGCAATAAAAAGTTCATTTTGGCTCTCACACCTAAACTAAACGTTGTAGACTCAAAATTTTTGCTGTATTTAGTGTATTTTAGCATCCTGAAGATGATTCCAGCATTAATTTCATTGTGCTTATGCTCATTTTTAAGATTTTGACATTTTCACCTAAAGTGCACAATCAGGCTTAAAACGCGTTTAAAGCAATAAAAAGTTCATTTTGGCTCTCACACCTAAACTAAACCTTGTAGACTCAAAATTTTTGCTGTATTTAGTGTATTCTAGCATCCTGAAGATGATTCCAGCATTAATTTCATTGTGCTTATGCTCATTTTGAAGATTTTGACATTTTCACCTAAAGTGCACAATCAGGCTGAAAACGCATTTAAAGCCATAAAAAGTTCATTTTGGCTCTCACACCTAAACAAAACGTTGTAGACTCAACATTTTTGCTGTATTTAGTGTATTCTAGCATCCTGAAGATGATTCCAGCATTAATTTCATTGTGCTTATGCTCATTTTTAAGATTTTGACATTTTCACCTTAAGTGTACAATCAGGGGCTGAAAACGCGTTTAAAGCAATAAAAAGTTCATTTTGGCTCTCACACCTAAACTAAACGTTGTAGACTCAAAATTTTTGCTGTATTTAGTGTATTCTAGCATCCTGAAGATGATTCCAGCATTAATTTCATTGTGCTTATGCTCATTTTTAAGATTTTGACATTTTCACCTAAAGTGCACAATCAGGCTGAAAACGCGTTTAAAGCAATAAAAAGTTCATTTTGGCTCTCACACCTAAACTAAACGTTGTAGACTCAAAATTTTTGCTGTATTTAGTGTATTCTAGCATCCTGAAGATGATTCCAGCATTAATTTCATTGTGCTTATGCTCATTTTGAAGATTTTGACATTTTCACCTTAAGTGTACAATCAGGGGCTGAAAACGCGTTTAAAGCAATAAAAAGTTCATTTTGGCTCTCACACCTAAACTAAACGTTGTAGACTCAAAATTTTTGCTGTATTTAGTGTATTCTAGCATCCTGAAGATGATTCCAGCATTAATTTCATTGTGCTTATGCTCATTTTTAAGATTTTGACATTTTCACCTAAAGTGCACAATCAGGCTGAAAACGCATTTAAAGCCATAAAAAGTTCATTTTGGCTCTCACACCTAAACTAAACGTTGTAGACTCAAAATTTTTGCTGTATTTAGTGTATTCTAGCATCCTGAAGATGATTCCAGCATTAGTTTCATTGTGCTTATGCTCATTTTTAAGATTTTGACATTTTCACCTAAAGTGCACAATCAGGCTGAAAACGCATTTAAAGCCATAAAAAGTTCATTTTGGCTCTCACACCTAAACTAAATTTTTGCTGGATGTATTCTAGCTCCTGAAGATGATTCCAGCATTAATTTCATTGTGCTTATGCTCATTTTGAAGATTTTGACATTTTCACCTAAAGTGCACAATCAGGCTGAAAACGCATTTAAAGCCATAAAAAGTTCATTTTGGCTCTCACACCTAAACAAAACGTTGTAGACTCAACATTTTTGCTGTATTTAGTGTATTCTAGCATCCTGAAGATGATTCCAGCATTAATTTCATTGTGCTTATGCTCATTTTGAAGATTTTGACATTTTCACCTAAAGTGCACAATCAGGCTGAAAACGCATTTAAAGCCATAAAAAGTTCATTTTGGCTCTCACACCTAAACAAAACGTTGTAGACTCAACATTTTTGCTGTATTTAGTGTATTCTAGCATCCTGAAGATGATTCCAGCATTAATTTCATTGTGCTTATGCTCATTTTTAGGATTTTGACATTTTCACCTAAAGTGCACAATCAGGCTGAAAACGCGTTTAAAGCAATAAAAAGTTCATTTTGGCTCTCACACCTAAACTAAACGTTGTAGACTCAAAATTTTTGCTGTATTTAGTGTATTCTAGCATCCTGAAGATGATTCCAGCATTAATTTCATCGTGCTTATGCTCATTTTGAAGATTTTGACATTTTCACCTTAAGTGTACAATCAGGGGCTGAAAACGCGTTTAAAGCAATAAAAAGTTCATTTTGGCTCTCACACCTAAACTAAACGTTGTAGACTCAAAATTTTTGCTGTATTTAGTGTATTCTAGCATCCTGAAGATGATTCCAGCATTAATTTCATTGTGCTTATGCTCATTTTGAAGATTTTGACATTTTCACCTAAAGTGCACAATCAGGCTGAAAACGCATTTAAAGCCATAAAAAGTTCATTTTGGCTCTCACACCTAAACAAAACGTTGTAGACTCAACATTTTTGCTGTATTTAGTGTATTCTAGCATCCTGAAGATGATTCCAGCATTAATTTCATTGTGCTTATGCTCATTTTTAAGATTTTGACATTTTCACCTTAAGTGCACAATCAGGCTGAAAACGCGTTTAAAGCAATAAAAAGTTCATTTTGGCTCTCACACCTAAACTAAACGTTGTAGACTCAAAATTTTTGCTGTATTTAGTGTATTCTAGCATCCTGAAGATGATTCCAGCATTAATTTCATTGTGCTTATGCTCATTTTGAAGATTTTGACATTTTCACCTTAAGTGTACAATCAGGGGCTGAAAACGCGTTTAAAGCAATAAAAAGTTCATTTTGGCTCTCACACCTAAACTAAACGTTGTAAACTCAAATTTTTTGCTGTATTTAGTGTATTCTAGCATCCTGAAGATGATTCCAGCATTAATTTCATTGTGCTTATGCTCATTTTGAAGATTTTGACATTTTCACCTAAAGTGCACAATCAGGCTGAAAACGCATTTAAAGCCATAAAAAGTTCATTTTGGCTCTCACACCTAAACAAAACGTTGTAGACTCAACATTTTTGCTGTATTTAGTGTATTCTAGCATCCTGAAGATGATTCCAGCATTAATTTCATTGTGCTTATGCTCATTTTGAAGATTTTGACATTTTCACCTAAAGTGCACAATCAGGCTGAAAACGCATTTAAAGCCATAAAAAGTTCATTTTGGCTCTCACACCTAAACAAAACGTTGTAGACTCAACATTTTTGCTGTATTTAGTGTATTCTAGCATCCTGAAGATGATTCCAGCATTAATTTCATTGTGCTTATGCTCATTTTTAAGATTTTGACATTTTCACCTTAAGTGTACAATCAGGGGCTGAAAACGCGTTTAAAGCAATAAAAAGTTCATTTTGGCTCTCACACCTAAACTAAACGTTGTAGACTCAAAATTTTTGCTGTATTTAGTGTATTCTAGCATCCTGAAGATGATTCCAGCATTAATTTCATTGTGCTTATGCTCATTTTTAAGATTTTGACATTTTCACCTAAAGTGCACAATCAGGCTGAAAACGCGTTTAAAGCAATAAAAAGTTCATTTTGGCTCTCACACCTAAACTAAACCTTGTAGACTCAAAATTTTTGCTGTATTTAGTGTATTCTAGCATCCTGAAGATGATTCCAGCATTAATTTCATTGTGCTTATGCTCATTTTGAAGATTTTGACATTTTCACCTAAAGTGCACAATCAGGCTGAAAACGCATTTAAAGCCATAAAAAGTTCATTTTGGCTCTCACACCTAAACAAAACGTTGTAGACTCAACATTTTTGCTGTATTTAGTGTATTCTAGCATCCTGAAGATGATTCCAGCATTAATTTCATTGTGCTTATGCTCATTTTTAAGATTTTGACATTTTCACCTTAAGTGTACAATCAGGGGCTGAAAACGCGTTTAAAGCAATAAAAAGTTCATTTTGGCTCTCACACCTAAACTAAACGTTGTAGACTCAAAATTTTTGCTGTATTTAGTGTATTCTAGCATCCTGAAGATGATTCCAGCATTAATTTCATTGTGCTTATGCTCATTTTTAAGATTTTGACATTTTCACCTTAAGTGTACAATCAGGGGCTGAAAACGCGTTTAAAGCAATAAAAAGTTCATTTTGGCTCTCACACCTAAACTAAACGTTGTAGACTCAAAATTTTTGCTGTATTTAGTGTATTCTAGCATCCTGAAGATGATTCCAGCATTAATTTCATTGTGCTTATGCTCATTTTTAAGATTTTGACATTTTCACCTAAAGTGCACAATCAGGCTGAAAACGCGTTTAAAGCAATAAAAAGTTCATTTTGGCTCTCACACCTAAACTAAACGTTGTAGACTCAAAATTTTTGCTGTATTTAGTGTATTCTAGCATCCTGAAGATGATTCCAGCATTAATTTCATTGTGCTTATGCTCATTTTGAAGATTTTGACATTTTCACCTTAAGTGTACAATCATGGGCTGAAAACGCGTTTAAAGCAATAAAAAGTTCATTTTGGCTCTCACACCTAAACTAAACCTTGTAGACTCAAATTTTTTGCTGTATTTAGTGTATTCTAGCATCCTGAAGATGATTCCAGCATTAATTTCATTGTGCTTATGCTCATTTTGAAGATTTTGACATTTTCACCTTAAGTGTACAATCAGGGGCTGAAAACGCGTTTAAAGCAATAAAAAGTTCATTTTGGCTCTCACACCTAAACTAAACGTTGTAGACTCAAAATTTTTGCTGTATTTAGTGTATTCTAGCATCCTGAAGATGATTCCAGCATTAATTTCATTGTGCTTATGCTCATTTTTAAGATTTTGACATTTTCACCTAAAGTGCACAATCAGGCTGAAAACGCGTTTAAAGCAATAAAAAGTTCATTTTGGCTCTCACACCTAAACTAAACGTTGTAGACTCAAAATTTTTGCTGTATTTAGTGTATTCTAGCATCCTGAAGATGATTCCAGCATTAATTTCATTGTGCTTATGCTCATTTTGAAGATTTTGACATTTTCACCTTAAGTGTACAATCAGGGGCTGAAAACGCGTTTAAAGCAATAAAAAGTTCATTTTGGCTCTCACACCTAAACTAAACGTTGTAGACTCAAAATTTTTGCTGTATTTAGTGTATTCTAGCATCCTGAAGATGATTCCAGCATTAATTTCATTGTGCTTATGCTCATTTTGAAGATTTTGACATTTTCCCCTAAAGTGCACAATCAGGCTGAAAACGCGTTTAAAGCAATAAAAAGTTCATTTTGGCTCTCACACCTAAACTAAACGTTGTAGACTCAAAATTTTTGCTGTATTTAGTGTATTCTAGCATCCTGAAGATGATTCCAGCATTAATTTCATTGTGCTTATGCTCATTTTGAAGATTTTGACATTTTCACCTAAAGTGCACAATCAGGCTGAAAACGCATTTAAAGCCATAAAAAGTTCATTTTGGCTCTCACACCTAAACAAAACGTTGTAGACTCAACATTTTTGCTGTATTTAGTGTATTCTAGCATCCTGAAGATGATTCCAGCATTAATTTCATTGTGCTTATGCTCATTTTGAAGATTTTGACATTTTCACCTTAAGTGTACAATCATGGGCTGAAAACGCGTTTAAAGCAATAAAAAGTTCATTTTGGCTCTCACACCTAAACTAAACCTTGTAGACTCAAATTTTTTGCTGTATTTAGTGTATTCTAGCATCCTGAAGATGATTCCAGCATTAATTTCATTGTGCTTATGCTCATTTTGAAGATTTTGACATTTTCACCTAAAGTGCACAATCAGGCTGAAAACGCGTTTAAAGCAATAAAAAGTTCATTTTGGCTCTCACACCTAAACTAAACGTTGTAGACTCAAAATTTTTGCTGTATTTAGTGTATTCTAGCATCCTGAAGATGATTCCAGCATTAATTTCATTGTGCTTATGCTCATTTTGAAGATTTTGACATTTTCACCTTAAGTGTACAATCAGGGGCTGAAAACGCGTTTAAAGCAATAAAAAGTTCATTTTGGCTCTCACACCTAAACTAAACGTTGTAGACTCAAAATTTTTGCTGTATTTAGTGTATTCTAGCATCCTGAAGATGATTCCAGCATTAATTTCATTGTGCTTATGCTCATTTTTAAGATTTTGACATTTTCACCTAAAGTGCACAATCAGGCTGAAAACGCGTTTAAAGCAATAAAAAGTTCATTTTGGCTCTCACACCTAAACTAAACCTTGTAGACTCAAAATTTTTGCTGTATTTAGTGTATTCTAGCATCCTGAAGATGATTCCAGCATTAATTTCATTGTGCTTATGCTCATTTTGAAGATTTTGACATTTTCACCTAAAGTGCACAATCAGGCTGAAAACGCATTTAAAGCCATAAAAAGTTCATTTTGGCTCTCACACCTAAACAAAACGTTGTAGACTCAACATTTTTGCTGTATTTAGTGTATTCTAGCATCCTGAAGATGATTCCAGCATTAATTTCATTGTGCTTATGCTCATTTTTAAGATTTTGACATTTTCACCTTAAGTGTACAATCAGGGGCTGAAAACGCGTTTAAAGCAATAAAAAGTTCATTTTGGCTCTCACACCTAAACTAAACGTTGTAGACTCAAAATTTTTGCTGTATTTAGTGTATTCTAGCATCCTGAAGATGATTCCAGCATTAATTTCATTGTGCTTATGCTCATTTTTAAGATTTTGACATTTTCACCTAAAGTGCACAATCAGGCTGAAAACGCGTTTAAAGCAATAAAAAGTTCATTTTGGCTCTCACACCTAAACTAAACGTTGTAGACTCAAAATTTTTGCTGTATTTAGTGTATTCTAGCATCCTGAAGATGATTCCAGCATTAATTTCATTGTGCTTATGCTCATTTTGAAGATTTTGACATTTTCACCTTAAGTGTACAATCAGGGGCTGAAAACGCGTTTAAAGCAATAAAAAGTTCATTTTGGCTCTCACACCTAAACTAAACGTTGTAGACTCAAAATTTTTGCTGTATTTAGTGTATTCTAGCATCCTGAAGATGATTCCAGCATTAATTTCATTGTGCTTATGCTCATTTTGAAGATTTTGACATTTTCACCTAAAGTGCACAATCAGGCTGAAAACGCATTTAAAGCCATAAAAAGTTCATTTTGGCTCTCACACCTAAACAAAACGTTGTAGACTCAACATTTTTGCTGTATTTAGTGTATTCTAGCATCCTGAAGATGATTCCAGCATTAATTTCATTGTGCTTATGCTCATTTTGAAGATTTTGACATTTTCACCTTAAGTGTACAATCAGGGGCTGAAAACGCGTTTAAAGCAATAAAAAGTTCATTTTGGCTCTCACACCTAAACTAAACGTTGTAGACTCAAAATTTTTGCTGTATTTAGTGTATTTTAGCATCCTGAAGATGATTCCAGCATTAATTTCATTGTGCTTATGCTCATTTTTAAGATTTTGACATTTTCACCTAAAGTGCACAATCAGGCTGAAAACGCGTTTAAAGCAATAAAAAGTTCATTTTGGCTCTCACACCTAAACTAAACCTTGTAGACTCAAAATTTTTGCTGTATTTAGTGTATTCTAGCATCCTGAAGATGATTCCAGCATTAATTTCATTGTGCTTATGCTCATTTTTAAGATTTTGACATTTTCACCTTAAGTGTACAATCAGGGGCTGAAAACGCGTTTAAAGCAATAAAAAGTTCATTTTGGCTCTCACACCTAAACTAAACGTTGTAGACTCAAACTTTTTGCTGTATTTAGTGTATTCTAGCATCCTGAAGATGATTCCAGCATTAATTTCATTGTGCTTATGCTCATTTTTAGGATTTTGACATTTTCACCTTAAGTGCACAATCAGGCTGAAAACGCGTTTAAAGCAATAAAAAGTTCATTTTGGCTCTCACACCTAAACTAAACGTTGTAGACTCAAAATTTTTGCTGTATTTAGTGTATTCTAGCATCCTGAAGATGATTCCAGCATTAATTTCATTGTGCTTATGCTCATTTTGAAGATTTTGACATTTTCACCTAAAGTGCACAATCAGGCTGAAAACGCATTTAAAGCCATAAAAAGTTCATTTTGGCTCTCACACCTAAACAAAACGTTGTAGACTCAACATTTTTGCTGTATTTAGTGTATTCTAGCATCCTGAAGATGATTCCAGCATTAATTTCATTGTGCTAATGCTCATTTTTAAGATTTTGACATTTTCACCTTAAGTGTACAATCAGGGGCTGAAAACGCGTTTAAAGCAATAAAAAGTTCATTTTGGCTCTCACACCTAAACTAAACGTTGTAGACTCAAAATTTTTGCTGTATTTAGTGTATTCTAGCATCCTGAAGATGATTCCAGCATTAATTTCATTGTGCTTATGCTCATTTTTAAGATTTTGACATTTTCACCTAAAGTGCACAATCAGGCTGAAAACGCGTTTAAAGCAATAAAAAGTTCATTTTGGCTCTCACACCTAAACTAAACGTTGTAGACTCAAAATTTTTGCTGTATTTAGTGTATTCTAGCATCCTGAAGATGATTCCAGCATTAATTTCATTGTGCTTATGCTCATTTTGAAGATTTTGACATTTTCACCTTAAGTGTACAATCAGGGGCTGAAAACGCGTTTAAAGCAATAAAAAGTTCATTTTGGCTCTCACACCTAAACTAAACGTTGTAGACTCAAAATTTTTGCTGTATTTAGTGTATTCTAGCATCCTGAAGATGATTCCAGCATTAATTTCATTGTGCTTATGCTCATTTTTAAGATTTTGACATTTTCCCCTAAAGTGCACAATCAGGCTGAAAACGCGTTTAAAGCAATAAAAAGTTCATTTTGGCTCTCACACCTAAACTAAACGTTGTAGACTCAAAATTTTTGCTGTATTTAGTGTATTCTAGCATCCTGAAGATGATTCCAGCATTAATTTCATTGTGCTTATGCTCATTTTGAAGATTTTGACATTTTCACCTTAAGTGTACAATCAGGGGCTGAAAACGCGTTTAAAGCAATAAAAAGTTCATTTTGGCTCTCACACCTAAACTAAACGTTGTAGACTCAAAATTTTTGCTGTATTTAGTGTATTCTAGCATCCTGAAGATGATTCCAGCATTAATTTCATTGTGCTTATGCTCATTTTGAAGATTTTGACATTTTCCCCTAAAGTGCACAATCAGGCTGAAAACGCGTTTAAAGCAATAAAAAGTTCATTTTGGCTCTCACACCTAAACTAAACGTTGTAGACTCAAAATTTTTGCTGTATTTAGTGTATTCTAGCATCCTGAAGATGATTCCAGCATTAATTTCATTGTGCTTATGCTCATTTTGAAGATTTTGACATTTTCACCTAAAGTGCACAATCAGGCTGAAAACGCATTTAAAGCCATAAAAAGTTCATTTTGGCTCTCACACCTAAACAAAACGTTGTAGACTCAACATTTTTGCTGTATTTAGTGTATTCTAGCATCCTGAAGATGATTCCAGCATTAATTTCATTGTGCTTATGCTCATTTTGAAGATTTTGACATTTTCACCTTAAGTGTACAATCATGGGCTGAAAACGCGTTTAAAGCAATAAAAAGTTCATTTTGGCTCTCACACCTAAACTAAACCTTGTAGACTCAAATTTTTTGCTGTATTTAGTGTATTCTAGCATCCTGAAGATGATTCCAGCATTAATTTCATTGTGCTTATGCTCATTTTGAAGATTTTGACATTTTCACCTAAAGTGCACAATCAGGCTGAAAACGCGTTTAAAGCAATAAAAAGTTCATTTTGGCTCTCACACCTAAACTAAACGTTGTAGACTCAAAATTTTTGCTGTATTTAGTGTATTCTAGCATCCTGAAGATGATTCCAGCATTAATTTCATTGTGCTTATGCTCATTTTGAAGATTTTGACATTTTCACCTTAAGTGTACAATCAGGGGCTGAAAACGCGTTTAAAGCAATAAAAAGTTCATTTTGGCTCTCACACCTAAACTAAACGTTGTAGACTCAAAATTTTTGCTGTATTTAGTGTATTCTAGCATCCTGAAGATGATTCCAGCATTAATTTCATTGTGCTTATGCTCATTTTTAAGATTTTGACATTTTCACCTAAAGTGCACAATCAGGCTGAAAACGCGTTTAAAGCAATAAAAAGTTCATTTTGGCTCTCACACCTAAACTAAACCTTGTAGACTCAAAATTTTTGCTGTATTTAGTGTATTCTAGCATCCTGAAGATGATTCCAGCATTAATTTCATTGTGCTTATGCTCATTTTGAAGATTTTGACATTTTCACCTAAAGTGCACAATCAGGCTGAAAACGCATTTAAAGCCATAAAAAGTTCATTTTGGCTCTCACACCTAAACAAAACGTTGTAGACTCAACATTTTTGCTGTATTTAGTGTATTCTAGCATCCTGAAGATGATTCCAGCATTAATTTCATTGTGCTTATGCTCATTTTTAAGATTTTGACATTTTCACCTTAAGTGTACAATCAGGGGCTGAAAACGCGTTTAAAGCAATAAAAAGTTCATTTTGGCTCTCACACCTAAACTAAACGTTGTAGACTCAAAATTTTTGCTGTATTTAGTGTATTCTAGCATCCTGAAGATGATTCCAGCATTAATTTCATTGTGCTTATGCTCATTTTTAAGATTTTGACATTTTCACCTAAAGTGCACAATCAGGCTGAAAACGCGTTTAAAGCAATAAAAAGTTCATTTTGGCTCTCACACCTAAACTAAACGTTGTAGACTCAAAATTTTTGCTGTATTTAGTGTATTCTAGCATCCTGAAGATGATTCCAGCATTAATTTCATTGTGCTTATGCTCATTTTGAAGATTTTGACATTTTCACCTTAAGTGTACAATCAGGGGCTGAAAACGCGTTTAAAGCAATAAAAAGTTCATTTTGGCTCTCACACCTAAACTAAACGTTGTAGACTCAAAATTTTTGCTGTATTTAGTGTATTCTAGCATCCTGAAGATGATTCCAGCATTAATTTCATTGTGCTTATGCTCATTTTGAAGATTTTGACATTTTCACCTAAAGTGCACAATCAGGCTGAAAACGCATTTAAAGCCATAAAAAGTTCATTTTGGCTCTCACACCTAAACAAAACGTTGTAGACTCAACATTTTTGCTGTATTTAGTGTATTCTAGCATCCTGAAGATGATTCCAGCATTAATTTCATTGTGCTTATGCTCATTTTGAAGATTTTGACATTTTCACCTTAAGTGTACAATCAGGGGCTGAAAACGCGTTTAAAGCAATAAAAAGTTCATTTTGGCTCTCACACCTAAACTAAACGTTGTAGACTCAAAATTTTTGCTGTATTTAGTGTATTTTAGCATCCTGAAGATGATTCCAGCATTAATTTCATTGTGCTTATGCTCATTTTTAAGATTTTGACATTTTCACCTAAAGTGCACAATCAGGCTGAAAACGCGTTTAAAGCAATAAAAAGTTCATTTTGGCTCTCACACCTAAACTAAACCTTGTAGACTCAAAATTTTTGCTGTATTTAGTGTATTCTAGCATCCTGAAGATGATTCCAGCATTAATTTCATTGTGCTTATGCTCATTTTTAAGATTTTGACATTTTCACCTTAAGTGTACAATCAGGGGCTGAAAACGCGTTTAAAGCAATAAAAAGTTCATTTTGGCTCTCACACCTAAACTAAACGTTGTAGACTCAAACTTTTTGCTGTATTTAGTGTATTCTAGCATCCTGAAGATGATTCCAGCATTAATTTCATTGTGCTTATGCTCATTTTTAGGATTTTGACATTTTCACCTTAAGTGCACAATCAGGCTGAAAACGCGTTTAAAGCAATAAAAAGTTCATTTTGGCTCTCACACCTAAACTAAACGTTGTAGACTCAAAATTTTTGCTGTATTTAGTGTATTCTAGCATCCTGAAGATGATTCCAGCATTAATTTCATTGTGCTTATGCTCATTTTGAAGATTTTGACATTTTCACCTAAAGTGCACAATCAGGCTGAAAACGCATTTAAAGCCATAAAAAGTTCATTTTGGCTCTCACACCTAAACAAAACGTTGTAGACTCAACATTTTTGCTGTATTTAGTGTATTCTAGCATCCTGAAGATGATTCCAGCATTAATTTCATTGTGCTTATGCTCATTTTTAAGATTTTGACATTTTCACCTTAAGTGTACAATCAGGGGCTGAAAACGCGTTTAAAGCAATAAAAAGTTCATTTTGGCTCTCACACCTAAACTAAACGTTGTAGACTCAAAATTTTTGCTGTATTTAGTGTATTCTAGCATCCTGAAGATGATTCCAGCATTAATTTCATTGTGCTTATGCTCATTTTTAAGATTTTGACATTTTCACCTAAAGTGCACAATCAGGCTGAAAACGCGTTTAAAGCAATAAAAAGTTCATTTTGGCTCTCACACCTAAACTAAACGTTGTAGACTCAAAATTTTTGCTGTATTTAGTGTATTCTAGCATCCTGAAGATGATTCCAGCATTAATTTCATTGTGCTTATGCTCATTTTGAAGATTTTGACATTTTCACCTTAAGTGTACAATCAGGGGCTGAAAACGCGTTTAAAGCAATAAAAAGTTCATTTTGGCTCTCACACCTAAACTAAACGTTGTAGACTCAAAATTTTTGCTGTATTTAGTGTATTCTAGCATCCTGAAGATGATTCCAGCATTAATTTCATTGTGCTTATGCTCATTTTTAAGATTTTGACATTTTCACCTAAAGTGCACAATCAGGCTGAAAACGCGTTTAAAGCAATAAAAATTTCATTTTGGCTCTCACACCTAAACTAAACGTTGTAGACTCAAAATTTTTGCTGTATTTAGTGTATTCTAGCTCCTGAAGATGATTCCAGCATTAATTTCATTGTGCTTATGCTCATTTTGAAGATTTTGACATTTTCACCTAAAGTGCACAATCAGGCTGAAAACGCATTTAAAGCCATAAAAAGTTCATTTTGGCTCTCACACCTAAACAAAACGTTGTAGACTCAACATTTTTGCTGTATTTAGTGTATTCTAGCATCCTGAAGATGATTCCAGCATTAATTTCATTGTGCTTATGCTCATTTTGAAGATTTTGACATTTTCACCTTAAGTGTACAATCAGGGGCTGAAAACGCGTTTAAAGCAATAAAAAGTTCATTTTGGCTCTCACACCTAAACTAAACGTTGTAGACTCAAAATTTTTGCTGTATTTAGTGTATTTTAGCATCCTGAAGATGATTCCAGCATTAATTTCATTGTGCTTATGCTCATTTTTAAGATTTTGACATTTTCACCTAAAGTGCACAATCAGGCTTAAAACGCGTTTAAAGCAATAAAAAGTTCATTTTGGCTCTCACACCTAAACTAAACCTTGTAGACTCAAAATTTTTGCTGTATTTAGTGTATTCTAGCATCCTGAAGATGATTCCAGCATTAATTTCATTGTGCTTATGCTCATTTTGAAGATTTTGACATTTTCACCTAAAGTGCACAATCAGGCTGAAAACGCATTTAAAGCCATAAAAAGTTCATTTTGGCTCTCACACCTAAACAAAACGTTGTAGACTCAACATTTTTGCTGTATTTAGTGTATTCTAGCATCCTGAAGATGATTCCAGCATTAATTTCATTGTGCTTATGCTCATTTTTAAGATTTTGACATTTTCACCTTAAGTGTACAATCAGGGGCTGAAAACGCGTTTAAAGCAATAAAAAGTTCATTTTGGCTCTCACACCTAAACTAAACGTTGTAGACTCAAAATTTTTGCTGTATTTAGTGTATTCTAGCATCCTGAAGATGATTCCAGCATTAATTTCATTGTGCTTATGCTCATTTTTAAGATTTTGACATTTTCACCTAAAGTGCACAATCAGGCTGAAAACGCGTTTAAAGCAATAAAAAGTTCATTTTGGCTCTCACACCTAAACTAAACGTTGTAGACTCAAAATTTTTGCTGTATTTAGTGTATTCTAGCATCCTGAAGATGATTCCAGCATTAATTTCATTGTGCTTATGCTCATTTTGAAGATTTTGACATTTTCACCTTAAGTGTACAATCAGGGGCTGAAAACGCGTTTAAAGCAATAAAAAGTTCATTTTGGCTCTCACACCTAAACTAAACGTTGTAGACTCAAAATTTTTGCTGTATTTAGTGTATTCTAGCATCCTGAAGATGATTCCAGCATTAATTTCATTGTGCTTATGCTCATTTTTAAGATTTTGACATTTTCACCTAAAGTGCACAATCAGGCTGAAAACGCATTTAAAGCCATAAAAAGTTCATTTTGGCTCTCACACCTAAACTAAACGTTGTAGACTCAAAATTTTTGCTGTATTTAGTGTATTCTAGCATCCTGAAGATGATTCCAGCATTAGTTTCATTGTGCTTATGCTCATTTTTAAGATTTTGACATTTTCACCTAAAGTGCACAATCAGGCTGAAAACGCATTTAAAGCCATAAAAAGTTCATTTTGGCTCTCACACCTAAACTAAATTTTTGCTGGATGTATTCTAGCTCCTGAAGATGATTCCAGCATTAATTTCATTGTGCTTATGCTCATTTTGAAGATTTTGACATTTTCACCTAAAGTGCACAATCAGGCTGAAAACGCATTTAAAGCCATAAAAAGTTCATTTTGGCTCTCACACCTAAACAAAACGTTGTAGACTCAACATTTTTGCTGTATTTAGTGTATTCTAGCATCCTGAAGATGATTCCAGCATTAATTTCATTGTGCTTATGCTCATTTTGAAGATTTTGACATTTTCACCTAAAGTGCACAATCAGGCTGAAAACGCATTTAAAGCCATAAAAAGTTCATTTTGGCTCTCACACCTAAACAAAACGTTGTAGACTCAACATTTTTGCTGTATTTAGTGTATTCTAGCATCCTGAAGATGATTCCAGCATTAATTTCATTGTGCTTATGCTCATTTTTAGGATTTTGACATTTTCACCTAAAGTGCACAATCAGGCTGAAAACGCGTTTAAAGCAATAAAAAGTTCATTTTGGCTCTCACACCTAAACTAAACGTTGTAGACTCAAAATTTTTGCTGTATTTAGTGTATTCTAGCATCCTGAAGATGATTCCAGCATTAATTTCATCGTGCTTATGCTCATTTTGAAGATTTTGACATTTTCACCTTAAGTGTACAATCAGGGGCTGAAAACGCGTTTAAAGCAATAAAAAGTTCATTTTGGCTCTCACACCTAAACTAAACGTTGTAGACTCAAAATTTTTGCTGTATTTAGTGTATTCTAGCATCCTGAAGATGATTCCAGCATTAATTTCATTGTGCTTATGCTCATTTTGAAGATTTTGACATTTTCACCTAAAGTGCACAATCAGGCTGAAAACGCATTTAAAGCCATAAAAAGTTCATTTTGGCTCTCACACCTAAACAAAACGTTGTAGACTCAACATTTTTGCTGTATTTAGTGTATTCTAGCATCCTGAAGATGATTCCAGCATTAATTTCATTGTGCTTATGCTCATTTTTAAGATTTTGACATTTTCACCTTAAGTGCACAATCAGGCTGAAAACGCGTTTAAAGCAATAAAAAGTTCATTTTGGCTCTCACACCTAAACTAAACGTTGTAGACTCAAAATTTTTGCTGTATTTAGTGTATTCTAGCATCCTGAAGATGATTCCAGCATTAATTTCATTGTGCTTATGCTCATTTTGAAGATTTTGACATTTTCACCTTAAGTGTACAATCAGGGGCTGAAAACGCGTTTAAAGCAATAAAAAGTTCATTTTGGCTCTCACACCTAAACTAAACGTTGTAAACTCAAATTTTTTGCTGTATTTAGTGTATTCTAGCATCCTGAAGATGATTCCAGCATTAATTTCATTGTGCTTATGCTCATTTTGAAGATTTTGACATTTTCACCTAAAGTGCACAATCAGGCTGAAAACGCATTTAAAGCCATAAAAAGTTCATTTTGGCTCTCACACCTAAACAAAACGTTGTAGACTCAACATTTTTGCTGTATTTAGTGTATTCTAGCATCCTGAAGATGATTCCAGCATTAATTTCATTGTGCTTATGCTCATTTTGAAGATTTTGACATTTTCACCTAAAGTGCACAATCAGGCTGAAAACGCATTTAAAGCCATAAAAAGTTCATTTTGGCTCTCACACCTAAACAAAACGTTGTAGACTCAACATTTTTGCTGTATTTAGTGTATTCTAGCATCCTGAAGATGATTCCAGCATTAATTTCATTGTGCTTATGCTCATTTTTAAGATTTTGACATTTTCACCTTAAGTGTACAATCAGGGGCTGAAAACGCGTTTAAAGCAATAAAAAGTTCATTTTGGCTCTCACACCTAAACTAAACGTTGTAGACTCAAAATTTTTGCTGTATTTAGTGTATTCTAGCATCCTGAAGATGATTCCAGCATTAATTTCATTGTGCTTATGCTCATTTTGAAGATTTTGACATTTTCACCTAAAGTGCACAATCAGGCTGAAAACGCATTTAAAGCCATAAAAAGTTCATTTTGGCTCTCACACCTAAACAAAACGTTGTAGACTCAAAATTTTTGCTGTATTTAGTGTATTCTAGCATCCTGAAGATGATTCCAGCATTAATTTCATTGTGCTTATGCTCATTTTGAAGATTTTGACATTTTCACCTTAAGTGTACAATCAGGGGCTGAAAACGCGTTTAAACAATAAAAAGTTCATTTTGGCTCTCACACCTAAACTAAACGTTGTAGACTCAAAATTTTTGCTGTATTTAGTGTATTCTAGCATCCTGAAGATGATTCCAGCATTAATTTCATTGTGCTTATGCTCATTTTGAAGATTTTGACATTTTCACCTAAAGTGCACAATCAGGCTGAAAACGCATTTAAAGCCATAAAAAGTTCATTTTGGCTCTCACACCTAAACAAAACGTTGTAGACTCAACATTTTTGCTGTATTTAGTGTATTCTAGCATCCTGAAGATGATTCCAGCATTAATTTCATTGTGCTTATGCTCATTTTTAAGATTTTGACATTTTCACCTTAAGTGTACAATCAGGGGCTGAAAACGCGTTTAAAGCAATAAAAAGTTCATTTTGGCTCTCACACCTAAACTAAACGTTGTAGACTCAAAATTTTTGCTGTATTTAGTGTATTCTAGCATCCTTAAGATGATTCCAGCATTAATTTCATTGTGCTTATGCTCATTTTGAAGATTTTGACATTTTCACCTAAAGTGCACAATCAGGCTGAAAACGCATTTAAAGCCATAAAAAGTTCATTTTGGCTCTCACACCTAAACAAAACGTTGTAGACTCAACATTTTTGCTGTATTTAGTGTATTCTAGCATCCTGAAGATGATTCCAGCATTAATTTCATTGTGCTTATGCTCATTTTTAAGATTTTGACATTTTCACCTTAAGTGTACAATCAGGGGCTGAAAACGCGTTTAAAGCAATAAAAAGTTCATTTTGGCTCTCACACCTAAACTAAACGTTGTAGACTCAAAATTTTTGCTGTATTTAGTGTATTCTAGCATCCTGAAGATGATTCCAGCATTAATTTCATTGTGCTTATGCTCATTTTTAAGATTTTGACATTTTCACCTAAAGTGCACAATCAGGCTGAAAACGCGTTTAAAGCAATAAAAAGTTCATTTTGGCTCTCACACCTAAACTAAACGTTGTAGACTCAAAATTTTTGCTGTATTTAGTGTATTCTAGCATCCTGAAGATGATTCCAGCATTAATTTCATTGTGCTTATGCTCATTTTGAAGATTTTGACATTTTCACCTTAAGTGTACAATCAGGGGCTGAAAACGCGTTTAAACAATAAAAAGTTCATTTTGGCTCTCACACCTAAACTAAACGTTGTAGACTCAAAATTTTTGCTGTATTTAGTGTATTCTAGCATCCTGAAGATGATTCCAGCATTAATTTCATTGTGCTTATGCTCATTTTGAAGATTTTGACATTTTCACCTAAAGTGCACAATCAGGCTGAAAACGCATTTAAAGCCATAAAAAGTTCATTTTGGCTCTCACACCTAAACAAAACATTGTAGACTCAACATTTTTGCTGTATTTAGTGTATTCTAGCATCCTGAAGATGATTCCAGCATTAATTTCATTGTGCTTATGCTCATTTTTAAGATTTTGACATTTTCACCTTAAGTGTACAATCAGGGGCTGAAAACGCGTTTAAAGCAATAAAAAGTTCATTTTGGCTCTCACACCTAAACTAAACGTTGTAGACTCAAAATTTTTGCTGTATTTAGTGTATTCTAGCATCCTGAAGATGATTCCAGCATTAATTTCATTGTGCTTATGCTCATTTTGAAGATTTTGACATTTTCACCTAAAGTGCACAATCAGGCTGAAAACGCATTTAAAGCCATAAAAAGTTCATTTTGGCTCTCACACCTAAACAAAACGTTGTAGACTCAACATTTTTGCTGTATTTAGTGTATTCTAGCATCCTGAAGATGATTCCAGCATTAATTTCATTGTGCTTATGCTCATTTTTAAGATTTTGACATTTTCACCTTAAGTGTACAATCAGGGGCTGAAAACGCGTTTAAAGCAATAAAAAGTTCATTTTGGCTCTCACACCTAAACTAAACGTTGTAGACTCAAAATTTTTGCTGTATTTAGTGTATTCTAGCATCCTGAAGATGATTCCAGCATTAATTTCATTGTGCTTATGCTCATTTTTAAGATTTTGACATTTTCACCTAAAGTGCACAATCAGGCTGAAAACGCGTTTAAAGCAATAAAAAGTTCATTTTGGCTCTCACACCTAAACTAAACGTTGTAGACTCAAAATTTTTGCTGTATTTAGTGTATTCTAGCATCCTGAAGATGATTCCAGCATTAATTTCATTGTGCTTATGCTCATTTTGAAGATTTTGACATTTTCACCTTAAGTGTACAATCAGGGGCTGAAAACGCGTTTAAACAATAAAAAGTTCATTTTGGCTCTCACACCTAAACTAAACGTTGTAGACTCAAAATTTTTGCTGTATTTAGTGTATTCTAGCATCCTGAAGATGATTCCAGCATTAATTTCATTGTGCTTATGCTCATTTTGAAGATTTTGACATTTTCACCTAAAGTGCACAATCAGGCTGAAAACGCATTTAAAGCCATAAAAAGTTCATTTTGGCTCTCACACCTAAACAAAACGTTGTAGACTCAACATTTTTGCTGTATTTAGTGTATTCTAGCATCCTGAAGATGATTCCAGCATTAATTTCATTGTGCTTATGCTCATTTTTAAGATTTTGACATTTTCACCTTAAGTGTACAATCAGGGGCTGAAAACGCGTTTAAAGCAATAAAAAGTTCATTTTGGCTCTCACACCTAAACTAAACGTTGTAGACTCAAAATTTTTTCTGTATTTAGTGTATTCTAGCATCCTGAAGATGATTCCAGCATTAATTTCATTGTGCTTATGCTCATTTTGAAGATTTTGACATTTTCACCTAAAGTGCACAATCAGGCTGAAAACGCATTTAAAGCCATAAAAAGTTCATTTTGGCTCTCACACCTAAACAAAACGTTGTAGACTCAACATTTTTGCTGTATTTAGTGTATTCTAGCATCCTGAAGATGATTCCAGCATTAATTTCATTGTGCTTATGCTCATTTTTAAGATTTTGACATTTTCACCTTAAGTGTACAATCAGGGGCTGAAAACGCGTTTAAAGCAATAAAAAGTTCATTTTGGCTCTCACACCTAAACTAAACGTTGTAGACTCAAAATTTTTGCTGTATTTAGTGTATTCTAGCATCCTGAAGATGATTCCAGCATTAATTTCATTGTGCTTATGCTCATTTTTAAGATTTTGACATTTTCACCTAAAGTGCACAATCAGGCTGAAAACGCGTTTAAAGCAATAAAAAGTTCATTTTGGCTCTCACACCTAAACTAAACGTTGTAGACTCAAAATTTTTGCTGTATTTAGTGTATTCTAGCATCCTGAAGATGATTCCAGCATTAATTTCATTGTGCTTATGCTCATTTTGAAGATTTTGACATTTTCACCTTAAGTGTACAATCAGGGGCTGAAAACGCGTTTAAAGCAATAAAAAGTTCATTTTGGCTCTCACACCTAAACTAAACGTTGTAGACTCAAAATTTTTGCTGTATTTAGTGTATTCTAGCATCCTGAAGATGATTCCAGCATTAATTTCATTGTGCTTATGCTCATTTTTAAGATTTTGACATTTTCACCTAAAGTGCACAATCAGGCTGAAAACGCGTTTAAAGCAATAAAAAGTTCATTTTGGCTCTCACACCTAAACTAAACGTTGTAGACTCAAAATTTTTGCTGTATTTAGTGTATTCTAGCATCCTGAAGATGATTCCAGCATTAATTTCATTGTGCTTATGCTCATTTTGAAGATTTTGACATTTTCACCTTAAGTGTACAATCAGGGGCTGAAAACGCGTTTAAAGCAATAAAAAGTTCATTTTGGCTCTCACACCTAAACTAAACGTTGTAGACTCAAAATTTTTGCTGTATTTAGTGTATTCTAGCATCCTGAAGATGATTCCAGCATTAATTTCATTGTGCTTATGCTCATTTTTAAGATTTTGACATTTTCACCTAAAGTGCACAATCAGGCTGAAAACGCGTTTAAAGCAATAAAAAGTTCATTTTGGCTCTCACACCTAAACTAAACCTTGTAGACTCAAAATTTTTGCTGTGTTTAGTGTATTCTAGCATCCTGAAGATGATTCCAGCATTAATTTCATTGTGCTTATGCTCATTTTTAAGATTTTGACATTTTCACTTAAAGTGCACAATCAGGCTGAAAACGCGTTTAAAGCAATAAAAAGTTCATTTTGGCTCTCACACCTAAACTAAACGTTGTAGACTCAAAATTTTTGCTGTATTTAGTGTATTCTAGCATCCTGAAGATGATTCCAGCATTAATTTCATTGTGCTTATGCTCATTTTGAAGATTTTGACATTTTCACCTTAAGTGTACAATCAGGGGCTGAAAACGCGTTTAAAGCAATAAAAAGTTCATTTTGGCTCTCACACCTAAACTAAACGTTGTAGACTCAAAATTTTTGCTGTATTTAGTGTATTCTAGCATCCTGAAGATGATTCCAGCATTAATTTCATTGTGCTTATGCTCATTTTTAAGATTTTGACATTTTCACCTAAAGTGCACAATCAGGCTGAAAACGCATTTAAAGCCATAAAAAGTTCATTTTGGCTCTCACACCTAAACTAAACGTTGTAGACTCAAAATTTTTGCTGTATTTAGTGTATTCTAGCATCCTGAAGATGATTCCAGCATTAGTTTCATTGTGCTTATGCTCATTTTTAAGATTTTGACATTTTCACCTAAAGTGCACAATCAGGCTGAAAACGCATTTAAAGCCATAAAAAGTTCATTTTGGCTCTCACACCTAAACTAAATTTTTGCTGGATGTATTCTAGCTCCTGAAGATGATTCCAGCATTAATTTCATTGTGCTTATGCTCATTTTGAAGATTTTGACATTTTCACCTAAAGTGCACAATCAGGCTGAAAACGCATTTAAAGCCATAAAAAGTTCATTTTGGCTCTCACACCTAAACAAAACGTTGTAGACTCAACATTTTTGCTGTATTTAGTGTATTCTAGCATCCTGAAGATGATTCCAGCATTAATTTCATTGTGCTTATGCTCATTTTGAAGATTTTGACATTTTCACCTAAAGTGCACAATCAGGCTGAAAACGCATTTAAAGCCATAAAAAGTTCATTTTGGCTCTCACACCTAAACAAAACGTTGTAGACTCAACATTTTTGCTGTATTTAGTGTATTCTAGCATCCTGAAGATGATTCCAGCATTAATTTCATTGTGCTTATGCTCATTTTTAGGATTTTGACATTTTCACCTAAAGTGCACAATCAGGCTGAAAACGCGTTTAAAGCAATAAAAAGTTCATTTTGGCTCTCACACCTAAACTAAACGTTGTAGACTCAAAATTTTTGCTGTATTTAGTGTATTCTAGCATCCTGAAGATGATTCCAGCATTAATTTCATCGTGCTTATGCTCATTTTGAAGATTTTGACATTTTCACCTTAAGTGTACAATCAGGGGCTGAAAACGCGTTTAAAGCAATAAAAAGTTCATTTTGGCTCTCACACCTAAACTAAACGTTGTAGACTCAAAATTTTTGCTGTATTTAGTGTATTCTAGCATCCTGAAGATGATTCCAGCATTAATTTCATTGTGCTTATGCTCATTTTGAAGATTTTGACATTTTCACCTAAAGTGCACAATCAGGCTGAAAACGCATTTAAAGCCATAAAAAGTTCATTTTGGCTCTCACACCTAAACAAAACGTTGTAGACTCAACATTTTTGCTGTATTTAGTGTATTCTAGCATCCTGAAGATGATTCCAGCATTAATTTCATTGTGCTTATGCTCATTTTTAAGATTTTGACATTTTCACCTTAAGTGCACAATCAGGCTGAAAACGCGTTTAAAGCAATAAAAAGTTCATTTTGGCTCTCACACCTAAACTAAACGTTGTAGACTCAAAATTTTTGCTGTATTTAGTGTATTCTAGCATCCTGAAGATGATTCCAGCATTAATTTCATTGTGCTTATGCTCATTTTGAAGATTTTGACATTTTCACCTTAAGTGTACAATCAGGGGCTGAAAACGCGTTTAAAGCAATAAAAAGTTCATTTTGGCTCTCACACCTAAACTAAACGTTGTAAACTCAAATTTTTTGCTGTATTTAGTGTATTCTAGCATCCTGAAGATGATTCCAGCATTAATTTCATTGTGCTTATGCTCATTTTGAAGATTTTGACATTTTCACCTAAAGTGCACAATCAGGCTGAAAACGCATTTAAAGCCATAAAAAGTTCATTTTGGCTCTCACACCTAAACAAAACGTTGTAGACTCAACATTTTTGCTGTATTTAGTGTATTCTAGCATCCTGAAGATGATTCCAGCATTAATTTCATTGTGCTTATGCTCATTTTGAAGATTTTGACATTTTCACCTAAAGTGCACAATCAGGCTGAAAACGCATTTAAAGCCATAAAAAGTTCATTTTGGCTCTCACACCTAAACAAAACGTTGTAGACTCAACATTTTTGCTGTATTTAGTGTATTCTAGCATCCTGAAGATGATTCCAGCATTAATTTCATTGTGCTTATGCTCATTTTTAAGATTTTGACATTTTCACCTTAAGTGTACAATCAGGGGCTGAAAACGCGTTTAAAGCAATAAAAAGTTCATTTTGGCTCTCACACCTAAACTAAACGTTGTAGACTCAAAATTTTTGCTGTATTTAGTGTATTCTAGCATCCTGAAGATGATTCCAGCATTAATTTCATTGTGCTTATGCTCATTTTGAAGATTTTGACATTTTCACCTAAAGTGCACAATCAGGCTGAAAACGCATTTAAAGCCATAAAAAGTTCATTTTGGCTCTCACACCTAAACAAAACGTTGTAGACTCAAAATTTTTGCTGTATTTAGTGTATTCTAGCATCCTGAAGATGATTCCAGCATTAATTTCATTGTGCTTATGCTCATTTTGAAGATTTTGACATTTTCACCTTAAGTGTACAATCAGGGGCTGAAAACGCGTTTAAACAATAAAAAGTTCATTTTGGCTCTCACACCTAAACTAAACGTTGTAGACTCAAAATTTTTGCTGTATTTAGTGTATTCTAGCATCCTGAAGATGATTCCAGCATTAATTTCATTGTGCTTATGCTCATTTTGAAGATTTTGACATTTTCACCTAAAGTGCACAATCAGGCTGAAAACGCATTTAAAGCCATAAAAAGTTCATTTTGGCTCTCACACCTAAACAAAACGTTGTAGACTCAACATTTTTGCTGTATTTAGTGTATTCTAGCATCCTGAAGATGATTCCAGCATTAATTTCATTGTGCTTATGCTCATTTTTAAGATTTTGACATTTTCACCTTAAGTGTACAATCAGGGGCTGAAAACGCGTTTAAAGCAATAAAAAGTTCATTTTGGCTCTCACACCTAAACTAAACGTTGTAGACTCAAAATTTTTGCTGTATTTAGTGTATTCTAGCATCCTGAAGATGATTCCAGCATTAATTTCATTGTGCTTATGCTCATTTTTAAGATTTTGACATTTTCACCTAAAGTGCACAATCAGGCTGAAAACGCATTTAAAGCCATAAAAAGTTCATTTTGGCTCTCACACCTAAACAAAACGTTGTAGACTCAACATTTTTGCTGTATTTAGTGTATTCTAGCATCCTGAAGATGATTCCAGCATTAATTTCATTGTGCTTATGCTCATTTTTAAGATTTTGACATTTTCACCTTAAGTGTACAATCAGGGGCTGAAAACGCGTTTAAAGCAATAAAAAGTTCATTTTGGCTCTCACACCTAAACTAAACGTTGTAGACTCAAAATTTTTGCTGTATTTAGTGTATTCTAGCATCCTGAAGATGATTCCAGCATTAATTTCATTGTGCTTATGCTCATTTTTAAGATTTTGACATTTTCACCTAAAGTGCACAATCAGGCTGAAAACGCGTTTAAAGCAATAAAAAGTTCATTTTGGCTCTCACACCTAAACTAAACGTTGTAGACTCAAAATTTTTGCTGTATTTAGTGTATTCTAGCATCCTGAAGATGATTCCAGCATTAATTTCATTGTGCTTATGCTCATTTTGAAGATTTTGACATTTTCACCTTAAGTGTACAATCAGGGGCTGAAAACGCGTTTAAACAATAAAAAGTTCATTTTGGCTCTCACACCTAAACTAAACGTTGTAGACTCAAAATTTTTGCTGTATTTAGTGTATTCTAGCATCCTGAAGATGATTCCAGCATTAATTTCATTGTGCTTATGCTCATTTTGAAGATTTTGACATTTTCACCTAAAGTGCACAATCAGGCTGAAAACGCATTTAAAGCCATAAAAAGTTCATTTTGGCTCTCACACCTAAACAAAACATTGTAGACTCAACATTTTTGCTGTATTTAGTGTATTCTAGCATCCTGAAGATGATTCCAGCATTAATTTCATTGTGCTTATGCTCATTTTTAAGATTTTGACATTTTCACCTTAAGTGTACAATCAGGGGCTGAAAACGCGTTTAAAGCAATAAAAAGTTCATTTTGGCTCTCACACCTAAACTAAACGTTGTAGACTCAAAATTTTTGCTGTATTTAGTGTATTCTAGCATCCTGAAGATGATTCCAGCATTAATTTCATTGTGCTTATGCTCATTTTGAAGATTTTGACATTTTCACCTAAAGTGCACAATCAGGCTGAAAACGCATTTAAAGCCATAAAAAGTTCATTTTGGCTCTCACACCTAAACAAAACGTTGTAGACTCAACATTTTTGCTGTATTTAGTGTATTCTAGCATCCTGAAGATGATTCCAGCATTAATTTCATTGTGCTTATGCTCATTTTTAAGATTTTGACATTTTCACCTTAAGTGTACAATCAGGGGCTGAAAACGCGTTTAAAGCAATAAAAAGTTCATTTTGGCTCTCACACCTAAACTAAACGTTGTAGACTCAAAATTTTTGCTGTATTTAGTGTATTCTAGCATCCTGAAGATGATTCCAGCATTAATTTCATTGTGCTTATGCTCATTTTTAAGATTTTGACATTTTCACCTAAAGTGCACAATCAGGCTGAAAACGCGTTTAAAGCAATAAAAAGTTCATTTTGGCTCTCACACCTAAACTAAACGTTGTAGACTCAAAATTTTTGCTGTATTTAGTGTATTCTAGCATCCTGAAGATGATTCCAGCATTAATTTCATTGTGCTTATGCTCATTTTGAAGATTTTGACATTTTCACCTTAAGTGTACAATCAGGGGCTGAAAACGCGTTTAAACAATAAAAAGTTCATTTTGGCTCTCACACCTAAACTAAACGTTGTAGACTCAAAATTTTTGCTGTATTTAGTGTATTCTAGCATCCTGAAGATGATTCCAGCATTAATTTCATTGTGCTTATGCTCATTTTGAAGATTTTGACATTTTCACCTAAAGTGCACAATCAGGCTGAAAACGCATTTAAAGCCATAAAAAGTTCATTTTGGCTCTTACACCTAAACAAAACGTTGTAGACTCAACATTTTTGCTGTATTTAGTGTATTCTAGCATCCTGAAGATGATTCCAGCATTAATTTCATTGTGCTTATGCTCATTTTTAAGATTTTGACATTTTCACCTTAAGTGTACAATCAGGGGCTGAAAACGCGTTTAAAGCAATAAAAAGTTCATTTTGGCTCTCACACCTAAACTAAACGTTGTAGACTCAAAATTTTTGCTGTATTTAGTGTATTCTAGCATCCTGAAGATGATTCCAGCATTAATTTCATTGTGCTTATGCTCATTTTGAAGATTTTGACATTTTCACCTAAAGTGCACAATCAGGCTGAAAACGCATTTAAAGCCATAAAAAGTTCATTTTGGCTCTCACACCTAAACAAAACGTTGTAGACTCAACATTTTTGCTGTATTTAGTGTATTCTAGCATCCTGAAGATGATTCCAGCATTAATTTCATTGTGCTTATGCTCATTTTTAAGATTTTGACATTTTCACCTTAAGTGTACAATCAGGGGCTGAAAACGCGTTTAAAGCAATAAAAAGTTCATTTTGGCTCTCACACCTAAACTAAACGTTGTAGACTCAAAATTTTTGCTGTATTTAGTGTATTCTAGCATCCTGAAGATGATTCCAGCATTAATTTCATTGTGCTTATGCTCATTTTTAAGATTTTGACATTTTCACCTAAAGTGCACAATCAGGCTGAAAACGCGTTTAAAGCAATAAAAAGTTCATTTTGGCTCTCACACCTAAACTAAACGTTGTAGACTCAAAATTTTTGCTGTATTTAGTGTATTCTAGCATCCTGAAGATGATTCCAGCATTAATTTCATTGTGCTTATGCTCATTTTGAAGATTTTGACATTTTCACCTTAAGTGTACAATCAGGGGCTGAAAACGCGTTTAAACAATAAAAAGTTCATTTTGGCTCTCACACCTAAACTAAACGTTGTAGACTCAAAATTTTTGCTGTATTTAGTGTATTCTAGCATCCTGAAGATGATTCCAGCATTAATTTCATTGTGCTTATGCTCATTTTGAAGATTTTGACATTTTCACCTAAAGTGCACAATCAGGCTGAAAACGCATTTAAAGCCATAAAAAGTTCATTTTGGCTCTTACACCTAAACAAAACGTTGTAGACTCAACATTTTTGCTGTATTTAGTGTATTCTAGCATCCTGAAGATGATTCCAGCATTAATTTCATTGTGCTTATGCTCATTTTTAAGATTTTGACATTTTCACCTTAAGTGTACAATCAGGGGCTGAAAACGCGTTTAAAGCAATAAAAAGTTCATTTTGGCTCTCACACCTAAACTAAACGTTGTAGACTCAAAATTTTTGCTGTATTTAGTGTATTCTAGCATCCTGAAGATGATTCCAGCATTAATTTCATTGTGCTTATGCTCATTTTGAAGATTTTGACATTTTCACCTAAAGTGCACAATCAGGCTGAAAACGCATTTAAAGCCATAAAAAGTTCATTTTGGCTCTCACACCTAAACAAAACGTTGTAGACTCAACATTTTTGCTGTATTTAGTGTATTCTAGCATCCTGAAGATGATTCCAGCATTAATTTCATTGTGCTTATGCTCATTTTTAAGATTTTGACATTTTCACCTTAAGTGTACAATCAGGGGCTGAAAACGCGTTTAAAGCAATAAAAAGTTCATTTTGGCTCTCACACCTAAACTAAACGTTGTAGACTCAAAATTTTTGCTGTATTTAGTGTATTCTAGCATCCTGAAGATGATTCCAGCATTAATTTCATTGTGCTTATGCTCATTTTTAAGATTTTGACATTTTCACCTAAAGTGCACAATCAGGCTGAAAACGCGTTTAAAGCAATAAAAAGTTCATTTTGGCTCTCACACCTAAACTAAACGTTGTAGACTCAAAATTTTTGCTGTATTTAGTGTATTCTAGCATCCTGAAGATGATTCCAGCATTAATTTCATTGTGCTTATGCTCATTTTGAAGATTTTGACATTTTCACCTTAAGTGTACAATCAGGGGCTGAAAACGCGTTTAAAGCAATAAAAAGTTCATTTTGGCTCTCACACCTAAACTAAACGTTGTAGACTCAAAATTTTTGCTGTATTTAGTGTATTCTAGCATCCTGAAGATGATTCCAGCATTAATTTCATTGTGCTTATGCTCATTTTTAAGATTTTGACATTTTCACCTAAAGTGCACAATCAGGCTGAAAACGCGTTTAAAGCAATAAAAAGTTCATTTTGGCTCTCACACCTAAACTAAACGTTGTAGACTCAAAATTTTTGCTGTATTTAGTGTATTCTAGCATCCTGAAGATGATTCCAGCATTAATTTCATTGTGCTTATGCTCATTTTGAAGATTTTGACATTTTCACCTAAAGTGCACAATCAGGCTGAAAACGCATTTAAAGCCATAAAAAGTTCATTTTGGCTCTCACACCTAAACAAAACGTTGTAGACTCAACATTTTTGCTGTATTTAGTGTATTCTAGCATCCTGAAGATGATTCCAGCATTAATTTCATTGTGCTTATGCTCATTTTGAAGATTTTGACATTTTCACCTTAAGTGTACAATCAGGGGCTGAAAACGCGTTTAAAGCAATAAAAAGTTCATTTTGGCTCTCACACCTAAACTAAACCTTGTAGACTCAAAATTTTTGCTGTATTTAGTGTATTCTAGCATCCTGAAGATGATTCCAGCATTAATTTCATTGTGCTTATGCTCAATTTTAAGATTTTGACATTTTCACCTAAAGTGCACAATCAGGCTGAAAACGCGTTTAAAGCAATAAAAAGTTCATTTTGGCTCTCACACCTAAACTAAACGTTGTAGACTCAAAATTTTTGCTGTATTTAGTGTATTCTAGCATCCTGAAGATGATTCCAGCATTAATTTCATTGTGCTTATGCTCATTTTGAAGATTTTGACATTTTCACCTTAAGTGTACAATCAGGGGCTGAAAACGCGTTTAAAGCAATAAAAAGTTCATTTTGGCTCTCACACCTAAACTAAACCTTGTAGACTCAAAATTTTTGCTGTATTTAGTGTATTCTAGCATCCTGAAGATGATTCCAGCATTAATTTCATTGTGCTTATGCTCATTTTTAAGATTTTGACATTTTCACCTTAAGTGTACAATCAGGGGCTGAAAACGCGTTTAAAGCAATAAAAAGTTCATTTTGGCTCTCACACCTAAACTAAACGTTGTAGACTCAAAATTTTTGCTGTATTTAGTGTATTCTAGCATCCTGAAGATGATTCCAGCATTAATTTCATTGTGCTTATGCTCATTTTGAAGATTTTGACATTTTCACCTAAAGTGCACAATCAGGCTGAAAACGCATTTAAAGCCATAAAAAGTTCATTTTGGCTCTCACACCTAAACAAAACGTTGTAGACTCAACATTTTTGCTGTATTTAGTGTATTCTAGCATCCTGAAGATGATTCCAGCATTAATTTCATTGTGCTTATGCTCATTTTTAAGATTTTGACATTTTCACCTTAAGTGTACAATCAGGGGCTGAAAACGCGTTTAAAGCAATAAAAAGTTCATTTTGGCTCTCACACCTAAACTAAACCTTGTAGACTCAAATTTTTTGCTGTATTTAGTGTATTCTAGCATCCTGAAGATGATTCCAGCATTAATTTCATTGTGCTTATGCTCATTTTTAAGATTTTGACATTTTCACCTAAAGTGCACAATCAGGCTGAAAACGCGTTTAAAGCAATAAAAAGTTCATTTTGGCTCTCACACCTAAACTAAACGTTGTAGACTCAAAATTTTTGCTGTATTTAGTGTATTCTAGCATCCTGAAGATGATTCCAGCATTAATTTCATTGTGCTTATGCTCATTTTGAAGATTTTGACATTTTCACCTTAAGTGTACAATCAGGGGCTGAAAACGCGTTTAAAGCAATAAAAAGTTCATTTTGGCTCTCACACCTAAACTAAACGTTGTAGACTCAAAATTTTTGCTGTATTTAGTGTATTCTAGCATCCTGAAGATGATTCCAGCATTAATTTCATTGTGCTTATGCTCATTTTGAAGATTTTGACATTTTCACCTTAAGTGTACAATCAGGGGCTGAAAACGCGTTTAAACAATAAAAAGTTCATTTTGGCTCTCACACCTAAACTAAACGTTGTAGACTCAAAATTTTTGCTGTATTTAGTGTATTCTAGCATCCTGAAGATGATTCCAGCATTAATTTCATTGTGCTTATGCTCATTTTGAAGATTTTGACATTTTCACCTAAAGTGCACAATCAGGCTGAAAACGCATTTAAAGCCATAAAAAGTTCATTTTGGCTCTCACACCTAAACAAAACGTTGTAGACTCAACATTTTTGCTGTATTTAGTGTATTCTAGCATCCTGAAGATGATTCCAGCATTAATTTCATTGTGCTTATGCTCATTTTTAAGATTTTGACATTTTCACCTTAAGTGTACAATCAGGGGCTGAAAACGCGTTTAAAGCAATAAAAAGTTCATTTTGGCTCTCACACCTAAACTAAACGTTGTAGACTCAAAAGTTTTGCTGTATTTAGTGTATTCTAGCATCCTGAAGATGATTCCAGCATTAATTTCATTGTGCTTATGCTCATTTTGAAGATTTTGACATTTTCACCTAAAGTGCACAATCAGGCTGAAAACGCATTTAAAGCCATAAAAAGTTCATTTTGGCTCTCACACCTAAACAAAACGTTGTAGACTCAACATTTTTGCTGTATTTAGTGTATTCTAGCATCCTGAAGATGATTCCAGCATTAATTTCATTGTGCTTATGCTCATTTTTAAGATTTTGACATTTTCACCTTAAGTGTACAATCAGGGGCTGAAAACGCGTTTAAAGCAATAAAAAGTTCATTTTGGCTCTCACACCTAAACTAAACGTTGTAGACTCAAAAATTTTGCTGTATTTAGTGTATTCTAGCATCCTGAAGATGATTCCAGCATTAATTTCATTGTGCTTATGCTCATTTTTAAGATTTTGACATTTTCACCTAAAGTGCACAATCAGGCTGAAAACGCGTTTAAAGCAATAAAAAGTTCATTTTGGCTCTCACACCTAAACTAAACGTTGTAGACTCAAAATTTTTGCTGTATTTAGTGTATTCTAGCATCCTGAAGATGATTCCAGCATTAATTTCATTGTGCTTATGCTCATTTTGAAGATTTTGACATTTTCACCTTAAGTGTACAATCAGGGGCTGAAAACGCGTTTAAACAATAAAAAGTTCATTTTGGCTCTCACACCTAAACTAAACGTTGTAGACTCAAAATTTTTGCTGTATTTAGTGTATTCTAGCATCCTGAAGATGATTCCAGCATTAATTTCATTGTGCTTATGCTCATTTTGAAGATTTTGACATTTTCACCTAAAGTGCACAATCAGGCTGAAAACGCATTTAAAGCCATAAAAAGTTCATTTTGGCTCTCACACCTAAACAAAACGTTGTAGACTCAACATTTTTGCTGTATTTAGTGTATTCTAGCATCCTGAAGATGATTCCAGCATTAATTTCATTGTGCTTATGCTCATTTTTAAGATTTTGACATTTTCACCTTAAGTGTACAATCAGGGGCTGAAAACGCGTTTAAAGCAATAAAAAGTTCATTTTGGCTCTCACACCTAAACTAAACGTTGTAGACTCAAAATTTTTGCTGTATTTAGTGTATTCTAGCATCCTGAAGATGATTCCAGCATTAATTTCATTGTGCTTATGCTCATTTTGAAGATTTTGACATTTTCACCTAAAGTGCACAATCAGGCTGAAAACGCATTTAAAGCCATAAAAAGTTCATTTTGGCTCTCACACCTAAACAAAACGTTGTAGACTCAACATTTTTGCTGTATTTAGTGTATTCTAGCATCCTGAAGATGATTCCAGCATTAATTTCATTGTGCTTATGCTCATTTTTAAGATTTTGACATTTTCACCTTAAGTGTACAATCAGGGGCTGAAAACGCGTTTAAAGCAATAAAAAGTTCATTTTGGCTCTCACACCTAAACTAAACGTTGTAGACTCAAAATTTTTGCTGTATTTAGTGTATTCTAGCATCCTGAAGATGATTCCAGCATTAATTTCATTGTGCTTATGCTCATTTTTAAGATTTTGACATTTTCACCTAAAGTGCACAATCAGGCTGAAAACGCGTTTAAAGCAATAAAAAGTTCATTTTGGCTCTCACACCTAAACTAAACGTTGTAGACTCAAAATTTTTGCTGTATTTAGTGTATTCTAGCATCCTGAAGATGATTCCAGCATTAATTTCATTGTGCTTATGCTCATTTTTAAGATTTTGACATTTTCACCTAAAGTGCACAATCAGGCTGAAAACGCGTTTAAAGCAATAAAAAGTTCATTTTGGCTCTCACACCTAAACTAAACGTTGTAGACTCAAAATTTTTGCTGTATTTAGTGTATTCTAGCATCCTGAAGATGATTCCAGCATTAATTTCATTGTGCTTATGCTCATTTTGAAGATTTTGACATTTTCACCTAAAGTGCACAATCAGGCTGAAAACGCATTTAAAGCCATAAAAAGTTCATTTTGGCTCTCACACCTAAACAAAACGTTGTAGACTCAACATTTTTGCTGTATTTAGTGTATTCTAGCATCCTGAAGATGATTCCAGCATTAATTTCATTGTGCTTATGCTCATTTTGAAGATTTTGACATTTTCACCTTAAGTGTACAATCAGGGGCTGAAAACGCGTTTAAAGCAATAAAAAGTTCATTTTGGCTCTCACACCTAAACTAAACCTTGTAGACTCAAAATTTTTGCTGTATTTAGTGTATTCTAGCATCCTGAAGATGATTCCAGCATTAATTTCATTGTGCTTATGCTCAATTTTAAGATTTTGACATTTTCACCTAAAGTGCACAATCAGGCTGAAAACGCGTTTAAAGCAATAAAAAGTTCATTTTGGCTCTCACACCTAAACTAAACGTTGTAGACTCAAAATTTTTGCTGTATTTAGTGTATTCTAGCATCCTGAAGATGATTCCAGCATTAATTTCATTGTGCTTATGCTCATTTTGAAGATTTTGACATTTTCACCTTAAGTGTACAATCAGGGGCTGAAAACGCGTTTAAAGCAATAAAAAGTTCATTTTGGCTCTCACACCTAAACTAAACCTTGTAGACTCAAAATTTTTGCTGTATTTAGTGTATTCTAGCATCCTGAAGATGATTCCAGCATTAATTTCATTGTGCTTATGCTCATTTTTAAGATTTTGACATTTTCACCTTAAGTGTACAATCAGGGGCTGAAAACGCGTTTAAAGCAATAAAAAGTTCATTTTGGCTCTCACACCTAAACTAAACGTTGTAGACTCAAAATTTTTGCTGTATTTAGTGTATTCTAGCATCCTGAAGATGATTCCAGCATTAATTTCATTGTGCTTATGCTCATTTTGAAGATTTTGACATTTTCACCTAAAGTGCACAATCAGGCTGAAAACGCATTTAAAGCCATAAAAAGTTCATTTTGGCTCTCACACCTAAACAAAACGTTGTAGACTCAACATTTTTGCTGTATTTAGTGTATTCTAGCATCCTGAAGATGATTCCAGCATTAATTTCATTGTGCTTATGCTCATTTTTAAGATTTTGACATTTTCACCTTAAGTGTACAATCAGGGGCTGAAAACGCGTTTAAAGCAATAAAAAGTTCATTTTGGCTCTCACACCTAAACTAAACGTTGTAGACTCAAAATTTTTGCTGTATTTAGTGTATTCTAGCATCCTGAAGATGATTCCAGCATTAATTTCATTGTGCTTATGCTCATTTTGAAGATTTTGACATTTTCACCTAAAGTGCACAATCAGGCTGAAAACGCATTTAAAGCCATAAAAAGTTCATTTTGGCTCTCACACCTAAACAAAACGTTGTAGACTCAACATTTTTGCTGTATTTAGTGTATTCTAGCATCCTGAAGATGATTCCAGCATTAATTTCATTGTGCTTATGCTCATTTTTAAGATTTTGACATTTTCACCTTAAGTGTACAATCAGGGGCTGAAAACGCGTTTAAAGCAATAAAAAGTTCATTTTGGCTCTCACACCTAAACTAAACGTTGTAGACTCAAAATTTTTGCTGTATTTAGTGTATTCTAGCATCCTGAAGATGATTCCAGCATTAATTTCATTGTGCTTATGCTCATTTTTAAGATTTTGACATTTTCACCTAAAGTGCACAATCAGGCTGAAAACGCGTTTAAAGCAATAAAAAGTTCATTTTGGCTCTCACACCTAAACTAAACGTTGTAGACTCAAAATTTTTGCTGTATTTAGTGTATTCTAGCATCCTGAAGATGATTCCAGCATTAATTTCATTGTGCTTATGCTCATTTTGAAGATTTTGACATTTTCACCTTAAGTGTACAATCAGGGGCTGAAAACGCGTTTAAAGCAATAAAAAGTTCATTTTGGCTCTCACACCTAAACTAAACGTTGTAAACTCAAATTTTTTGCTGTATTTAGTGTATTCTAGCATCCTGAAGATGATTCCAGCATTAATTTCATTGTGCTTATGCTCATTTTGAAGATTTTGACATTTTCACCTAAAGTGCACAATCAGGCTGAAAACGCATTTAAAGCCATAAAAAGTTCATTTTGGCTCTCACACCTAAACAAAACGTTGTAGACTCAAAATTTTTGCTGTATTTAGTGTATTCTAGCATCCTGAAGATGATTCCAGCATTAAATTCATTGTGCTTATGCTCATTTTGAAGATTTTGACATTTTCACCTTAAGTGTACAATCAGGGGCTGAAAACGCGTTTAAACAATAAAAAGTTCATTTTGGCTCTCACACCTAAACTAAACGTTGTAGACTCAAAATTTTTGCTGTATTTAGTGTATTCTAGCATCCTGAAGATGATTCCAGCATTAATTTCATTGTGCTTATGCTCATTTTGAAGATTTTGACATTTTCACCTAAAGTGCACAATCAGGCTGAAAACGCATTTAAAGCCATAAAAAGTTCATTTTGGCTCTCACACCTAAACAAAACGTTGTAGACTCAACATTTTTGCTGTATTTAGTGTATTCTAGCATCCTGAAGATGATTCCAGCATTAATTTCATTGTGCTTATGCTCATTTTTAAGATTTTGACATTTTCACCTTAAGTGTACAATCAGGGGCTGAAAACGCGTTTAAAGCAATAAAAAGTTCATTTTGGCTCTCACACCTAAACTAAACGTTGTAGACTCAAAATTTTTGCTGTATTTAGTGTATTCTAGCATCCTGAAGATGATTCCAGCATTAATTTCATTGTGCTTATGCTCATTTTTAAGATTTTGACATTTTCACCTTAAGTGTACAATCAGGGGCTGAAAACGCGTTTAAAGCAATAAAAAGTTCATTTTGGCTCTCACACCTAAACTAAACGTTGTAGACTCAAAATTTTTGCTGTATTTAGTGTATTCTAGCATCCTGAAGATGATTCCAGCATTAATTTCATTGTGTTTATGCTCATTTTTAAGATTTTGACATTTTCACCTAAAGTGCACAATCAGGCTGAAAACGCGTTTAAAGCAATACAAAGTTCATTTTGGCTCTCACACCTAAACTAAACGTTGTAGACTCAAAATTTTTGCTGTATTTAGTGTATTCTAGCATCCTGAAGATGATTCCAGCATTAATTTCATTGTGCTTATGCTCATTTTGAAGATTTTGACATTTTCACCTTAAGTGTACAATCAGGGGCTGAAAACGCGTTTAAAGCAATAAAAAGTTCATTTTGGCTCTCACACCTAAACTAAACGTTGTAGACTCAAAATTTTTGCTGTATTTAGTGTATTCTAGCATCCTGAAGATGATTCCAGCATTAATTTCATTGTGCTTATGCTCATTTTTAAGATTTTGACATTTTCACCTAAAGTGCACAATCAGGCTGAAAACGCGTTTAAAGCAATAAAAAGTTCATTTTGGCTCTCACACCTAAACTAAACGTTGTAGACTCAAAATTTTTGCTGTATTTAGTGTATTCTAGCATCCTGAAGATGATTCCAGCATTAATTTCATTGTGCTTATGCTCATTTTGAAGATTTTGACATTTTCACCTAAAGTGCACAATCAGGCTGAAAACACATTTAAAGCCATAAAAAGTTCATTTTGGCTCTCACACCTAAACAAAACGTTGTAGACTCAACATTTTTGCTGTATTTAGTGTATTCTAGCATCCTGAAGATGATTCCAGCATTAATTTCATTGTGCTTATGCTCATTTTGAAGATTTTGACATTTTCACCTTAAGTGTACAATCAGGGGCTGAAAACGCGTTTAAAGCAATAAAAAGTTCATTTTGGCTCTCACACCTAAACTAAACCTTGTAGACTCAAAATTTTTGCTGTATTTAGTGTATTCTAGCATCCTGAAGATGATTCCAGCATTAATTTCATTGTGCTTATGCTCATTTTTAAGATTTTGACATTTTCACCTAAAGTGCACAATCAGGCTGAAAACGCGTTTAAAGCAATAAAAAGTTCATTTTGGCTCTCACACCTAAACTAAACGTTGTAGACTCAAAATTTTTGCTGTATTTAGTGTATTCTAGCATCCTGAAGATGATTCCAGCATTAATTTCATTGTGCTTATGCTCATTTTTAAGATTTTGACATTTTCACCTTAAGTGTACAATCAGGGGCTGAAAACGCGTTTAAAGCAATAAAAAGTTCATTTTGGCTCTCACACCTAAACTAAACCTTGTAGACTCAAAATTTTTGCTGTATTTAGTGTATTCTAGCATCCTGAAGATGATTCCAGCATTAATTTCATTGTGCTTATGCTCATTTTTAAGATTTTGACATTTTCACCTTAAGTGTACAATCAGGGGCTGAAAACGCGTTTAAAGCAATAAAAAGTTCATTTTGGCTCTCACACCTAAACTAAACGTTGTAGACTCAAAATTGTTGCTGTATTTAGTGTATTCTAGCATCCTGAAGATGATTCCAGCATTAATTTCATTGTGCTTATGCTCATTTTGAAGATTTTGACATTTTCACCTAAAGTGCACAATCAGGCTGAAAACGCATTTAAAGCCATAAAAAGTTCATTTTGGCTCTCACACCTAAACAAAACGTTGTAGACTCAACATTTTTGCTGTATTTAGTGTATTCTAGCATCCTGAAGATGATTCCAGCATTAATTTCATTGTGCTTATGCTCATTTTTAAGATTTTGACATTTTCACCTTAAGTGTACAATCAGGGGCTGAAAACGCGTTTAAAGCAATAAAAAGTTCATTTTGGCTCTCACACCTAAACTAAACCTTGTAGACTCAAATTTTTTGCTGTATTTAGTGTATTCTAGCATCCTGAAGATGATTCCAGCATTAATTTCATTGTGCTTATGCTCATTTTTAAGATTTTGACATTTTCACCTAAAGTGCACAATCAGGCTGAAAACGCGTTTAAAGCAATAAAAAGTTCATTTTGGCTCTCACACCTAAACTAAACGTTGTAGACTCAAAAATTTTGCTGTATTTAGTGTATTCTAGCATCCTGAAGATGATTCCAGCATTAATTTCATTGTGCTTATGCTCATTTTGAAGATTTTGACATTTTCACCTTAAGTGTACAATCAGGGGCTGAAAACGCGTTTAAAGCAATAAAAAGTTCATTTTGGCTCTCACACCTAAACTAAACGTTGTAGACTCAAAATTTTTGCTGTATTTAGTGTATTCTAGCATCCTGAAGATGATTCCAGCATTAATTTCATTGTGCTTATGCTCATTTTTAAGATTTTGACATTTTCACCTAAAGTGCACAATCAGGCTGAAAACGCGTTTAAAGCAATAAAAAGTTCATTTTGGCTCTCACACCTAAACTAAACCTTGTAGACTCAAAATTTTTGCTGTATTTAGTGTATTCTAGCATCCTGAAGATGATTCCAGCATTAATTTCATTGTGCTTATGCTCATTTTGAAGATTTTGACATTTTCACCTAAAGTGCACAATCAGGCTGAAAACGCATTTAAAGCCATAAAAAGTTCATTTTGGCTCTCACACCTAAACAAAACGTTGTAGACTCAACATTTTTGCTGTATTTAGTGTATTCTAGCATCCTGAAGATGATTCCAGCATTAATTTCATTGTGCTTATGCTCATTTTTAAGATTTTGACATTTTCACCTAAAGTGCACAATCAGGCTGAAAACGCGTTTAAAGCAATAAAAAGTTCATTTTGGCTCTCACACCTAAACTAAACGTTGTAGACTCAAAAATTTTGCTGTATTTAGTGTATTCTAGCATCCTGAAGATGATTCCAGCATTAATTTCATTGTGCTAATGCTCATTTTTAAGATTTTGACATTTTCACCTAAAGTGCACAATCAGGCTGAAAACGCGTTTAAAGCAATAAAAAGTTCATTTTGGCTCTCACACCTAAACTAAACCTTGTAGACTCAAAATTTTTGCTGTATTTAGTGTATTCTAGCATCCTGAAGATGATTCCAGCATTAATTTCATTGTGCTTATGCTCATTTTTAAGATTTTGACATTTTCACCTTAAGTGTACAATCAGGGGCTGAAAACGCGTTTAAAGCAATAAAAAGTTCATTTTGGCTCTCACACCTAAACTAAACGTTGTAGACTCAAAATTTTTGCTGTATTTAGTGTATTCTAGCATCCTGAAGATGATTCCAGCATTAATTTCATTGTGCTTATGCTCATTTTTAGGATTTTGACATTTTCACCTTAAGTGCACAATCAGGCTGAAAACGCGTTTAAAGCAATAAAAAGTTCATTTTGGCTCTCACACCTAAACTAAACGTTGTAGACTCAAAATTTTTGCTGTATTTAGTGTATTCTAGCATCCTGAAGATGATTCCAGCATTAATTTCATTGTGCTTATGCTCATTTTGAAGATTTTGACATTTTCACCTAAAGTGCACAATCAGGCTGAAAACGCATTTAAAGCCATAAAAAGTTCATTTTGGCTCTCACACCTAAACAAAACGTTGTAGACTCAACATTTTTGCTGTATTTAGTGTATTCTAGCATCCTGAAGATGATTCCAGCATTAATTTCATTGTGCTTATGCTCATTTTTAAGATTTTGACATTTTCACCTTAAGTGTACAATCAGGGGCTGAAAACGCGTTTAAAGCAATAAAAAGTTCATTTTGGCTCTCACACCTAAACTAAACGTTGTAGACTCAAAATTTTTGCTGTATTTAGTGTATTCTAGCATCCTGAAGATGATTCCAGCATTAATTTCATTGTGCTTATGCTCATTTTTAAGATTTTGACATTTTCACCTAAAGTGCACAATCAGGCTGAAAACGCGTTTAAAGCAATAAAAAGTTCATTTTGGCTCTCACACCTAAACTAAACGTTGTAGACTCAAAATTTTTGCTGTATTTAGTGTATTCTAGCATCCTGAAGATGATTCCAGCATTAATTTCATTGTGCTTATGCTCATTTTGAAGATTTTGACATTTTCACCTTAAGTGTACAATCAGGGGCTGAAAACGCGTTTAAAGCAATAAAAAGTTCATTTTGGCTCTCACACCTAAACTAAACGTTGTAGACTCAAAATTTTTGCTGTATTTAGTGTATTCTAGCATCCTGAAGATGATTCCAGCATTAATTTCATTGTGCTTATGCTCATTTTTAAGATTTTGACATTTTCCCCTAAAGTGCACAATCAGGCTGAAAACGCGTTTAAAGCAATAAAAAGTTCATTTTGGCTCTCACACCTAAACTAAACGTTGTAGACTCAAAATTGTTGCTGTATTTAGTGTATTCTAGCATCCTGAAGATGATTCCAGCATTAATTTCATTGTGCTTATGCTCATTTTGAAGATTTTGACATTTTCACCTAAAGTGCACAATCAGGCTGAAAACGCATTTAAAGCCATAAAAAGTTCATTTTGGCTCTCACACCTAAACAAAACGTTGTAGACTCAACATTTTTGCTGTATTTAGTGTATTCTAGCATCCTGAAGATGATTCCAGCATTAATTTCATTGTGCTTATGCTCATTTTGAAGATTTTGACATTTTCACCTTAAGTGTACAATCAGGGGCTGAAAACGCGTTTAAAGCAATAAAAAGTTCATTTTGGCTCTCACACCTAAACTAAACCTTGTAGACTCAAAATTTTTGCTGTATTTAGTGTATTCTAGCATCCTGAAGATGATTCCAGCATTAATTTCATTGTGCTTATGCTCATTTTTAAGATTTTGACATTTTCACCTAAAGTGCACAATCAGGCTGAAAACGCGTTTAAAGCAATAAAAAGTTCATTTTGGCTCTCACACCTAAACTAAACCTTGTAGACTCAAAATTTTTGCTGTATTTAGTGTATTCTAGCATCCTGAAGATGATTCCAGCATTAATTTCATTGTGCTTATGCTCATTTTGAAGATTTTGACATTTTCACCTAAAGTGCACAATCAGGCTGAAAACGCATTTAAAGCCATAAAAAGTTCATTTTGGCTCTCACACCTAAACAAAACGTTGTAGACTCAACATTTTTGCTGTATTTAGTGTATTCTAGCATCCTGAAGATGATTCCAGCATTAATTTCATTGTGCTTATGCTCATTTTGAAGATTTTGACATTTTCACCTTAAGTGTACAATCAGGGGCTGAAAACGCGTTTAAAGCAATAAAAAGTTCATTTTGGCTCTCACACCTAAACTAAACCTTGTAGACTCAAAATTTTTGCTGTATTTAGTGTATTCTAGCATCCTGAAGATGATTCCAGCATTAATTTCATTGTGCTTATGCTCATTTTTAAGATTTTGACATTTTCACCTAAAGTGCACAATCAGGCTAAAAACGCGTTTAAAGCAATAAAAAGTTCATTTTGGCTCTCACACCTAAACTAAACGTTGTAGACTCAAAATTTTTGCTGTATTTAGTGTATTCTAGCATCCTGAAGATGATTCCAGCATTAATTTCATTGTGCTTATGCTCATTTTGAAGATTTTGACATTTTCACCTTAAGTGTACAATCAGGGGCTGAAAACGCGTTTAAAGCAATAAAAAGTTCATTTTGGCTCTCACACCTAAACTAAACGTTGTAGACTCAAAATTTTTGCTGTATTTAGTGTATTCTAGCATCCTGAAGATGATTCCAGCATTAATTTCATTGTGCTTATGCTCATTTTGAAGATTTTGACATTTTCACCTACAGTGCACAATCAGGCTGAAAACGCATTTAAAGCCATAAAAAGTTCATTTTGGCTCTCACACCTAAACAAAACGTTGTAGACTCAACATTTTTGCTGTATTTAGTGTATTCTAGCATCCTGAAGATGATTCCAGCATTAATTTCATTGTGCTTATGCTCATTTTGAAGATTTTGACATTTTCACCTTAAGTGTACAATCAGGGGCTGAAAACGCGTTTAAAGCAATAAAAAGTTCATTTTGGCTCTCACACCTAAACTAAACGTTGTAGACTCAAAATTTTTGCTGTATTTAGTGTATTCTAGCATCCTGAAGATGATTCCAGCATTAATTTCATTGTGCTTATGCTCATTTTTAAGATTTTGACATTTTCACCTAAAGTGCACAATAAGGCTGAAAACGCGTTTAAAGCAATAAAAAGTTCATTTTGGCTCTCACACCTAAACTAAACGTTGTAGACTCAAAATTTTTACTGTATTTAGTGTATTCTAGCATCCTGAAGATGATTCCAGCATTAATTTCATTGTGCTTATGCTCATTTTGAAGATTTTGACATTTTCACCTTAAGTGTACAATCAGGGGCTGAAAACGCGTTTAAAGCAATAAAAAGTTCATTTTGGCTCTCACACCTAAACTAAACGTTGTAGACTCAAAATTTTTGCTGTATTTAGTGTATTCTAGCATCCTGAAGATGATTCCAGCATTAATTTCATTGTGCTTATGCTCATTTTTAAGATTTTGACATTTTCACCTAAAGTGCACAATCAGGCTGAAAACGCGTTTAAAGCAATAAAAAGTTCATTTTGGCTCTCACACCTAAACTAAACGTTGTAGACTCAAAACTTTTGCTGTATTTAGTGTATTCTAGCTCCTGAAGATGATTCCAGCATTAATTTCATTGTGCTTATGCTCATTTTGAAGATTTTGACATTTTCACCTAAAGTGCACAATCAGGCTGAAAACGCATTTAAAGCCATAAAAAGTTCATTTTGGCTCTCACACCTAAACAAAACGTTGTAGACTCAACATTTTTGCTGTATTTAGTGTATTCTAGCATCCTGAAGATGATTCCAGCATTAATTTCATTGTGCTTATGCTCATTTTTAAGATTTTGACATTTTCACCTTAAGTGTACAATCAGGGGCTGAAAACGCGTTTAAAGCAATAAAAAGTTCATTTTGGCTCTCACACCTAAACTAAACCTTGTAGACTCAAAATTTTTGCTGTATTTAGTGTATTCTAGCATCCTGAAGATGATTCCAGCATTAATTTCATTGTGCTTATGCTCATTTTTAAGATTTTGACATTTTCACCTAAAGTGCACAATCAGGCTGAAAACGCGTTTAAAGCAATAAAAAGTTCATTTTGGCTCTCACACCTAAACTAAACGTTGTAGACTCAAAATTTTTGCTGTATTTAGTGTATTCTAGCATCCTGAAGATGATTCCAGCATTAATTTCATTGTGCTTATGCTCATTTTGAAGATTTTGACATTTTCACCTTAAGTGTACAATCAGGGGCTGAAAACGCGTTTAAAGCAATAAAAAGTTCATTTTGGCTCTCACACCTAAACTAAACGTTGTAGACTCAAAATTTTTGCTGTATTTAGTGTATTCTAGCATCCTGAAGATGATTCCAGCATTAATTTCATTGTGCTTATGCTCATTTTTAAGATTTTGACATTTTCACCTAAAGTGCACAATCAGGCTGAAAACGCATTTAAAGCCATAAAAAGTTCATTTTGGCTCTCACACCTAAACTAAACGTTGTAGACTCAAAATTTTTGCTGTATTTAGTGTATTCTAGCATCCTGAAGATGATTCCAGCATTAGTTTCATTGTGCTTATGCTCATTTTTAAGATTTTGACATTTTCACCTAAAGTGCACAATCAGGCTGAAAACGCATTTAAAGCCATAAAAAGTTCATTTTGGCTCTCACACCTAAACTAAATTTTTGCTGGATGTATTCTAGCTCCTGAAGATGATTCCAGCATTAATTTCATTGTGCTTATGCTCATTTTGAAGATTTTGACATTTTCACCTTAAGTGTACAATCAGGGGCTGAAAACGCGTTTAAAGCAATAAAAAGTTCATTTTGGCTCTCACACCTAAACTAAACGTTGTAGACTCAAAATTTTTGCTGTATTTAGTGTATTCTAGCATCCTGAAGATGATTCCAGCATTAATTTCATTGTGCTTATGCTCATTTTGAAGATTTTGACATTTTCACCTTAAGTGCACAATCAGGCTGAAAACGCGTTTAAAGCAATAAAAAGTTCATTTTGGCTCTCACACCTAAACTAAACGTAGACTCAAAATTTTTGCTGTATTTAGTGTATTCTAGCATCCTGAAGATGATTCCAGCATTAATTTCATTGTGCTTATGCTCATTTTGAAGATTTTGACATTTTCACCTAAAGTGCACAATCAGGCTGAAAACGCATTTAAAGCCATAAAAAGTTCATTTTGGCTCTCACACCTAAACAAAACGTTGTAGACTCAACATTTTTGCTGTATTTAGTGTATTCTAGCATCCTGAAGATGATTCCAGCATTAATTTCATTGTGCTTATGCTCATTTTGAAGATTTTGACATTTTCACCTAAAGTGCACAATCAGGCTGAAAACGCATTTAAAGCCATAAAAAGTTCATTTTGGCTCTCACACCTAAACAAAACGTTGTAGACTCAACATTTTTGCTGTATTTAGTGTATTCTAGCATCCTGAAGATGATTCCAGCATTAATTTCATTGTGCTTATGCTCATTTTGAAGATTTTGACATTCTCACCTTAAGTGTACAATCAGGGGCTGAAAACGCGTTTAAACAATAAAAAGTTCATTTTGGCTCTCACACCTAAACTAAACGTTGTAGACTCAAAATTTTTGCTGTATTTAGTGTATTCTAGCATCCTGAAGATGATTCCAGCATTAATTTCATTGTGCTTATGCTCATTTTGAAGATTTTGACATTTTCACCTAAAGTGCACAATCAGGCTGAAAACGCATTTAAAGCCATAAAAAGTTCATTTTGGCTCTCACACCTAAACAAAACGTTGTAGACTCAACATTTTTGCTGTATTTAGTGTATTCTAGCATCCTGAAGATGATTCCAGCATTAATTTCATTGTGCTTATGCTCATTTTTAAGATTTTGACATTTTCACCTTAAGTGTACAATCAGGGGCTGAAAACGCGTTTAAAGCAATAAAAAGTTCATTTTGGCTCTCACACCTAAACTAAACGTTGTAGACTCAAAATTTTTGCTGTATTTAGTGTATTCTAGCATCCTGAAGATGATTCCAGCATTAATTTCATTGTGCTTATGCTCATTTTTAAGATTTTGACATTTTCACCTAAAGTGCACAATCAGGCTGAAAACGCGTTTAAAGCAATAAAAAGTTCATTTTGGCTCTCACACCTAAACTAAACCTTGTAGACTCAAAATTTTTGCTGTATTTAGTGTATTCTAGCATCCTGAAGATGATTCCAGCATTAATTTCATTGTGCTTATGCTCATTTTTAAGATTTTGACATTTTCACCTTAAGTGTACAATCAGGGGCTGAAAACGCGTTTAAAGCAATAAAAAGTTCATTTTGGCTCTCACACCTAAACTAAACGTTGTAGACTCAAAATTTTTGCTGTATTTAGTGTATTCTAGCATCCTGAAGATGATTCCAGCATTAATTTCATTGTGCTTATGCTCATTTTGAAGATTTTGACATTTTCACCTAAAGTGCACAATCAGGCTGAAAACGCATTTAAAGCCATAAAAAGTTCATTTTGGCTCTCACACCTAAACTAAACGTTGTAAACTCAAATTTTTTGCTGTATTTAGTGTATTCTAGCATCCTGAAGATGATTCCAGCATTAATTTCATTGTGCTTATGCTCATTTTGAAGATTTTGACATTTTCACCTAAAGTGCACAATCAGGCTGAAAACGCATTTAAAGCCATAAAAAGTTCATTTTGGCTCTCACACCTAAACAAAACGTTGTAGACTCAACATTTTTGCTGTATTTAGTGTATTCTAGCATCCTGAAGATGATTCCAGCATTAATTTCATTGTGCTTATGCTCATTTTGAAGATTTTGACATTCTCACCTTAAGTGTACAATCAGGGGCTGAAAACGCGTTTAAACAATAAAAAGTTCATTTTGGCTCTCACACCTAAACTAAACGTTGTAGACTCAAAATTTTTGCTGTATTTAGTGTATTCTAGCATCCTGAAGATGATTCCAGCATTAATTTCATTGTGCTTATGCTCATTTTGAAGATTTTGACATTTTCACCTAAAGTGCACAATCAGGCTGAAAACGCATTTAAAGCCATAAAAAGTTCATTTTGGCTCTCACACCTAAACTAAACGTTGTAGACTCAAAATTTTTGCTGTATTTAGTGTATTCTAGCATCCTGAAGATGATTCCAGCATTAATTTCATTGTGCTTATGCTCATTTTGAAGATTTTGACATTTTCACCTTAAGTGTACAATCAGGGGCTGAAAACGCGTTTAAAGCAATAAAAAGTTCATTTTGGCTTTCACACCTAAACTAAACGTTGTAAACTCAAATTTTTTGCTGTATTTAGTGTATTCTAGCATCCTGAAGATGATTCCAGCATTAATTTCATTGTGCTTATGCTCATTTTGAAGATTTTGACATTTTCACCTAAAGTGCACAATCAGGCTGAAAACGCATTTAAAGCCATAAAAAGTTCATTTTGGCTCTCACACCTAAACAAAACGTTGTAGACTCAACATTTTTGCTGTATTTAGTGTATTCTAGCATCCTGAAGATGATTCCAGCATTAATTTCATTGTGCTTATGCTCATTTTGAAGATTTTGACATTTTCACCTTAAGTGTACAATCAGGGGCTGAAAACGCGTTTAAACAATAAAAAGTTCATTTTGGCTCTCACACCTAAACTAAACGTTGTAGACTCAAAATTTTTGCTGTATTTAGTGTATTCTAGCATCCTGAAGATGATTCCAGCATTAATTTCATTGTGCTTATGCTCATTTTGAAGATTTTGACATTTTCACCTAAAGTGCACAATCAGGCTGAAAACGCATTTAAAGCCATAAAAAGTTCATTTTGGCTCTCACACCTAAACTAAACGTTGTAGACTCAAAATTTTTGCTGTATTTAGTGTATTCTAGCATCCTGAAGATGATTCCAGCATTAATTTCATTGTGCTTATGCTCATTTTGAAGATTTTGACATTTTCACCTTAAGTGTACAATCAGGGGCTGAAAACGCGTTTAAAGCAATAAAAAGTTCATTTTGGCTTTCACACCTAAACTAAACGTTGTAAACTCAAATTTTTTGCTGTATTTAGTGTATTCTAGCATCCTGAAGATGATTCCAGCATTAATTTCATTGTGCTTATGCTCATTTTGAAGATTTTGACATTTTCACCTAAAGTGCACAATCAGGCTGAAAACGCATTTAAAGCCATAAAAAGTTCATTTTGGCTCTCACACCTAAACAAAACGTTGTAGACTCAACATTTTTGCTGTATTTAGTGTATTCTAGCATCCTGAAGATGATTCCAGCATTAATTTCATTGTGCTTATGCTCATTTTGAAGATTTTGACATTTTCACCTTAAGTGTACAATCAGGGGCTGAAAACGCGTTTAAACAATAAAAAGTTCATTTTGGCTCTCACACCTAAACTAAACGTTGTAGACTCAAAATTTTTGCTGTATTTAGTGTATTCTAGCATCCTGAAGATGATTCCAGCATTAATTTCATTGTGCTTATGCTCATTTTGAAGATTTTGACATTTTCACCTAAAGTGCACAATCAGGCTGAAAACGCATTTAAAGCCATAAAAAGTTCATTTTGGCTCTCACACCTAAACAAAACGTTGTAGACTCAACATTTTTGCTGTATTTAGTGTATTCTAGCATCCTGAAGATGATTCCAGCATTAATTTCATTGTGCTTATGCTCATTTTTAAGATTTTGACATTTTCACCTTAAGTGTACAATCAGGGGCTGAAAACGCGTTTAAAGCAATAAAAAGTTCATTTTGGCTCTCACACCTAAACTAAACGTTGTAGACTCAAAATTTTTGCTGTATTTAGTGTATTCTAGCATCCTGAAGATGATTCCAGCATTAATTTCATTGTGCTTATGCTCATTTTGAAGATTTTGACATTTTCACCTAAAGTGCACAATCAGGCTGAAAACGCATTTAAAGCCATAAAAAGTTCATTTTGGCTCTCACACCTAAACAAAACGTTGTAGACTCAACATTTTTGCTGTATTTAGTGTATTCTAGCATCCTGAAGATGATTCCAGCATTAATTTCATTGTGCTTATGCTCATTTTTAAGATTTTGACATTTTCACCTTAAGTGTACAATCAGGGGCTGAAAATGCGTTTAAAGCAATAAAAAGTTCATTTTGGCTCTCACACCTAAACTAAACGTTGTAGACTCAAAATTTTTGCTGTATTTAGTGTATTCTAGCATCCTGAAGATGATTCCAGCATTAATTTCATTGTGCTTATGCTCATTTTTAAGATTTTGACATTTTCACCTTAAGTGCACAATCAGGCTGAAAACGCGTTTAAAGCAATAAAAAGTTCATTTTGGCTCTCACACCTAAACTAAACCTTGTAGACTCAAAATTTTTGCTGTATTTAGTGTATTCTAGCATCCTGAAGATGATTCCAGCATTAATTTCATTGTGCTTATGCTCATTTTGAAGATTTTGACATTTTCACCTTAAGTGTACAATCAGGGGCTGAAAACGCGTTTAAAGCAATAAAAAGTTCATTTTGGCTCTCACACCTAAACTAAACGTTGTAGACTCAAAATTTTTGCTGTATTTAGTGTATTCTAGCATCCTGAAGATGATTCCAGCATTAATTTCATTGTGCTTATGCTCATTTTTAAGATTTTGACATTTTCACCTAAAGTGCACAATCAGGCTGAAAACGCGTTTAAAGCAATAAAAAGTTCATTTTGGCTCTCACACCTAAACTAAACGTTGTAGACTCAAAATTTTTGCTGTATTTAGTGTATTCTAGCATCCTGAAGATGATTCCAGCATTAATTTCATTGTGCTCATGCTCATTTTTAAGATTTTGACATTTTCACCTAAAGTGCACAATCAGGCTGAAAACGCGTTTAAAGCAATAAAAAGTTCATTTTGGCTCTCACACCTAAACTAAACGTTGTAGACTCAAAATTTTTGCTGTATTTAGTGTATTCTAGCATCCTGAAGATGATTCCAGCATTAATTTCATTGTGCTTATGCTCATTTTGAAGATTTTGACATTTTCACCTTAAGTGTACAATCAGGGGCTGAAAACGCGTTTAAAGCAATAAAAAGTTCATTTTGGCTCTCACACCTAAACTAAACGTTGTAGACTCAAAATTTTTGCTGTATTTAGTGTATTCTAGCATCCTGAAGATGATTCCAGCATTAATTTCATTGTGCTTATGCTCATTTTTAAGATTTTGACATTTTCACCTAAAGTGCACAATCAGGCTGAAAACGCGTTTAAAGCAATAAAAAGTTCATTTTGGCTCTCACACCTAAACTAAACGTTGTAGACTCAAAATTTTTGCTGTATTTAGTGTATTCTAGCATCCTGAAGATGATTCCAGCATTAATTTCATTGTGCTTATGCTCATTTTGAAGATTTTGACATTTTCACCTTAAGTGTACAATCAGGGGCTGAAAACGCGTTTAAAGCAATAAAAAGTTCATTTTGGCTCTCACACCTAAACTAAACGTTGTAGACTCAAAATTTTTGCTGTATTTAGTGTATTCTAGCATCCTGAAGATGATTCCAGCATTAATTTCATTGTGCTTATGCTCATTTTGAAGATTTTGACATTTTCACCTTAAGTGTACAATCAGGGGCTGAAAACGCGTTTAAAGCAATAAAAAGTTCATTTTGGCTCTCACACCTAAACTAAACCTTGTAGACTCAAAATTTTTGCTGTATTTAGTGTATTCTAGCATCCTGAAGATGATTCCAGCATTAATTTCATTGTGCTTATGCTCATTTTGAAGATTTTGACATTTTCACCTAAAGTGCACAATCAGGCTGAAAACGCATTTAAAGCCATAAAAAGTTCATTTTGGCTCTCACACCTAAACAAAACGTTGTAGACTCAACATTTTTGCTGTATTTAGTGTATTCTAGCATCCTGAAGATGATTCCAGCATTAATTTCATTGTGCTTATGCTCATTTTTAAGATTTTGACATTTTCACCTTAAGTGTACAATCAGGGGCTGAAAACGCGTTTAAAGCAATAAAAAGTTCATTTTGGCTCTCACACCTAAACTAAACGTTGTAGACTCAAAATTTTTGCTGTATTTAGTGTATTCTAGGATCCTGAAGATGATTCCAGCATTAATTTCATTGTGCTTATGCTCATTTTTATGATTTTGACATTTTCACCTAAAGTGCACAATCAGGCTGAAAACGCGTTTAAAGCAATAAAAAGTTCATTTTGGCTCTCACACCTAAACTAAACGTTGAAGACTCAAAATTTTTGCTGTATTTAGTGTATTCTAGCATCCTGAAGACGATTCCAGCATTAATTTCATTGTGCTTATGCTCATTTTGAAGATTTTGACATTTTCACCTTAAGTGTACAATCAGGGGCTGAAAACGCGTTTAAAGCAATAAAAAGTTCATTTTGGCTCTCACACCTAAACTAAACGTTGTAGACTCAAAATTTTTGCTGTATTTAGTGTATTCTAGCATCCTGAAGATGATTCCAGCATTAATTTCATTGTGCTCATGCTCATTTTTAAGATTTTGACATTTTCACCTAAAGTGCACAATCAGGCTGAAAACGCGTTTAAAGCAATAAAAAGTTCATTTTGGCTCTCACACCTAAACTAAACGTTGTAGACTCAAAATTTTTGCTGTATTTAGTGTATTCTAGCATCCTGAAGATGATTCCAGCATTAATTTCATTGTGCTTATGCTCATTTTGAAGATTTTGACATTTTCACCTTAAGTGTACAATCAGGGGCTGAAAACGCGTTTAAAGCAATAAAAAGTTCATTTTGGCTCTCACACCTAAACTAAACGTTGTAGACTCAAAATTTTTGCTGTATTTAGTGTATTCTAGCATCCTGAAGATGATTCCAGCATTAATTTCATTGTGCTTATGCTCATTTTTAAGATTTTGACATTTTCACCTAAAGTGCACAATCAGGCTGAAAACGCGTTTAAAGCAATAAAAAGTTCATTTTGGCTCTCACACCTAAACTAAACGTTGTAGACTCAAAATTTTTGCTGTATTTAGTGTATTCTAGCATCCTGAAGATGATTCCAGCATTAATTTCATTGTGCTTATGCTCATTTTGAAGATTTTGACATTTTCACCTTAAGTGTACAATCAGGGGCTGAAAACGCGTTTAAAGCAATAAAAAGTTCATTTTGGCTCTCACACCTAAACTAAACGTTGTAGACTCAAAATTTTTGCTGTATTTAGTGTATTCTAGCATCCTGAAGATGATTCCAGCATTAATTTCATTGTGCTTATGCTCATTTTTAAGATTTTGACATTTTCACCTAAAGTGCACAATCAGGCTGAAAACGCGTTTAAAGCAATAAAAAGTTCATTTTGGCTCTCACACCTAAACTAAACGTTGTAGACTCAAAATTTTTGCTGTATTTAGTGTATTCTAGCATCCTGAAGATGATTCCAGCATTAATTTCATTGTGCTTATGCTCATTTTGAAGATTTTGACATTTTCACCTAAAGTGCACAATCAGGCTGAAAACGCATTTAAAGCCATAAAAAGTTCATTTTGGCTCTCACACCTAAACAAAACGTTGTAGACTCAACATTTTTGCTGTATTTAGTGTATTCTAGCATCCTGAAGATGATTCCAGCATTAATTTCATTGTGCTTATGCTCATTTTGAAGATTTTGACATTTTCACCTTAAGTGTACAATCAGGGGCTGAAAACGCGTTTAAAGCAATAAAAAGTTCATTTTGGCTCTCACACCTAAACTAAACCTTGTAGAATCAAAATTTTTGCTGTATTTAGTGTATTCTAGCATCCTGAAGATGATTCCAGCATTAATTTCATTGTGCTTATGCTCATTTTTAAGATTTTGACATTTTCACCTAAAGTGCACAATCAGGCTGAAAACGCGTTTAAAGCAATAAAAAATTCATTTTGGCTCTCACACCTAAACTAAACGTTGTAGACTCAAAATTTTTGCTGTATTTAGTGTATTCTAGCATCCTGAAGATGATTCCAGCATTAATTTCATTGTGCTTATGCTCATTTTGAAGATTTTGACATTTTCACCTTAAGTGTACAATCAGGGGCTGAAAACGCGTTTAAAGCAATAAAAAGTTCATTTTGGCTCTCACACCTAAACTAAACCTTGTAGACTCAAAATTTTTGCTGTATTTAGTGTATTCTAGCATCCTGAAGATGATTCCAGCATTAATTTCATTGTGCTTATGCTCATTTTTAAGATTTTGACATTTTCACCTTAAGTGTACAATCAGGGGCTGAAAACGCGTTTAAAGCAATAAAAAGTTCATTTTGGCTCTCACACCTAAACTAAACGTTGTAGACTCAAAATTTTTGCTGTATTTAGTGTATTCTAGCATCCTGAAGATGATTCCAGCATTAATTTCATTGTGCTTATGCTCATTTTTAAGATTTTGACATTTTCACCTAAAGTGCACAATCAGGCTGAAAACGCGTTTAAAGCAATAAAAAGTTCATTTTGGCTCTCACACCTAAACTAAACGTTGTAGACTCAAAATTTTTGCTGTATTTAGTGTATTCTAGCATCCTGAAGATGATTCCAGCATTAATTTCATTGTGCTTATGCTCATTTTTAAGATTTTGACATTTTCACCTTAAGTGTACAATCAGGGGCTGAAAACGCGTTTAAAGCAATAAAAAGTTCATTTTGGCTCTCACACCTAAACTAAACGTTGTAGACTCAAAATTTTTGCTGTATTTAGTGTATTCTAGCATCCTGAAGATGATTCCAGCATTAATTTCATTGTGCTCATGCTCATTTTTAAGATTTTGACATTTTCACCTAAAGTGCACAATCAGGCTGAAAACGCGTTTAAAGCAATAAAAAGTTCATTTTGGCTCTCACACCTAAACTAAACGTTGTAGACTCAAAATTTTTGCTGTATTTAGTGTATTCTAGCATCCTGAAGATGATTCCAGCATTAATTTCATTGTGCTTATGCTCATTTTGAAGATTTTGACATTTTCACCTTAAGTGTACAATCAGGGGCTGAAAACGCGTTTAAAGCAATAAAAAGTTCATTTTGGCTCTCACACCTAAACTAAACGTTGTAGACTCAAAATTTTTGCTGTATTTAGTGTATTCTAGCATCCTGAAGATGATTCCAGCATTAATTTCATTGTGCTTATGCTCATTTTTAAGATTTTGACATTTTCACCTAAAGTGCACAATCAGGCTGAAAACGCGTTTAAAGCAATAAAAAGTTCATTTTGGCTCTCACACCTAAACTAAACGTTGTAGACTCAAAATTTTTGCTGTATTTAGTGTATTCTAGCATCCTGAAGATGATTCCAGCATTAATTTCATTGTGCTTATGCTCATTTTGAAGATTTTGACATTTTCACCTAAAGTGCACAATCAGGCTGAAAACGCATTTAAAGCCATAAAAAGTTCATTTTGGCTCTCACACCTAAACAAAACGTTGTAGACTCAACATTTTTGCTGTATTTAGTGTATTCTAGCATCCTGAAGATGATTCCAGCATTAATTTCATTGTGCTTATGCTCATTTTTAAGATTTTGACATTTTCACCTTAAGTGTACAATCAGGGGCTGAAAACGCGTTTAAAGCAATAAAAAGTTCATTTTGGCTCTCACACCTAAACTAAACGTTGTAGACTCAAAATTTTTGCTGTATTTAGTGTATTCTAGCATCCTGAATATGATTCCAGCATTAATTTCATTGTGCTTATGCTCATTTTTAAGATTTTGACATTTTCACCTAAAGTGCACAATCAGGCTGAAAACGCATTTAAAGCCATAAAAAGTTCATTTTGGCTCTCACACCTAAACAAAACGTTGTAGACTCAACATTTTTGCTGTATTTAGTGTATTTTAGCATCCTGGAGATGATTCCAGCATTAATTTAATTGTGCTTATAGTCATTTTTAAGATTTTGACATTTTCACCTTAAGTGTACAATCAGGGGCTGAAAACGCGTTTAAAGCAATAAAAAGTTCATTTTGGCTCTCACACCTAAACTAAACGTTGTAGACTCAAAATTTTTGCTGTATTTAGTGTATTCTAGCATCCTGAAGATGATTCCAGCATTAATTTCATTGTGCTTATGCTCATTTTGAAGATTTTGACATTTTTACCTTAAGTGTACAATCAGGGGCTGAAAACGCGTTTAAAGCAATAAAAAGTTCATTTTGGCTCTCACACCTAAACTAAACGTTGTAGACTCAAAATTTTTGCTGTATTTAGTGTATTCTAGCATCCTGAAGATGATTCCAGCATTAATTTCATTGTGCTTATGCTCATTTTTAAGATTTTGACATTTTCACCTAAAGTGCACAATCAGGCTGAAAACGCGTTTAAAGCAATAAAAAGTTCATTTTGGCTCTCACACCTAAACTAAACGTTGTAGACTCAAAATTTTTGCTGTATTTAGTGTATTCTAGCATCCTGAAGATGATTCCAGCATTAATTTCATTGTGCTTATGCTCATTTTGAAGATTTTGACATTTTCACCTTAAGTGTACAATCAGGGGCTGAAAACGCGTTTAAAGCAATAAAAAGTTCATTTTGGCTCTCACACCTAAACTAAACGTTGTAGACTCAAAATTTTTGCTGTATTTAGTGTATTCTAGCATCCTGAAGATGATTCCAGCATTAATTTCATTGTGCTTATGCTCATTTTTAAGATTTTGACATTTTCACCTAAAGTGCACAATCAGGCTGAAAACGCGTTTAAAGCAATAAAAAGTTCATTTTGGCTTTCACACCTAAACTAAACGTTGTAGACTCAAAATTTTTGCTGTATTTAGTGTATTCTAGCATCCTGAAGATGATTCCAGCATTAATTTCATTGTGCTTATGCTCATTTTTAAGATTTTGACATTTTCACCTAAAGTGCACAATCAGGCTGAAAACGCGTTTAAAGCAATAAAAAGTTCATTTTGGCTTTCACACCTAAACTAAACGTTGTAGACTCAAAATTTTTGCTGTATTTAGTGTATTCTAGCATCCTGAATATGATTCCAGCATTAATTTCATTGTGCTTATGCTCATTTTTAAGATTTTGACATTTTCACCTAAAGTGCACAATCAGGCTGAAAACGCATTTAAAGCCATAAAAAGTTCATTTTGGCTCTCACACCTAAACAAAACGTTGTAGACTCAACATTTTTGCTGTATTTAGTGTATTTTAGCATCCTGGAGATGATTCCAGCATTAATTTAATTGTGCTTATAGTCATTTTTAAGATTTTGACATTTTCACCTTAAGTGTACAATCAGGGGCTGAAAACGCGTTTAAAGCAATAAAAAGTTCATTTTGGCTCTCACACCTAAACTAAACGTTGTAGACTCAAAATTTTTGCTGTATTTAGTGTATTCTAGCATCCTGAAGATGATTCCAGCATTAATTTCATTGTGCTTATGCTCATTTTGAAGATTTTGACATTTTTACCTTAAGTGTACAATCAGGGGCTGAAAACGCGTTTAAAGCAATAAAAAGTTCATTTTGGCTCTCACACCTAAACTAAACGTTGTAGACTCAAAATTTTTGCTGTATTTAGTGTATTCTAGCATCCTGAAGATGATTCCAGCATTAATTTCATTGTGCTTATGCTCATTTTTAAGATTTTGACATTTTCACCTAAAGTGCACAATCAGGCTGAAAACGCGTTTAAAGCAATAAAAAGTTCATTTTGGCTCTCACACCTAAACTAAACGTTGTAGACTCAAAATTTTTGCTGTATTTAGTGTATTCTAGCATCCTGAAGATGATTCCAGCATTAATTTCATTGTGCTTATGCTCATTTTGAAGATTTTGACATTTTCACCTTAAGTGTACAATCAGGGGCTGAAAACGCGTTTAAAGCAATAAAAAGTTCATTTTGGCTCTCACACCTAAACTAAACGTTGTAGACTCAAAATTTTTGCTGTATTTAGTGTATTCTAGCATCCTGAAGATGATTCCAGCATTAATTTCATTGTGCTTATGCTCATTTTTAAGATTTTGACATTTTCACCTAAAGTGCACAATCAGGCTGAAAACGCGTTTAAAGCAATAAAAAGTTCATTTTGGCTTTCACACCTAAACTAAACGTTGTAGACTCAAAATTTTTGCTGTATTTAGTGTATTCTAGCATCCTGAAGATGATTCCAGCATTAATTTCATTGTGCTTATGCTCATTTTGAAGATTTTGACATTTTCACCTAAAGTGCACAATCAGGCTGAAAACGCATTTAAAGCCATAAAAAGTTCATTTTGGCTCTCACACCTAAACAAAACGTTGTAGACTCAACATTTTTGCTGTATTTAGTGTATTCTAGCATCCTGAAGATGATTCCAGCATTAATTTCATTGTGCTTATGCTCATTTTTAGGATTTTGACATTTTCACCTAAAGTGCACAATCAGGCTGAAAACGCGTTTAAATTAATAAAAAGTTCATTTTGGCTCTCACACCTAAACTAAACGTTGTAGACTCAAAATTTTTGCTGTATTTAGTGTATTCTAGCATCCTGAAGATAATTCCAGCATTAATTTCATCGTGCTTATGCTCATTTTGAAGATTTTGACATTTTCACCTTAAGTGTACAATCAGGGGCTGAAAACGCGTTTAAAGCAATAAAAAGTTCATTTTGGCTCTCACACCTAAACTAAACGTTGTAGACTCAAAATTTTTGCTGTATTTAGTGTATTCTAGCATCCTGAAGATGATTCCAGCATTAATTTCATTGTGCTTATGCTCATTTTGAAGATTTTGACATTTTCACCTAAAGTGCACAATCAGGCTGAAAACGCATTTAAAGCCATAAAAAGTTCATTTTGGCTCTCACACCTAAACAAAACGTTGTAGACTCAACATTTTTGCTGTATTTAGTGTATTCTATCATCCTGAAGATGATTCCCGCATTAATTTCATTGTGCTTATGCTCATTTTTAAGATTTTGACATTTTCACCTTAAGTGTACAATCAGGGGCTGAAAACGCGTTTAAAGCAATAAAAAGTTCATTTTGGCTCTCACACCTAAACTAAACGTTGTAGACTCAAAATTTTTGCTGTATTTAGTGTATTCTAGCATCCTGAAGATCATTCCAGCATTAATTTCATTGTGCTTATGCTCATTTTTAAGATTTTGACATTTTCACCTTAAGTGTACAATCAGGGGCTGAAAACGCGTTTAAAGCAATAAAAAGTTCATTTTGGCTCTCACACCTAAACTAAACGTTGTAGACTCAAAATTTTTGCTGTATTTAGTGTATTCTAGCATCCTGAAGATGATTCCAGCATTAATTTCATTGTGCTTATGCTCATTTTTAAGATTTTGACATTTTCACCTAAAGTGCACAATCAGGCTGAAAACGCGTTTAAAGCAATAAAAAGTTCATTTTGGCTCTCACACCTAAACTAAACGTTGTAGACTCAAAATTTTTGCTGTATTTAGTGTATTCTAGCATCCTGAAGATGATTCCAGCATTAATTTCATTGTGCTTATGCTCATTTTGAAGATTTTGACATTTTCACCTAAAGTGCACAATCAGGCTGAAAACGCATTTAAAGCCATAAAAAGTTCATTTTGGCTCTCACACCTAAACTAAACGTTGTAGACTCAAAATTTTTGCTGTATTTAGTGTATTCTAGCATCCTGAAGATGATTCCAGCATTAATTTCATTGTGCTTATGCTCATTTTTAAGATTTTGACATTTTCACCTAAAGTGCACAATCAGGCTGAAAACGCGTTTAAAGCAATAAAAAGTTCATTTTGGCTCTCACACCTAAACTAAACGTTGAAGACTCAAAATTTTTGCTGTATTTAGTGTATTCTAGCATCCTGAAGATGATTCCAGCATTAATTTCATTGTGCTTATGCTCATTTTGAAGATTTTGACATTTTCACCTAAAGTGCACAATCAGGCTGAAAACGCATTTAAAGCCATAAAAAGTTCATTTTGGCTCTCACACCTAAACAAAACGTTGTAGACTCAACATTTTTGCTGTATTTAGTGTATTTTAGCATCCTGGAGATGATTCCAGCATTAATTTAATTGTGCTTATAGTCATTTTTAAGATTTTGACATTTTCACCTTAAGTGTACAATCAGGGGCTGAAAACGCGTTTAAAGCAATAAAAAGTTCATTTTGGCTCTCACACCTAAACTAAACGTTGTAGACTCAAAATTTTTGCTGTATTTAGTGTATTCTAGCATCCTGAAGATCATTCCAGCATTAATTTCATTGTGCTTATGCTCATTTTTAAGATTTTGACATTTTCACCTTAAGTGTACAATCAGGGGCTGAAAACGCGTTTAAAGCAATAAAAAGTTCATTTTGGCTCTCACACCTAAACTAAACGTTGTAGACTCAAAATTTTTGCTGTATTTAGTGTATTCTAGCATCCTGAAGATGATTCCAGCATTAATTTCATTGTGCTTATGCTCATTTTTAAGATTTTGACATTTTCACCTAAAGTGCACAATCAGGCTGAAAACGCGTTTAAAGCAATAAAAAGTTCATTTTGGCTCTCACACCTAAACTAAACGTTGTAGACTCAAAATTTTTGCTGTATTTAGTGTATTCTAGCATCCTGAAGATGATTCCAGCATTAATTTCATTGTGCTTATGCTCATTTTGAAGATTTTGACATTTTCACCTTAAGTGTACAATCAGGGGCTGAAAACGCGTTTAAAGCAATAAAAAGTTCATTTTGGCTCTCACACCTAAACTAAACGTTGTAGACTCAAAATTTTTGCTGTATTTAGTGTATTCTAGCATCCTGAAGATGATTCCAGCATTAATTTCATTGTGCTTATGCTCATTTTTAAGATTTTGACATTTTCACCTAAAGTGCACAATCAGGCTGAAAACGCGTTTAAAGCAATAAAAAGTTCATTTTGGCTCTCACACCTAAACTAAACGTTGTAGACTCAAAATTTTTGCTGTATTTAGTGTATTCTAGCATCCTGAAGATGATTCCAGCATTAATTTCATTGTGCTTATGCTCATTTTTAAGATTTTGACATTTTCACCTAAAGTGCACAATCAGGCTGAAAACGCGTTTAAAGCAATAAAAAGTTCATTTTGGCTCTCACACCTAAACTAAACGTTGTAGACTCAAAATTTTTGCTGTATTTAGTGTATTCTAGCATCCTGAAGATGATTCCAGCATTAATTTCATTGTGCTTATGCTCATTTTGAAGATTTTGACATTTTCACCTAAAGTGCACAATCAGGCTGAAAACGCATTTAAAGCCATAAAAAGTTCATTTTGGCTCTCACACCTAAACAAAACGTTGTAGACTCAACATTTTTGCTGTATTTAGTGTATTCTAGCATCCTGAAGATGATTCCAGCATTAATTTCATTGTGCTTATGCTCATTTTGAAGATTTTGACATTTTCACCTTAAGTGTACAATCAGGGGCTGAAAACGCGTTTAAAGCAATAAAAAGTTCATTTTGGCTCTCACACCTAAACTAAACGTTGTAGACTCAAAATTTTTGCTGTATTTAGTGTATTCTAGCATCCTGAAGATGATTCCAGCATTAATTTCATTGTGCTTATGCTCATTTTGAAGATTTTGACATTTTCACCTAAAGTGCACAATCAGGCTGAAAACGCATTTAAAGCCATAAAAAGTTCATTTTGGCTCTCACACCTAAACAAAACGTTGTAGACTCAACATTTTTGCTGTATTTAGTGTATTCTAGCATCCTGAAGATGATTCCAGCATTAATTTCATTGTGCTTATGCTCATTTTGAAGATTTTGACATTTTCACCTAAAGTGCACAATCAGGCTGAAAACGCATTTAAAGCCATAAAAAGTTCATTTTGGCTCTCACACCTAAACAAAACGTTGTAGACTCAACATTTTTGCTGTATTTAGTGTATTCTAGCATCCTGAAGATGATTCCAGCATTAATTTCATTGTGCTTATGCTCATTTTTAAGATTTTGACATTTTCACCTTAAGTGTACAATCAGGGGCTGAAAACGCGTTTAAAGCAATAAAAAGTTCATTTTGGCTCTCACACCTAAACTAAACGTTGTAGACTCAAAATTTTTGCTGTATTTAGTGTATTCTAGCATCCTGAAGATGATTCTAGCATTAATTTCATTGTGCTTATGCTCATTTTGAAGATTTTGACATTTTCACCTAAAGTGCACAATCAGGCTGAAAACGCATTTAAAGCCATAAAAAGTTCATTTTGGCTCTCACACCTAAACAAAACGTTGTAGACTCAACATTGTTGCTGTATTTAGTGTATTCTAGCATCCTGAAGATGATTCCAGCATTAATTTCATTGTGCTTATGCTCATTTTTAAGATTTTGACATTTTCACCTTAAGTGTACAATCAGGGGCTGAAAACGCGTTTAAAGCAATAAAAAGTTCATTTTGGCTCTCACACCTAAACTAAACGTTGTAGACTCAAAAATTTTTGCTGTATTTAGTGTATTCTAGCATCCTGAAGATGATTCCAGCATTAATTTCATTGTGCTTATGCTCATTTTTAAGATTTTGACATTTTCACCTAAAGTGCACAATCAGGCTGAAAACGCGTTTAAAGCAATAAAAAGTTCATTTTGGCTCTCACACCTAAACTAAACGTTGTAGACTCAAAATTTTTGCTGTATTTAGTGTATTCTAGCATCCTGAAGATGATTCCAGCATTAATTTCATTGTGCTTATGCTCATTTTGAAGATTTTGACATTTTCACCTTAAGTGTACAATCAGGGGCTGAAAACGCGTTTAAAGCAATAAAAAGTTCATTTTGGCTCTCACACCTAAACTAAACGTTGTAGACTCAAAATTTTTGCTGTATTTAGTGTATTCTAGCATCCTGAAGATGATTCCAGCATTAATTTCATTGTGCTTATGCTCATTTTTAAGATTTTGACATTTTCACCTAAAGTGCACAATCAGGCTGAAAACGCGTTTAAAGCAATAAAAAGTTCATTTTGGCTCTCACACCTAAACTAAACGTTGTAGACTCAAATTTTTTGCTGTATTTAGTGTATTCTAGCATCCTGAAGATGATTCCAGCATTAATTTCATTGTGCTTATAATCATTTTGAAGATTTTGACATTTTCACCTAAAGTGCACAATCAGGCTGAAAACGCATTTAAAGCCATAAAAAGTTCATTTTGGCTCTCACACCTAAACAAAACGTTGTAGACTCAACATTTTTGCTGTATTTAGTGTATTTTAGCATCCTGGAGATGATTCCAGCATTAATTTAATTGTGCTTATAGTCATTTTTAAGATTTTGACATTTTCACCTTAAGTGTACAATCAGGGGCTGAAAACGCGTTTAAAGCAATAAAAAGTTCATTTTGGCTCTCACACCTAAACTAAACGTTGTAGACTCAAAATTTTTGCTGTATTTAGTGTATTCTAGCATCCTGAAGATGATTCCAGCATTAATTTCATTGTGCTTATGCTCATTTTGAAGATTTTGACATTTTTACCTTAAGTGTACAATCAGGGGCTGAAAACGCGTTTAAAGCAATAAAAAGTTCATTTTGGCTCTCACACCTAAACTAAACGTTGTAGACTCAAAATTTTTGCTGTATTTAGTGTATTCTAGCATCCTGAAGATGATTCCAGCATTAATTTCATTGTGCTTATGCTCATTTTTAAGATTTTGACATTTTCACCTAAAGTGCACAATCAGGCTGAAAACGCGTTTAAAGCAATAAAAAGTTCATTTTGGCTCTCACACCTAAACTAAACGTTGTAGACTCAAAATTTTTGCTGTATTTAGTGTATTCTAGCATCCTGAAGATGATTCCAGCATTAATTTCATTGTGCTTATGCTCATTTTGAAGATTTTGACATTTTCACCTTAAGTGTACAATCAGGGGCTGAAAACGCGTTTAAAGCAATAAAAAGTTCATTTTGGCTCTCACACCTAAACTAAACGTTGTAGACTCAAAATTTTTGCTGTATTTAGTGTATTCTAGCATCCTGAAGATGATTCCAGCATTAATTTCATTGTGCTTATGCTCATTTTTAAGATTTTGACATTTTCACCTAAAGTGCACAATCAGGCTGAAAACGCGTTTAAAGCAATAAAAAGTTCATTTTGGCTCTCACACCTAAACTAAACGTTGTAGACTCAAAATTTTTGCTGTATTTAGTGTATTCTAGCATCCTGAAGATGATTCCAGCATTAATTTCATTGTGCTTATGCTCATTTTGAAGATTTTGACATTTTCACCTTAAGTGCACAATCAGGCTGAAAACGCATTTAAAGCCATAAAAAGTTCATTTTGGCTCTCACACCTAAACAAAACGTTGTAGACTCAACATTTTTGCTGTATTTAGTGTATTCTAGCATCCTGAAGATGATTCCAGCATTAATTTCATTGTGCTTATGCTCATTTTTAGGATTTTGACATTTTCACCTAAAGTGCACAATCAGGCTGAAAACGCGTTTAAAGCAATAAAAAGTTCATTTTGGCTCTCACACCTAAACTAAACGTTGTAGACTCAAAATTTTTGCTGTATTTAGTGTATTCTAGCATCCTGAAGATAATTCCAGCATTAATTTCATCGTGCTTATGCTCATTTTGAAGATTTTGACATTTTCACCTTAAGTGTACAATCAGGGGCTGAAAACGCGTTTAAAGCAATAAAAAGTTCATTTTGGCTCTCACACCTAAACTAAACGTTGTAGACTCAAAATTTTTGCTGTATTTAGTGTATTCTAGCATCCTGAAGATGATTCCAGCATTAATTTCATTGTGCTTATGCTCATTTTGAAGATTTTGACATTTTCACCTAAAGTAAACAATCAGGCTGAAAACGCATTTAAAGCCATAAAAAGTTCATTTTGGCTCTCACACCTAAACAAAACGTTGTAGACTCAACATTTTTGCTGTATTTAGTGTATTCTATCATCCTGAAGATGATTCCAGCATTAATTTCATTGTGCTTATGCTCATTTTTAAGATTTTGACATTTTCACCTTAAGTGTACAATCAGGGGCTGAAAACGCGTTTAAAGCAATAAAAAGTTCATTTTGGCTCTCACACCTAAACTAAACGTTGTAGACTCAAAATTTTTGCTGTATTTAGTGTATTCTAGCATCCTGAAGATGATTCCAGCATTAATTTCATTGTGCTTATGCTCATTTTGAAGATTTTGACATATTCACCTAAAGTGCACAATCAGGCTGAAAACGCATTTAAAGCCATAAAAAGTTCATTTTGGCTCTCACACCTAAACAAAACGTTGTAGACTCAACATTTTTGCTGTATTTAGTGTATTCTAGCATCCTGAAGATGATTCCAGCATTAATTTCATTGTGCTTATGCTCATTTTGAAGATTTTGACATTTTCACCTAAAGTGCACAATCAGGCTGAAAACGCATTTAAAGCCATAAAAAGTTCATTTTGGCTCTCACACCTAAACAAAACGTTGTAGACTCAACATTTTTGCTGTATTTAGTGTATTCTAGCATCCTGAAGATGATTCCAGCATTAATTTCATTGTGCTTATGCTCATTTTTAAGATTTTGACATTTTCACCTTAAGTGTACAATCAGGGGCTGAAAACGCGTTTAAAGCAATAAAAAGTTCATTTTGGCTCTCACACCTAAACTAAACGTTGTAGACTCAAAATTTTTGCTGTATTTAGTGTATTCTAGCATCCTGAAGATGATTCAAGCATTAATTTCATTGTGCTTATGCTCATTTTTAAGATTTTGACATTTTCACCTTAAGTGTACAATCAGGGGCTGAAAACGCGTTTAAAGCAATAAAAAGTTCATTTTGGCTCTCACACCTAAACTAAACGTTGTAGACTCAAAATTTTTGCTGTATTTAGTGTATTCTAGCATCCTGAAGATGATTCCAGCATTAATTTCATTGTGCTTATGCTCATTTTGAAGATTTTGACATTTTTACCTTAAGTGTACAATCAGGGGCTGAAAACGCGTTTAAAGCAATAAAAAGTTCATTTTGGCTCTCACACCTAAACTAAACGTTGTAGACTCAAAATTTTTGCTGTATTTAGTGTATTCTAGCATCCTGAAGATGATTCCAGCATTAATTTCATTGTGCTTATGCTCATTTTTAAGATTTTGACATTTTCACCTAAAGTGCACAATCAGGCTGAAAACGCGTTTAAAGCAATAAAAAGTTCATTTTGGCTCTCACACCTAAACTAAACGTTGTAGACTCAAAATTTTTGCTGTATTTAGTGTATTCTAGCATCCTGAAGATGATTCCAGCATTAATTTCATTGTGCTTATGCTCATTTTGAAGATTTTGACATTTTTACCTTAAGTGTACAATCAGGGGCTGAAAACGCGTTTAAAGCAATAAAAAGTTCATTTTGGCTCTCACACCTAAACTAAACGTTGTAGACTCAAAATTTTTGCTGTATTTAGTGTATTCTAGCATCCTGAAGATGATTCCAGCATTAATTTCATTGTGCTTATGCTCATTTTTAAGATTTTGACATTTTCACCTAAAGTGCACAATCAGGCTGAAAACGCGTTTAAAGCAATAAAAAGTTCATTTTGGCTCTCACACCTAAACTAAACGTTGTAGACTCAAAATTTTTGCTGTATTTAGTGTATTCTAGCATCCTGAAGATGATTCCAGCATTAATTTCATTGTGCTTATGCTCATTTTGAAGATTTTGACATTTTCACCTTAAGTGTACAATCAGGGGCTGAAAACGCGTTTAAAGCAATAAAAAGTTCATTTTGGCTCTCACACCTAAACTAAACGTTGTAGACTCAAAATTTTTGCTGTATTTAGTGTATTCTAGCATCCTGAAGATGATTCCAGCATTAATTTCATTGTGCTTATGCTCATTTTTAAGATTTTGACATTTTCACCTAAAGTGCACAATCAGGCTGAAAACGCGTTTAAAGCAATAAAAAGTTCATTTTGGCTCTCACACCTAAACTAAACGTTGTAGACTCAAAATTTTTGCTGTATTTAGTGTATTCTAGCATCCTGAAGATAATTCCAGCATTAATTTCATTGTGCTTATGCTCATTTTGAAGATTTTGACATTTTCACCTTAAGTGTACAATCAGGGGCTGAAAACGCGTTTAAAGCAATAAAAAGTTCATTTTGGCTCTCACACCTAAACTAAACGTTGTAGACTCAAAATTTTTGCTGTATTTAGTGTATTCTAGCATCCTGAAGATGATTCCAGCATTAATTTCATTGTGCTTATGCTCATTTTGAAGATTTTGACATTTTCACCTAAAGTAAACAATCAGGCTGAAAACGCATTTAAAGCCATAAAAAGTTCATTTTGGCTCTCACACCTAAACAAAACGTTGTAGACTCAACATTTTTGCTGTATTTAGTGTATTCTATCATCCTGAAGATGATTCCAGCATTAATTTCATTGTGCTTATGCTCATTTTTAAGATTTTGACATTTTCACCTTAAGTGTACAATCAGGGGCTGAAAACGCGTTTAAAGCAATAAAAAGTTCATTTTGGCTCTCACACCTAAACTAAACGTTGTAGACTCAAAATTTTTGCTGTATTTAGTGTATTCTAGCATCCTGAAGATGATTCCAGCATTAATTTCATTGTGCTTATGCTCATTTTGAAGATTTTGACATATTCACCTAAAGTGCACAATCAGGCTGAAAACGCATTTAAAGCCATAAAAAGTTCATTTTGGCTCTCACACCTAAACAAAACGTTGTAGACTCAACATTTTTGCTGTATTTAGTGTATTCTAGCATCCTGAAGATGATTCCAGCATTAATTTCATTGTGCTTATGCTCATTTTGAAGATTTTGACATTTTCACCTAAAGTGCACAATCAGGCTGAAAACGCATTTAAAGCCATAAAAAGTTCATTTTGGCTCTCACACCTAAACAAAACGTTGTAGACTCAACATTTTTGCTGTATTTAGTGTATTCTAGCATCCTGAAGATGATTCCAGCATTAATTTCATTGTGCTTATGCTCATTTTTAAGATTTTGACATTTTCACCTTAAGTGTACAATCAGGGGCTGAAAACGCGTTTAAAGCAATAAAAAGTTCATTTTGGCTCTCACACCTAAACTAAACGTTGTAGACTCAAAATTTTTGCTGTATTTAGTGTATTCTAGCATCCTGAAGATGATTCAAGCATTAATTTCATTGTGCTTATGCTCATTTTTAAGATTTTGACATTTTCACCTAAAGTGCACAATCAGGCTGAAAACGCGTTTAAAGCAATAAAAAGTTCATTTTGGCTCTCACACCTAAACTAAACGTTGTAGACTCAAAATTTTTGCTGTATTTAGTGTATTCTAGCATCCTGAAGATCATTCCAGCATTAATTTCATTGTGCTTATGCTCATTTTTAAGATTTTGACATTTTCACCTTAAGTGTACAATCAGGGGCTGAAAACGCGTTTAAAGCAATAAAAAGTTCATTTTGGCTCTCACACCTAAACTAAACGTTGTAGACTCAAAATTTTTGCTGTATTTAGTGTATTCTAGCATCCTGAAGATGATTCCAGCATTAATTTCATTGTGCTTATGCTCATTTTTAAGATTTTGACATTTTCACCTAAAGTGCACAATCAGGCTGAAAACGCGTTTAAAGCAATAAAAAGTTCATTTTGGCTCTCACACCTAAACTAAACGTTGTAGACTCAAAATTTTTGCTGTATTTAGTGTATTCTAGCATCCTGAAGATGATTCCAGCATTAATTTCATTGTGCTTATGCTCATTTTGAAGATTTTGACATTTTCACCTAAAGTGCACAATCAGGCTGAAAACGCATTTAAAGCCATAAAAAGTTCATTTTGGCTCTCACACCTAAACTAAACGTTGTAGACTCAAAATTTTTGCTGTATTTAGTGTATTCTAGCATCCTGAAGATGATTCCAGCATTAATTTCATTGTGCTTATGCTCATTTTTAAGATTTTGACATTTTCACCTAAAGTGCACAATCAGGCTGAAAACGCGTTTAAAGCAATAAAAAGTTCATTTTGGCTCTCACACCTAAACTAAACGTTGAAGACTCAAAATTTTTGCTGTATTTAGTGTATTCTAGCATCCTGAAGATGATTCCAGCATTAATTTCATTGTGCTTATGCTCATTTTGAAGATTTTGACATTTTCACCTAAAGTGCACAATCAGGCTGAAAACGCATTTAAAGCCATAAAAAGTTCATTTTGGCTCTCACACCTAAACAAAACGTTGTAGACTCAACATTTTTGCTGTATTTAGTGTATTTTAGCATCCTGGAGATGATTCCAGCATTAATTTAATTGTGCTTATAGTCATTTTTAAGATTTTGACATTTTCACCTTAAGTGTACAATCAGGGGCTGAAAACGCGTTTAAAGCAATAAAAAGTTCATTTTGGCTCTCACACCTAAACTAAACGTTGTAGACTCAAAATTTTTGCTGTATTTAGTGTATTCTAGCATCCTGAAGATCATTCCAGCATTAATTTCATTGTGCTTATGCTCATTTTTAAGATTTTGACATTTTCACCTTAAGTGTACAATCAGGGGCTGAAAACGCGTTTAAAGCAATAAAAAGTTCATTTTGGCTCTCACACCTAAACTAAACGTTGTAGACTCAAAATTTTTGCTGTATTTAGTGTATTCTAGCATCCTGAAGATGATTCCAGCATTAATTTCATTGTGCTTATGCTCATTTTTAAGATTTTGACATTTTCACCTAAAGTGCACAATCAGGCTGAAAACGCGTTTAAAGCAATAAAAAGTTCATTTTGGCTCTCACACCTAAACTAAACGTTGTAGACTCAAAATTTTTGCTGTATTTAGTGTATTCTAGCATCCTGAAGATGATTCCAGCATTAATTTCATTGTGCTTATGCTCATTTTGAAGATTTTGACATTTTCACCTTAAGTGTACAATCAGGGGCTGAAAACGCGTTTAAAGCAATAAAAAGTTCATTTTGGCTCTCACACCTAAACTAAACGTTGTAGACTCAAAATTTTTGCTGTATTTAGTGTATTCTAGCATCCTGAAGATGATTCCAGCATTAATTTCATTGTGCTTATGCTCATTTTTAAGATTTTGACATTTTCACCTAAAGTGCACAATCAGGCTGAAAACGCGTTTAAAGCAATAAAAAGTTCATTTTGGCTCTCACACCTAAACTAAACGTTGTAGACTCAAAATTTTTGCTGTATTTAGTGTATTCTAGCATCCTGAAGATGATTCCAGCATTAATTTCATTGTGCTTATGCTCATTTTTAAGATTTTGACATTTTCACCTAAAGTGCACAATCAGGCTGAAAACGCGTTTAAAGCAATAAAAAGTTCATTTTGGCTCTCACACCTAAACTAAACGTTGTAGACTCAAAATTTTTGCTGTATTTAGTGTATTCTAGCATCCTGAAGATGATTCCAGCATTAATTTCATTGTGCTTATGCTCATTTTGAAGATTTTGACATTTTCACCTAAAGTGCACAATCAGGCTGAAAACGCATTTAAAGCCATAAAAAGTTCATTTTGGCTCTCACACCTAAACAAAACGTTGTAGACTCAACATTTTTGCTGTATTTAGTGTATTCTAGCATCCTGAAGATGATTCCAGCATTAATTTCATTGTGCTTATGCTCATTTTGAAGATTTTGACATTTTCACCTTAAGTGTACAATCAGGGGCTGAAAACGCGTTTAAAGCAATAAAAAGTTCATTTTGGCTCTCACACCTAAACTAAACGTTGTAGACTCAAAATTTTTGCTGTATTTAGTGTATTCTAGCATCCTGAAGATGATTCCAGCATTAATTTCATTGTGCTTATGCTCATTTTGAAGATTTTGACATTTTCACCTAAAGTGCACAATCAGGCTGAAAACGCATTTAAAGCCATAAAAAGTTCATTTTGGCTCTCACACCTAAACAAAACGTTGTAGACTCAACATTTTTGCTGTATTTAGTGTATTCTAGCATCCTGAAGATGATTCCAGCATTAATTTCATTGTGCTTATGCTCATTTTGAAGATTTTGACATTTTCACCTAAAGTGCACAATCAGGCTGAAAACGCATTTAAAGCCATAAAAAGTTCATTTTGGCTCTCACACCTAAACAAAACGTTGTAGACTCAACATTTTTGCTGTATTTAGTGTATTCTAGCATCCTGAAGATGATTCCAGCATTAATTTCATTGTGCTTATGCTCATTTTTAAGATTTTGACATTTTCACCTTAAGTGTACAATCAGGGGCTGAAAACGCGTTTAAAGCAATAAAAAGTTCATTTTGGCTCTCACACCTAAACTAAACGTTGTAGACTCAAAATTTTTGCTGTATTTAGTGTATTCTAGCATCCTGAAGATGATTCCAGCATTAATTTCATTGTGCTTATGCTCATTTTGAAGATTTTGACATTTTCACCTTAAGTGTACAATCAGGGGCTGAAAACGCGTTTAAAGCAATAAAAAGTTCATTTTGGCTCTCACACCTAAACTAAACGTTGTAGACTCAAAATTTTTGCTGTATTTAGTGTATTCTAGCATCCTGAAGATGATTCCAGCATTAATTTCATTGTGCTTATGCTCATTTTTAAGATTTTGACATTTTCACCTAAAGTGCACAATCAGGCTGAAAACGCGTTTAAAGCAATAAAAAGTTCATTTTGGCTCTCACACCTAAACTAAACGTTGTAGACTCAAATTTTTTGCTGTATTTAGTGTATTCTAGCATCCTGAAGATGATTCCAGCATTAATTTCATTGTGCTTATAATCATTTTGAAGATTTTGACATTTTCACCTAAAGTGCACAATCAGGCTGAAAACGCATTTAAAGCCATAAAAAGTTCATTTTGGCTCTCACACCTAAACAAAACGTTGTAGACTCAACATTTTTGCTGTATTTAGTGTATTTTAGCATCCTGGAGATGATTCCAGCATTAATTTAATTGTGCTTATAGTCATTTTTAAGATTTTGACATTTTCACCTTAAGTGTACAATCAGGGGCTGAAAACGCGTTTAAAGCAATAAAAAGTTCATTTTGGCTCTCACACCTAAACTAAACGTTGTAGACTCAAAATTTTTGCTGTATTTAGTGTATTCTAGCATCCTGAAGATGATTCCAGCATTAATTTCATTGTGCTTATGCTCATTTTGAAGATTTTGACATTTTTACCTTAAGTGTACAATCAGGGGCTGAAAACGCGTTTAAAGCAATAAAAAGTTCATTTTGGCTCTCACACCTAAACTAAACGTTGTAGACTCAAAATTTTTGCTGTATTTAGTGTATTCTAGCATCCTGAAGATGATTCCAGCATTAATTTCATTGTGCTTATGCTCATTTTTAAGATTTTGACATTTTCACCTAAAGTGCACAATCAGGCTGAAAACGCGTTTAAAGCAATAAAAAGTTCATTTTGGCTCTCACACCTAAACTAAACGTTGTAGACTCAAAATTTTTGCTGTATTTAGTGTATTCTAGCATCCTGAAGATGATTCCAGCATTAATTTCATTGTGCTTATGCTCATTTTGAAGATTTTGACATTTTCACCTTAAGTGTACAATCAGGGGCTGAAAACGCGTTTAAAGCAATAAAAAGTTCATTTTGGCTCTCACACCTAAACTAAACGTTGTAGACTCAAAATTTTTGCTGTATTTAGTGTATTCTAGCATCCTGAAGATGATTCCAGCATTAATTTCATTGTGCTTATGCTCATTTTTAAGATTTTGACATTTTCACCTAAAGTGCACAATCAGGCTGAAAACGCGTTTAAAGCAATAAAAAGTTCATTTTGGCTCTCACACCTAAACTAAACGTTGTAGACTCAAAATTTTTGCTGTATTTAGTGTATTCTAGCATCCTGAAGATGATTCCAGCATTAATTTCATTGTGCTTATGCTCATTTTGAAGATTTTGACATTTTCACCTTAAGTGCACAATCAGGCTGAAAACGCATTTAAAGCCATAAAAAGTTCATTTTGGCTCTCACACCTAAACAAAACGTTGTAGACTCAACATTTTTGCTGTATTTAGTGTATTCTAGCATCCTGAAGATGATTCCAGCATTAATTTCATTGTGCTTATGCTCATTTTTAGGATTTTGACATTTTCACCTAAAGTGCACAATCAGGCTGAAAACGCGTTTAAAGCAATAAAAAGTTCATTTTGGCTCTCACACCTAAACTAAACGTTGTAGACTCAAAATTTTTGCTGTATTTAGTGTATTCTAGCATCCTGAAGATAATTCCAGCATTAATTTCATCGTGCTTATGCTCATTTTGAAGATTTTGACATTTTCACCTTAAGTGTACAATCAGGGGCTGAAAACGCGTTTAAAGCAATAAAAAGTTCATTTTGGCTCTCACACCTAAACTAAACGTTGTAGACTCAAAATTTTTGCTGTATTTAGTGTATTCTAGCATCCTGAAGATGATTCCAGCATTAATTTCATTGTGCTTATGCTCATTTTGAAGATTTTGACATTTTCACCTAAAGTAAACAATCAGGCTGAAAACGCATTTAAAGCCATAAAAAGTTCATTTTGGCTCTCACACCTAAACAAAACGTTGTAGACTCAACATTTTTGCTGTATTTAGTGTATTCTATCATCCTGAAGATGATTCCAGCATTAATTTCATTGTGCTTATGCTCATTTTTAAGATTTTGACATTTTCACCTTAAGTGTACAATCAGGGGCTGAAAACGCGTTTAAAGCAATAAAAAGTTCATTTTGGCTCTCACACCTAAACTAAACGTTGTAGACTCAAAATTTTTGCTGTATTTAGTGTATTCTAGCATCCTGAAGATGATTCCAGCATTAATTTCATTGTGCTTATGCTCATTTTGAAGATTTTGACATATTCACCTAAAGTGCACAATCAGGCTGAAAACGCATTTAAAGCCATAAAAAGTTCATTTTGGCTCTCACACCTAAACAAAACGTTGTAGACTCAACATTTTTGCTGTATTTAGTGTATTCTAGCATCCTGAAGATGATTCCAGCATTAATTTCATTGTGCTTATGCTCATTTTGAAGATTTTGACATTTTCACCTAAAGTGCACAATCAGGCTGAAAACGCATTTAAAGCCATAAAAAGTTCATTTTGGCTCTCACACCTAAACAAAACGTTGTAGACTCAACATTTTTGCTGTATTTAGTGTATTCTAGCATCCTGAAGATGATTCCAGCATTAATTTCATTGTGCTTATGCTCATTTTTAAGATTTTGACATTTTCACCTTAAGTGTACAATCAGGGGCTGAAAACGCGTTTAAAGCAATAAAAAGTTCATTTTGGCTCTCACACCTAAACTAAACGTTGTAGACTCAAAATTTTTGCTGTATTTAGTGTATTCTAGCATCCTGAAGATGATTCAAGCATTAATTTCATTGTGCTTATGCTCATTTTTAAGATTTTGACATTTTCACCTTAAGTGTACAATCAGGGGCTGAAAACGCGTTTAAAGCAATAAAAAGTTCATTTTGGCTCTCACACCTAAACTAAACGTTGTAGACTCAAAATTTTTGCTGTATTTAGTGTATTCTAGCATCCTGAAGATGATTCCAGCATTAATTTCATTGTGCTTATGCTCATTTTGAAGATTTTGACATTTTTACCTTAAGTGTACAATCAGGGGCTGAAAACGCGTTTAAAGCAATAAAAAGTTCATTTTGGCTCTCACACCTAAACTAAACGTTGTAGACTCAAAATTTTTGCTGTATTTAGTGTATTCTAGCATCCTGAAGATGATTCCAGCATTAATTTCATTGTGCTTATGCTCATTTTTAAGATTTTGACATTTTCACCTAAAGTGCACAATCAGGCTGAAAACGCGTTTAAAGCAATAAAAAGTTCATTTTGGCTCTCACACCTAAACTAAACGTTGTAGACTCAAAATTTTTGCTGTATTTAGTGTATTCTAGCATCCTGAAGATGATTCCAGCATTAATTTCATTGTGCTTATGCTCATTTTGAAGATTTTGACATTTTTACCTTAAGTGTACAATCAGGGGCTGAAAACGCGTTTAAAGCAATAAAAAGTTCATTTTGGCTCTCACACCTAAACTAAACGTTGTAGACTCAAAATTTTTGCTGTATTTAGTGTATTCTAGCATCCTGAAGATGATTCCAGCATTAATTTCATTGTGCTTATGCTCATTTTTAAGATTTTGACATTTTCACCTAAAGTGCACAATCAGGCTGAAAACGCGTTTAAAGCAATAAAAAGTTCATTTTGGCTCTCACACCTAAACTAAACGTTGTAGACTCAAAATTTTTGCTGTATTTAGTGTATTCTAGCATCCTGAAGATGATTCCAGCATTAATTTCATTGTGCTTATGCTCATTTTGAAGATTTTGACATTTTCACCTTAAGTGTACAATCAGGGGCTGAAAACGCGTTTAAAGCAATAAAAAGTTCATTTTGGCTCTCACACCTAAACTAAACGTTGTAGACTCAAAATTTTTGCTGTATTTAGTGTATTCTAGCATCCTGAAGATGATTCCAGCATTAATTTCATTGTGCTTATGCTCATTTTTAAGATTTTGACATTTTCACCTAAAGTGCACAATCAGGCTGAAAACGCGTTTAAAGCAATAAAAAGTTCATTTTGGCTCTCACACCTAAACTAAACGTTGTAGACTCAAAATTTTTGCTGTATTTAGTGTATTCTAGCATCCTGAAGATAATTCCAGCATTAATTTCATTGTGCTTATGCTCATTTTGAAGATTTTGACATTTTCACCTTAAGTGTACAATCAGGGGCTGAAAACGCGTTTAAAGCAATAAAAAGTTCATTTTGGCTCTCACACCTAAACTAAACGTTGTAGACTCAAAATTTTTGCTGTATTTAGTGTATTCTAGCATCCTGAAGATGATTCCAGCATTAATTTCATTGTGCTTATGCTCATTTTGAAGATTTTGACATTTTCACCTAAAGTAAACAATCAGGCTGAAAACGCATTTAAAGCCATAAAAAGTTCATTTTGGCTCTCACACCTAAACAAAACGTTGTAGACTCAACATTTTTGCTGTATTTAGTGTATTCTATCATCCTGAAGATGATTCCAGCATTAATTTCATTGTGCTTATGCTCATTTTTAAGATTTTGACATTTTCACCTTAAGTGTACAATCAGGGGCTGAAAACGCGTTTAAAGCAATAAAAAGTTCATTTTGGCTCTCACACCTAAACTAAACGTTGTAGACTCAAAATTTTTGCTGTATTTAGTGTATTCTAGCATCCTGAAGATGATTCCAGCATTAATTTCATTGTGCTTATGCTCATTTTGAAGATTTTGACATATTCACCTAAAGTGCACAATCAGGCTGAAAACGCATTTAAAGCCATAAAAAGTTCATTTTGGCTCTCACACCTAAACAAAACGTTGTAGACTCAACATTTTTGCTGTATTTAGTGTATTCTAGCATCCTGAAGATGATTCCAGCATTAATTTCATTGTGCTTATGCTCATTTTGAAGATTTTGACATTTTCACCTAAAGTGCACAATCAGGCTGAAAACGCATTTAAAGCCATAAAAAGTTCATTTTGGCTCTCACACCTAAACAAAACGTTGTAGACTCAACATTTTTGCTGTATTTAGTGTATTCTAGCATCCTGAAGATGATTCCAGCATTAATTTCATTGTGCTTATGCTCATTTTTAAGATTTTGACATTTTCACCTTAAGTGTACAATCAGGGGCTGAAAACGCGTTTAAAGCAATAAAAAGTTCATTTTGGCTCTCACACCTAAACTAAACGTTGTAGACTCAAAATTTTTGCTGTATTTAGTGTATTCTAGCATCCTGAAGATGATTCAAGCATTAATTTCATTGTGCTTATGCTCATTTTTAAGATTTTGACATTTTCACCTAAAGTGCACAATCAGGCTGAAAACGCGTTTAAAGCAATAAAAAGTTCATTTTGGCTCTCACACCTAAACTAAACGTTGTAGACTCAAAATTTTTGCTGTATTTAGTGTATTCTAGCATCCTGAAGATGATTCCAGCATTAATTTCATTGTGCTTATGCTCATTTTTAAGATTTTGACATTTTCACCTAAAGTGCACAATCAGGCTGAAAACGCGTTTAAAGCAATAAAAAGTTCATTTTGGCTCTCACACCTAAACTAAACGTTGTAGACTCAAAATTTTTGCTGTATTTAGTGTATTCTAGCATCCTGAAGATGATTCCAGCATTAATTTCATTGTGCTTATGCTCATTTTGAAGATTTTGACATTTTCACCTAAAGTGCACAATCAGGCTGAAAACGCATTTAAAGCCATAAAAAGTTCATTTTGGCTCTCACACCTAAACAAAACGTTGTAGACTCAACATTTTTGCTGTATTTAGTGTATTCTAGCATCCTGAAGATGATTCCAGCATTAATTTCATTGTGCTTATGCTCATTTTTAGGATTTTGACATTTTCACCTAAAGTGCACAATCAGGCTGAAAACGTGTTTAAAGCAATAAAAAGTTCATTTTGGCTCTCACACCTAAACTAAACGTTGTAGACTCAAAATTTTTGCTGTATTTAGTGTATTCTAGCATCCTGAAGATAATTCCAGCATTAATTTCATCGTGCTTATGCTCATTTTGAAGATTTTGACATTTTCACCTTAAGTGTACAATCAGGGGCTGAAAACGCGTTTAAAGCAATAAAAAGTTCATTTTGGCTCTCACACCTAAACTAAACGTTGTAGACTCAAAATTTTTGCTGTATTTAGTGTATTCTAGCATCCTGAAGATGATTCCAGCATTAATTTCATTGTGCTTATGCTCATTTTGAAGATTTTGACATTTTCACCTAAAGTGCACAATCAGGCTGAAAACGCATTTAAAGCCATAAAAAGTTCATTTTGGCTCTCACACCTAAACAAAACGTTGTAGACTCAACATTTTTGCTGTATTTAGTGTATTCTAGCATCCTGAAGATGATTCCAGCATTAATTTCATTGTGCTTATGCTCATTTTGAAGATTTTGACATTTTCACCTTAAGTGTACAATCAGGGGCTGAAAACGCGTTTAAAGCAATAAAAAGTTCATTTTGGCTCTCACACCTAAACTAAACGTTGTAGACTCAAAATTTTTGCTGTATTTAGTGTATTCTAGCATCCTGAAGATGATTCCAGCATTAATTTCATTGTGCTTATGCTCATTTTGAAGATTTTGACATTTTCACCTAAAGTGCACAATCAGGCTGAAAACGCATTTAAAGCCATAAAAAGTTCATTTTGGCTCTCACACCTAAACAAAACGTTGTAGACTCAACATTTTTGCTGTATTTAGTGTATTCTAGCATCCTGAAGATGATTCCAGCATTAATTTCATTGTGCTTATGCTCATTTTGAAGATTTTGACATTTTCACCTAAAGTGCACAATCAGGGGCTGAAAACGCGTTTAAAGCAATAAAAAGTTCATTTTGGCTCTCACACCTAAACTAAACGTTGTAGACTCAAAATTTTTGCTGTATTTAGTGTATTCTAGCATCCTGAAGATGATTCCAGCATTAATTTCATTGTGCTTATGCTCATTTTGAAGATTTTGACATTTTCACCTTAAGTGTACAATCAGGGGCTGAAAACGCGTTTAAAGCAATAAAAAGTTCATTTTGGCTCTCACACCTAAACTAAACGTTGTAGACTCAAAATTTTTGCTGTATTTAGTGTATTCTAGCATCCTGAAGATGATTCCAGCATTAATTTCATTGTGCTTATGCTCATTTTGAAGATTTTGACATTTTCACCTAAAGTGCACAATCAAGCTGAAAACGCATTTAAAGCCATAAAAAGTTCATTTTGGCTCTCACACCTAAACAAAACGTTGTAGACTCAACATTTTTGCTGTATTTAGTGTATTCTAGCATCCTGAAGATGATTCCAGCATTAATTTCATTGTGCTTATGCTCATTTTTAAGATTTTGACATTTTCACCTTAAGTGTACAATCAGGGGCTGAAAACGCGTTTAAAGCAATAAAAAGTTCATTTTGGCTCTCACACCTAAACTAAACGTTGTAGACTCAAAATTTTTGCTGTATTTAGTGTATTCTAGCATCCTGAAGATGATTCTAGCATTAATTTCATTGTGCTTATGCTCATTTTGAAGCTTTTGACATTTTCACCTAAAGTGCACAATCAGGCTGAAAACGCATTTAAAGCCATAAAAAGTTCATTTTGGCTCTCACACCTAAACAAAACGTTGTAGACTCAACATTGTTGCTGTATTTAGTGTATTCTAGCATCCTGAAGATGATTCCAGCATTAATTTCATTGTGCTTATGCTCATTTTTAAGATTTTGACATTTTCACCTTAAGTGTACAATCAGGGGCTGAAAACGCGTTTAAAGCAATAAAAAGTTCATTTTGGCTCTCACACCTAAACTAAACGTTGTAGACTCAAAAATTTTTGCTGTATTTAGTGTATTCTAGCATCCTGAAGATGATTCCAGCATTAATTTCATTGTGCTTATGCTCATTTTTAAGATTTTGACATTTTCACCTAAAGTGCACAATAAGGCTGAAAACGCGTTTAAAGCAATAAAAAGTTCATTTTGGCTCTCACACCTAAACTAAACGTTGTAGACTCAAAATTTTTGCTGTATTTAGTGTATTCTAGCATCCTGAAGATGATTCCAGCATTAATTTCATTGTGCTTATGCTCATTTTGAAGATTTTGACATTTTCACCTTAAGTGTACAATCAGGGGCTGAAAACGCGTTTAAAGCAATAAAAAGTTCATTTTGGCTCTCACACCTAAACTAAACGTTGTAGACTCAAAATTTTTGCTGTATTTAGTGTATTCTAGCATCCTGAAGATGATTCCAGCATTAATTTCATTGTGCTTATGCTCATTTTTAAGATTTTGACATTTTCACCTAAAGTGCACAATCAGGCTGAAAACGCGTTTAAAGCAATAAAAAGTTCATTTTGGCTCTCACACCTAAACTAAACGTTGTAGACTCAAATTTTTTGCTGTATTTAGTGTATTCTAGCATCCTGAAGATGATTCCAGCATTAATTTCATTGTGCTTATGCTCATTTTGAAGATTTTGACATTTTCACCTAAAGTGCACAATCAGGCTGAAAACGCATTTAAAGCCATAAAAAGTTCATTTTGGCTCTCACACCTAAACAAAACGTTGTAGACTCAACATTTTTGCTGTATTTAGTGTATTTTAGCATCCTGGAGATGATTCCAGCATTAATTTAATTGTGCTTATAGTCATTTTTAAGATTTTGACATTTTCACCTTAAGTGTACAATCAGGGGCTGAAAACGCGTTTAAAGCAATAAAAAGTTCATTTTGGCTCTCACACCTAAACTAAACGTTGTAGACTCAAAATTTTTGCTGTATTTAGTGTATTCTAGCATCCTGAAGATGATTCCAGCATTAATTTCATTGTGCTTATGCTCATTTTGAAGATTTTGACATTTTTACCTTAAGTGTACAATCAGGGGCTGAAAACGCGTTTAAAGCAATAAAAAGTTCATTTTGGCTCTCACACCTAAACTAAACGTTGTAGACTCAAAATTTTTGCTGTATTTAGTGTATTCTAGCATCCTGAAGATGATTCCAGCATTAATTTCATTGTGCTTATGCTCATTTTTAAGATTTTGACATTTTCACCTAAAGTGCACAATCAGGCTGAAAACGCGTTTAAAGCAATAAAAAGTTCATTTTGGCTCTCACACCTAAACTAAACGTTGTAGACTCAAAATTTTTGCTGTATTTAGTGTATTCTAGCATCCTGAAGATGATTCCAGCATTAATTTCATTGTGCTTATGCTCATTTTGAAGATTTTGACATTTTCACCTTAAGTGTACAATCAGGGGCTGAAAACGCGTTTAAAGCAATAAAAAGTTCATTTTGGCTCTCACACCTAAACTAAACGTTGTAGACTCAAAATTTTTGCTGTATTTAGTATATTCTAGCATCCTGAAGATGATTCCAGCATTAATTTCATTGTGCTTATGCTCATTTTTAAGATTTTGACATTTTCACCTAAAGTGCACAATCAGGCTGAAAACGCGTTTAAAGCAATAAAAAGTTCATTTTGGCTCTCACACCTAAACTAAACGTTGTAGACTCAAAATTTTTGCTGTATTTAGTGTATTCTAGCATCCTGAAGATGATTCCAGCATTAATTTCATTGTGCTTATGCTCATTTTGAAGATTTTGACATTTTCACCTAAAGTGCACAATCAGGCTGAAAACGCATTTAAAGCCATAAAAAGTTCATTTTGGCTCTCACACCTAAACAAAACGTTGTAGACTCAACATTTTTGCTGTATTTAGTGTATTCTAGCATCCTGAAGATGATTCCAGCATTAATTTCATTGTGCTTATGCTCATTTTTAGGATTTTGACATTTTCACCTAAAGTGCACAATCAGGCTGAAAACGCGTTTAAAGCAATAAAAAGTTCATTTTGGCTCTCACACCTAAACTAAACGTTGTAGACTCAACATTTTTGCTGTATTTAGTGTATTCTATCATCCTGAAGATGATTCCAGCATTAATTTCATTGTGCTTATGCTCATTTTTAAGATTTTGACATTTTCACCTTAAGTGTACAATCAGGGGCTGAAAACGCGTTTAAAGCAATAAAAAGTTCATTTTGGCTCTCACACCTAAACTAAACGTTGTAGACTCAAAATTTTTGCTGTATTTAGTGTATTCTAGCATCCTGAAGATGATTCCAGCATTAATTTCATTGTGCTTATGCTCATTTTGAAGATTTTGACATATTCACCTAAAGTGCACAATCAGGCTGAAAACGCATTTAAAGCCATAAAAAGTTCATTTTGGCTCTCACACCTAAACAAAACGTTGTAGACTCAACATTTTTGCTGTATTTAGTGTATTCTAGCATCCTGAAGATGATTCCAGCATTAATTTCATTGTGCTTATGCTCATTTTGAAGATTTTGACATTTTCACCTAAAGTGCACAATCAGGGGCTGAAAACGCGTTTAAAGCAATAAAAAGTTCATTTTGGCTCTCACACCTAAACTAAACGTTGTAGACTCAAAATTTTTGCTGTATTTAGTGTATTCTAGCATCCTGAAGATGATTCAAGCATTAATTTCATTGTGCTTATGCTCATTTTTAAGATTTTGACATTTTCACCTTAAGTGTACAATCAGGGGCTGAAAACGCGTTTAAAGCAATAAAAAGTTCATTTTGGCTCTCACACCTAAACTAAACGTTGTAGACTCAAAATTTTTGCTGTATTTAGTGTATTCTAGCATCCTGAAGATGATTCCAGCATTAATTTCATTGTGCTTATGCTCATTTTGAAGATTTTGACATTTTTACCTTAAGTGTACAATCAGGGGCTGAAAACGCGTTTAAAGCAATAAAAAGTTCATTTTGGCTCTCACACCTAAACTAAACGTTGTAGACTCAAAATTTTTGCTGTATTTAGTGTATTCTAGCATCCTGAAGATGATTCCAGCATTAATTTCATTGTGCTTATGCTCATTTTTAAGATTTTGACATTTTCACCTAAAGTGCACAATCAGGCTGAAAACGCGTTTAAAGCAATAAAAAGTTCATTTTGGCTCTCACACCTAAACTAAACGTTGTAGACTCAAAATTTTTGCTGTATTTAGTGTATTCTAGCATCCTGAAGATGATTCCAGCATTAATTTCATTGTGCTTATGCTCATTTTGAAGATTTTGACATTTTTACCTTAAGTGTACAATCAGGGGCTGAAAACGCGTTTAAAGCAATAAAAAGTTCATTTTGGCTCTCACACCTAAACTAAACGTTGTAGACTCAAAATTTTTGCTGTATTTAGTGTATTCTAGCATCCTGAAGATGATTCCAGCATTAATTTCATTGTGCTTATGCTCATTTTTAAGATTTTGACATTTTCACCTAAAGTGCACAATCAGGCTGAAAACGCGTTTAAAGCAATAAAAAGTTCATTTTGGCTCTCACACCTAAACTAAACGTTGTAGACTCAAAATTTTTGCTGTATTTAGTGTATTCTAGCATCCTGAAGATGATTCCAGCATTAATTTCATTGTGCTTATGCTCATTTTTAAGATTTTGACATTTTCACCTTAAGTGTACAATCAGGGGCTGAAAACGCGTTTAAAGCAATAAAAAGTTCATTTTGGCTCTCACACCTAAACTAAACGTTGTAGACTCAAAATTTTTGCTGTATTTAGTGTATTCTAGCATCCTGAAGATGATTCCAGCATTAATTTCATTGTGCTTATGCTCATTTTGAAGATTTTGACATTTTCACCTAAAGTGCACAATCAGGCTGAAAACGCATTTAAAGCCATAAAAAGTTCATTTTGGCTCTCACACCTAAACAAAACGTTGTAGACTCAACATTTTTGCTGTATTTAGTGTATTCTAGCATCCTGAAGATGATTCCAGCATTAATTTCATTGTGCTTATGCTCATTTTGAAGATTTTGACATTTTCACCTTAAGTGTACAATCAGGGGCTGAAAACGCGTTTAAAGCAATAAAAAGTTCATTTTGGCTCTCACACCTAAACTAAACCTTGTAGACTCAAAATTTTTGCTGTATTTAGTGTATTCTAGCATCCTGAAGATGATTCCAGCATTAATTTCATTGTGCTTATGCTCATTTTTAAGATTTTGACATTTTCACCTTAAGTGTACAATCAGGGGCTGAAAACGCGTTTAAAGCAATAAAAAGTTCATTTTGGCTCTCACACCTAAACTAAACGTTGTAGACTCAAAATTTTTGCTGTATTTAGTGTATTCTAGCATCCTGAAGATGATTCCAGCATTAATTTCATTGTGCTTATGCTCATTTTTAAGATTTTGACATTTTCACCTAAAGTGCACAATCAGGCTGAAAACGCGTTTAAAGCAATAAAAAGTTCATTTTGGCTCTCACACCTAAACTAAACGTTGTTGACTCAAAATTTTTGCTGTATTTAGTGTATTCTAGCATCCTGAAGATGATTCCAGCATTAATTTCATTGTGCTTATGCTCATTTTGAAGATTTTGACATTTTCACCTAAAGTGCACAATCAGGCTGAAAACGCATTTAAAGCCATAAAAAGTTCATTTTGGCTCTCACACCTAAACAAAACGTTGGAGACTCAACATTTTTGCTGTATTTAGTGTATTTTAGCATCCTGGAGATGATTCCAGCATTAATTTAATTGTGCTTATAGTCATTTTTAAGATTTTGACATTTTCACCTTAAGTGTACAATCAGGGGCTGAAAACGCGTTTAAAGCAATAAAAAGTTCATTTTGGCTCTCACACCTAAACTAAACGTTGTAGACTCAAAATTTTTGCTGTATTTAGTGTATTCTAGCATCCTGAAGATGATTCCAGCATTAATTTCATTGTGCTTATGCTCATTTTTAAGATTTTGACATTTTCACCTAAAGTGCACAATCAGGCTGAAAACGCGTTTAAAGCAATAAAAAGTTCATTTTGGCTCTCACACCTAAACTAAACGTTGTAGACTCAAAATTTTTGCTGTATTTAGTGTATTCTAGCATCCTGAAGATGATTCCAGCATTAATTTCATTGTGCTTATGCTCATTTTGAAGATTTTGACATTTTCACCTTAAGTGTACAATCAGGGGCTGAAAACGCGTTTAAAGCAATAAAAAGTTCATTTTGGCTCTCACACCTAAACTAAACGTTGTAGACTCAAAATTTTTGCTGTATTTAGTGTATTCTAGCATCCTGAAGATGATTCCAGCATTAATTTCATTGTGCTTATGCTCATTTTTAAGATTTTGACATTTTCACCTAAAGTGCACAATCAGGCTGAAAACGCGTTTAAAGCAATAAAAAGTTCATTTTGGCTCTCACACCTAAACTAAACGTTGTAGACTCAAAATTTTTGCTGTATTTAGTGTATTCTAGCATCCTGAAGATGATTCCAGCATTAATTTCATTGTGCTTATGCTCATTTTGAAGATTTTGACATTTTCACCTAAAGTGCACAATCAGGCTGAAAACGCATTTAAAGCCATAAAAAGTTCATTTTGGCTCTCACACCTAAACAAAACGTTGTAGACTCAACATTTTTGCTGTATTTAGTGTATTCTAGCATCCTGAAGATGATTCCAGCATTAATTTCATTGTGCTTATGCTCATTTTGAAGATTTTGACATTTTCACCTTAAGTGTACAATCAGGGGCTGAAAACGCGTTTAAAGCAATAAAAAGTTCATTTTGGCTCTCACACCTAAACTAAACGTTGTAGACTCAAAATTTTTGCTGTATTTAGTGTATTCTAGCATCCTGAAGATGATTCCAGCATTAATTTCATTGTGCTTATGCTCATTTTTAAGATTTTGACATTTTCACCTAAAGTGCACAATCAGGCTGAAAACGCGTTTAAAGCAATAAAAAGTTCATTTTGGCTCTCACACCTAAACTAAACGTTGTAGACTCAAATTTTTTGCTGTATTTAGTGTATTCTAGCATCCTGAAGATGATTCCAGCATTAATTTCATTGTGCTTATGCTCATTTTGAAGATTTTGACATTTTCACCTAAAGTGCACAATCAGGCTGAAAACGCATTTAAAGCCATAAAAAGTTCATTTTGGCTCTCACACCTAAACAAAACGTTGTAGACTCAACATTTTTGCTGTATTTAGTGTATTTTAGCATCCTGGAGATGATTCCAGCATTAATTTAATTGTGCTTATAGTCATTTTTAAGATTTTGACATTTTCACCTTAAGTGTACAATCAGGGGCTGAAAACGCGTTTAAAGCAATAAAAAGTTCATTTTGGCTCTCACACCTAAACTAAACGTTGTAGACTCAAAATTTTTGCTGTATTTAGTGTATTCTAGCATCCTGAAGATGATTCCAGCATTAATTTCATTGTGCTTATGCTCATTTTGAAGATTTTGTCATTTTTACCTTAAGTGTACAATCAGGGGCTGAAAACGCGTTTAAAGCAATAAAAAGTTCATTTTGGCTCTCACACCTAAACTAAACGTTGTAGACTCAAAATTTTTGCTGTATTTAGTGTATTCTAGCATCCTGAAGATGATTCCAGCATTAATTTCATTGTGCTTATGCTCATTTTTAAGATTTTGACATTTTCACCTAAAGTGCACAATCAGGCTGAAAACGCGTTTAAAGCAATAAAAAGTTCATTTTGGCTCTCACACCTAAACTAAACGTTGTAGACTCAAAATTTTTGCTGTATTTAGTGTATTCTAGCATCCTGAAGATGATTCCAGCATTAATTTCATTGTGCTTATGCTCATTTTGAAGATTTTGACATTTTCACCTTAAGTGTACAATCAGGGGCTGAAAACGCGTTTAAAGCAATAAAAAGTTCATTTTGGCTCTCACACCTAAACTAAACGTTGTAGACTCAAAATTTTTGCTGTATTTAGTATATTCTAGCATCCTGAAGATGATTCCAGCATTAATTTCATTGTGCTTATGCTCATTTTTAAGATTTTGACATTTTCACCTAAAGTGCACAATCAGGCTGAAAACGCGTTTAAAGCAATAAAAAGTTCATTTTGGCTCTCACACCTAAACTAAACGTTGTAGACTCAAAATTTTTGCTGTATTTAGTGTATTCTAGCATCCTGAAGATGATTCCAGCATTAATTTCATTGTGCTTATGCTCATTTTGAAGATTTTGACATTTTCACCTAAAGTGCACAATCAGGCTGAAAACGCATTTAAAGCCATAAAAAGTTCATTTTGGCTCTCACACCTAAACAAAACGTTGTAGACTCAACATTTTTGCTGTATTTAGTGTATTCTAGCATCCTGAAGATGATTCCAGCATTAATTTCATTGTGCTTATGCTCATTTTTAGGATTTTGACATTTTCACCTAAAGTGCACAATCAGGCTGAAAACGCGTTTAAAGCAATAAAAAGTTCAATTTGGCTCTCACACCTAAACTAAACGTTGTAGACTCAAAATTTTTGCTGTATTTAGTGTATTCTAGCATCCTGAAGATAATTCCAGCATTAATTTCATCGTGCTTATGCTCATTTTGAAGATTTTGACATTTTCACCTTAAGTGTACAATCAGGGGCTGAAAACGCGTTTAAAGCAATAAAAAGTTCATTTTGGCTCTCACACCTAAACTAAACGTTGTAGACTCAAAATTTTTGCTGTATTTAGTGTATTCTAGCATCCTGAAGATGATTCCAGCATTAATTTCATTGTGCTTATGCTCATTTTGAAGATTTTGACATTTTCACCTAAAGTGCACAATCAGGCTGAAAACGCATTTAAAGCCATAAAAAGTTCATTTTGGCTCTCACACCTAAACAAAACGTTGTAGACTCAACATTTTTGCTGTATTTAGTGTATTCTATCATCCTGAAGATGATTCCAGCATTAATTTCATTGTGCTTATGCTCATTTTTAAGATTTTGACATTTTCACCTTAAGTGTACAATCAGGGGCTGAAAACGCGTTTAAAGCAATAAAAAGTTCATTTTGGCTCTCACACCTAAACTAAACGTTGTAGACTCAAAATTTTTGCTGTATTTAGTGTATTCTAGCATCCTGAAGATGATTCCAGCATTAATTTCATTGTGCTTATGCTCATTTTGAAGATTTTGACATTTTCACCTAAAGTGCACAATCAGGCTGAAAACGCATTTAAAGCCATAAAAAGTTCATTTTGGCTCTCACACCTAAACTAAACGTTGTAGACTCAACATTTTTGCTGTATTTAGTGTATTCTAGCATCCTGAAGATGATTCCAGCATTAATTTCATTGTGCTTATGCTCATTTTGAAGATTTTGACATTTTCACCTAAAGTGCACAATCAGGCTGAAAACGCAATTAAAGCCATAAAAAGTTCATTTTGGCTCTCACACCTAAACAAAACGTTGTAGACTCAACATTTTTGCTGTATTTAGTGTATTCTAGCATCCTGAAGATGATTCCAGCATTAATTTCATTGTGCTTATGCTAATTTTTAAGATTTTGACATTTTCACCTTAAGTGTACAATCAGGGGCTGAAAACGCGTTTAAAGCAATAAAAAGTTCATTTTGGCTCTCACACCTAAACTAAACGTTGTAGACTCAAAATTTTTGCTGTATTTAGTGTATTCTAGCATCCTGAAGATGATTCCAGCATTAATTTCATTGTGCTTATGCTCATTTTTAAGATTTTGACATTTTCACCTAAAGTGCACAATCAGGCTGAAAACGCGTTTAAAGCAATAAAAAGTTCATTTTGGCTCTCACACCTAAACTAAACGTTGTAGACTCAAAATTTTTGCTGTATTTAGTGTATTCTAGCATCCTGAAGATGATTCCAGCATTAATTTCATTGTGCTTATGCTCATTTTGAAGATTTTGACATTTTCACCTTAAGTGTACAATCAGGGGCTGAAAACGCGTTTAAAGCAATAAAAAGTTCATTATGGCTCTCACACCTAAACTAAACGTTGTAGACTCAAAATTTTTGCTGTATGTAGTGTATTCTAGCATCCTGAAGATGATTCCAGCATTAATTTCATTGTGCTTATGCTCATTTTTAAGATTTTGACATTTTCACCTAAAGTGCACAATCAGGCTGAAAACGCGTTTAAAGCAATAAAAAGTTCATTTTGGCTCTCACACCTAAACTAAACGTTGTAGACTCAAAATTTTTGCTGTATTTAGTGTATTCTAGCATCCTGAAGATGATTCCAGCATTAATTTCATTGTGCTTATGCTCATTTTGAAGATTTTGACATTTTCACCTAAAGTGCACAATCAGGCTGAAAACGCATTTAAAGCCATAAAAAGTTCATTTTGGCTCTCACACCTAAACAAAACGTTGTAGACTCAACATTTTTGCTGTATTTAGTGTATTCTAGCATCCTGAAGATGATTCCAGCATTAATTTCATTGTGCTTATGCTCATTTTGAAGATTTTTACATTTTCACCTTAAGTGTACAATCAGGGGCTGAAAACGCGTTTAAAGCAATAAAAAGTTCATTTTGGCTCTCACACCTAAACTAAACCTTGTAGACTCAAAATTTTTGCTGTATTTAGTGTATTCTAGCATCCTGAAGATGATTCCAGCATTAATTTCATTGTGCTTATGCTCATTTTTAAGATTTTGACATTTTCACCTTAAGTGTACAATCAGGGGCTGAAAACGCGTTTAAAGCAATAAAAAGTTCATTTTGGCTCTCACACCTAAACTAAACGTTGTAGACTCAAAATTTTTGCTGTATTTAGTGTATTCTAGCATCCTGAAGATGATTCCAGCATTAATTTCATTGTGCTTATGCTCATTTTTAAGATTTTGACATTTTCACCTAAAGTGCACAATCAGGCTGAAAACGCGTTTAAAGCAATAAAAAGTTCATTTTGGCTCTCACACCTAAACTAAACGTTGTTGACTCAAAATTTTTGCTGTATTTAGTGTATTCTAGCATCCTGAAGATGATTCCAGCATTAATTTCATTGTGCTTATGCTCATTTTGAAGATTTTGACATTTTCACCTAAAGTGCACAATCAGGCTGAAAACGCATTTAAAGCCATAAAAAGTTCATTTTGGCTCTCACACCTAAACAAAACGTTGGAGACTCAACATTTTTGCTGTATTTAGTGTATTTTAGCATCCTGGAGATGATTCCAGCATTAATTTAATTGTGCTTATAGTCATTTTTAAGATTTTGACATTTTCACCTTAAGTGTACAATCAGGGGCTGAAAACGCGTTTAAAGCAATAAAAAGTTCATTTTGGCTCTCACACCTAAACTAAACGTTGTAGACTCAAAATTTTTGCTGTATTTAGTGTATTCTAGCATCCTGAAGATGATTCCAGCATTAATTTCATTGTGCTTATGCTCATTTTTAAGATTTTGACATTTTCACCTAAAGTGCACAATCAGGCTGAAAACGCGTTTAAAGCAATAAAAAGTTCATTTTGGCTCTCACACCTAAACTAAACGTTGTAGACTCAAAATTTTTGCTGTATTTAGTGTATTCTAGCATCCTGAAGATGATTCCAGCATTAATTTCATTGTGCTTATGCTCATTTTGAAGATTTTGACATTTTCACCTTAAGTGTACAATCAGGGGCTGAAAACGCGTTTAAAGCAATAAAAAGTTCATTTTGGCTCTCACACCTAAACTAAACGTTGTAGACTCAAAATTTTTGCTGTATTTAGTGTATTCTAGCATCCTGAAGATGATTCCAGCATTAATTTCATTGTGCTTATGCTCATTTTTAAGATTTTGACATTTTCACCTAAAGTGCACAATCAGGCTGAAAACGCGTTTAAAGCAATAAAAAGTTCATTTTGGCTCTCACACCTAAACTAAACGTTGTAGACTCAAAATTTTTGCTGTATTTAGTGTATTCTAGCATCCTGAAGATGATTCCAGCATTAATTTCATTGTGCTTATGCTCATTTTGAAGATTTTGACATTTTCACCTAAAGTGCACAATCAGGCTGAAAACGCATTTAAAGCCATAAAAAGTTCATTTTGGCTCTCACACCTAAACAAAACGTTGTAGACTCAACATTTTTGCTGTATTTAGTGTATTCTAGCATCCTGAAGATGATTCCAGCATTAATTTCATTGTGCTTATGCTCATTTTGAAGATTTTGACATTTTCACCTTAAGTGTACAATCAGGGGCTGAAAACGCGTTTAAAGCAATAAAAAGTTCATTTTGGCTCTCACACCTAAACTAAACCTTGTAGACTCAAAATTTTTGCTGTATTTAGTGTATTCTAGCATCCTGAAGATGATTCCAGCATTAATTTCATTGTGCTTATGCTCATTTTTAAGATTTTGACATTTTCACCTTAAGTGTACAATCAGGGGCTGAAAACGCGTTTAAAGCAATAAAAAGTTCATTTTGGCTCTCACACCTAAACTAAACGTTGTAGACTCAAAATTTTTGCTGTATTTAGTGTATTCTAGCATCCTGAAGATGATTCCAGCATTAATTTCATTGTGCTTATGCTCATTTTTAAGATTTTGACATTTTCACCTAAAGTGCACAATCAGGCTGAAAACGCGTTTAAAGCAATAAAAAGTTCATTTTGGCTCTCACACCTAAACTAAACGTTGTTGACTCAAAATTTTTGCTGTATTTAGTGTATTCTAGCATCCTGAAGATGATTCCAGCATTAATTTCATTGTGCTTATGCTCATTTTGAAGATTTTGACATTTTCACCTAAAGTGCACAATCAGGCTGAAAACGCATTTAAAGCCATAAAAAGTTCATTTTGGCTCTCACACCTAAACAAAACGTTGGAGACTCAACATTTTTGCTGTATTTAGTGTATTTTAGCATCCTGGAGATGATTCCAGCATTAATTTAATTGTGCTTATTGTCATTTTTAAGATTTTGACATTTTCACCTTAAGTGTACAATCAGGGGCTGAAAACGCGTTTAAAGCAATAAAAAGTTCATTTTGGCTCTCACACCTAAACTAAACGTTGTAGACTCAAAATTTTTGCTGTATTTAGTGTATTCTAGCATCCTGAAGATGATTCCAGCATTAATTTCATTGTGCTTATGCTCATTTTGAAGATTTTGACATTTTCACCTTAAGTGTACAATCAGGGGCTGAAAACGCGTTTAAAGCAATAAAAAGTTCATTTTGGCTCTCACACCTAAACTAAACGTTGTAGACTCAAAATTTTTGCTGTATTTAGTGTATTCTAGCATCCTGAAGATGATTCCAGAATTAATTTCATTGTGCTTATGCTCATTTTGAAGATTTTGACATTTTCACCTTAAGTGTACAATCAGGGGCTGAAAACGCGTTTAAAGCAATAAAAAGTTCATTTTGGCTCTCACACCTAAACTAAACGTTGTAGACTCAAAATTTTTGCTGTATTTAGTGTATTCTAGCATCCTGAAGATGATTCCAGCATTAATTTCATTGTGCTTATGCTCATTTTGAAGATTTTGACATTTTCACCTAAAGTGCACAATCAGGCTGAAAACGCATTTAAAGCCATAAAAAGTTCATTTTGGCTCTCACACCTAAACAAAACGTTGTAGACTCAACATTTTTGCTGTATTTAGTGTATTCTAGCATCCTGAAGATGATTCCAGCATTAATTTCATTGTGCTTATGCTCATTTTGAAGATTTTGACATTTTCACCTTAAGTGTACAATCAGGGGCTGAAAACGCGTTTAAAGCAATAAAAAGTTCATTTTGGCTCTCACACCTAAACTAAACCTTGTAGACTCAAAATTTTTGCTGTATTTAGTGTATTCTAGCATCCTGAAGATGATTCCAGCATTAATTTCATTGTGCTTATGCTCATTTTTATGATTTTGACATTTTCACCTAAAGTGCACAATCAGGCTGAAAACGCGTTTAAAGCAATAAAAAGTTCATTTTGGCTCTCACACCTAAACTAAACGTTGTAGACTCAAAATTTTTGCTGTATTTAGTGTATTCTAGCATCCTGAAGATGATTCCAGCATTAATTTCATTGTGCTTATGCTCATTTTTAAGATTTTGACATTTTCACCTAAAGTGCACAATCAGGCTGAAAACGCGTTTAAAGCAATAAAAAGTTCATTTTGGCTCTCACACCTAAACTAAACGTTGTAGACTCAAAATTTTTGCTGTATTTAGTGTATTCTAGCATCCTGAAGATGATTCCAGCATTAATTTCATTGTGCTTATGCTCATTTTGAAGATTTTGACATTTTCACCTAAAGTGCACAATCAGGCTGAAAACGCATTTAAAGCCATAAAAAGTTCATTTTGGCTCTCACACCTAAACAAAACGTTGTAGACTCAACATTTTTGCTGTATTTAGTGTATTCTAGCATCCTGAAGATGATTCCAGCATTAATTTCATTGTGCTTATGCTCATTTTTAGGATTTTGACATTTTCACCTAAAGTGCACAATCAGGCTGAAAACGCGTTTAAAGCAATAAAAAGTTCATTTTGGCTCTCACACCTAAACTAAACGTTGTAGACTCAAAATTTTTGCTGTATTTAGTGTATTCTAGCATCCTGAAGATGATTCCAGCATTAATTTCATTGTGCTTATGCTCATTTTTAAGATTTTGACATTTTCACCTTAAGTGTACAATCAGGGGCTGAAAACGCGTTTAAAGCAATAAAAAGTTCATTTTGGCTCTCACACCTAAACTAAACGTTGTAGACTCAAAATTTTTGCTGTATTTAGTGTATTCTAGCATCCTGAAGATGATTCCAGCATTAATTTCATTGTGCTTATGCTCATTTTTAAGATTTTGACATTTTCACCTAAAGTGCACAATCAGGCTGAAAACGCGTTTAAAGCAATAAAAAGTTCATTTTGGCTCTCACACCTAAACTAAACGTTGTAGACTCAAAATTTTTGCTGTATTTAGTGTATTCTAGCATCCTGAAGATGATTCCAGCACTAATTTCATTGTGCTTATGCTCATTTTGAAGATTTTGACATTTTCACCTTAAGTGTACAATCAGGGGCTGAAAACGCGTTTAAAGCAATAAAAAGTTCATTTTGGCTCTCACACCTAAACTAAACGTTGTAGACTCAAAATTTTTGCTGTATTTAGTGTATTCTAGCATCCTGAAGATGATTCCAGCATTAATTTCATTGTGCTTATGCTCATTTTTAAGATTTTGACATTTTCACCTAAAGTGCACAATCAGGCTGAAAACGCGTTTAAAGCAATAAAAAGTTCATTTTGGCTCTCACACCTAAACTAAACGTTGTAGACTCAAAATTTTTGCTGTATTTAGTGTATTCTAGCATCCTGAAGATGATTCCAGCATTAATTTCATTGTGCTTATGCTCATTTTGAAGATTTTGACATTTTCACCTAAAGTGCACAATCAGGCTGAAAACGCATTTAAAGCCATAAAAAGTTCATTTTGGCTCTCACACCTAAACAAAACGTTGTAGACTCAACATTTTTGCTGTATTTAGTGTATTCTAGCATCCTGAAGATGATTCCAGCATTAATTTCATTGTGCTTATGCTCATTTTGAAGATTTTGACATTTTCACCTTAAGTGTACAATCAGGGGCTGAAAACGCGTTTAAAGCAATAAAAAGTTCATTTTGGCTCTCACACCTAAACTAAACCTTGTAGACTCAAAATTTTTGCTGTATTTAGTGTATTCTAGCATCCTGAAGATGATTCCAGCATTAATTTCATTGTGCTTATGCTCATTTTTAAGATTTTGACATTTTCACCTTAAGTGTACAATCAGGGGCTGAAAACGCGTTTAAAGCAATAAAAAGTTCATTTTGGCTCTCACACCTAAACTAAACGTTGTAGACTCAAAATTTTTGCTGTATTTAGTGTATTCTAGCATCCTGAAGATGATTCCAGCATTAATTTCATTGTGCTTATGCTCATTTTTAAGATTTTGACATTTTCACCTAAAGTGCACAATCAGGCTGAAAACGCGTTTAAAGCAATAAAAAGTTCATTTTGGCTCTCACACCTAAACTAAACGTTGTTGACTCAAAATTTTTGCTGTATTTAGTGTATTCTAGCATCCTGAAGATGATTCCAGCATTAATTTCATTGTGCTTATGCTCATTTTAAAGATTTTGACATTTTCACCTAAAGTGCACAATCAGGCTGAAAACGCATTTAAAGCCATAAAAAGTTCATTTTGGCTCTCACACCTAAACAAAACGTTGGAGACTCAACATTTTTGCTGTATTTAGTGTATTTTAGCATCCTGGAGATGATTCCAGCATTAATTTAATTGTGCTTATAGTCATTTTTAAGATTTTGACATTTTCACCTTAAGTGTACAATCAGGGGCTGAAAACGCGTTTAAAGCAATAAAAAGTTCATTTTGGCTCTCACACCTAAACTAAACGTTGTAGACTCAAAATTTTTGCTGTATTTAGTGTATTCTAGCATCCTGAAGATGATTCCAGCATTAATTTCATTGTGCTTATGCTCATTTTTAAGATTTTGACATTTTCACCTAAAGTGCACAATCAGGCTGAAAACGCGTTTAAAGCAATAAAAAGTTCATTTTGGCTCTCACAACTAAACTAAACGTTGTAGACTCAAAATTTTTGCTGTATTTAGTGTATTCTAGCATCCTGAAGATGATTCCAGCATTAATTTCATTGTGCTTATGCTCATTTTGAAGATTTTGACATTTTCACCTTAAGTGTACAATCAGGGGCTGAAAACGCGTTTAAAGCAATAAAAAGTTCATTTTGGCTCTCACACCTAAACTAAACGTTGTAGACTCAAAATTTTTGCTGTATTTAGTGTATTCTAGCATCCTGAAGATGATTCCAGCATTAATTTCATTGTGCTTATGCTCATTTTTAAGATTTTGACATTTTCACCTAAAGTGCACAATCAGGCTGAAAACGCGTTTAAAGCAATAAAAAGTTCATTTTGGCTCTCACACCTAAACTAAACGTTGTAGACTCAAAATTTTTGCTGTATTTAGTGTATTCTAGCATCCTGAAGATGATTCCAGCATTAATTTCATTGTGCTTATGCTCATTTTGAAGATTTTGACATTTTCACCTAAAGTGCACAATCAGGCTGAAAACGCATTTAAAGCCATAAAAAGTTCATTTTGGCTCTCACACCTAAACAAAACGTTGTAGACTCAACATTTTTGCTGTATTTAGTGTATTCTAGCATCCTGAAGATGATTCCAGCATTAATTTCATTGTGCTTATGCTCATTTTGAAGATTTTGACATTTTCACCTTAAGTGTACAATCAGGGGCTGAAAACGCGTTTAAAGCAATAAAAAGTTCATTTTGGCTCTCACACCTAAACTAAACCTTGTAGACTCAAAATTTTTGCTGTATTTAGTGTATTCTAGCATCCTGAAGATGATTCCAGCATTAATTTCATTGTGCTTATGCTCATTTTTAAGATTTTGACATTTTCACCTTAAGTGTACAATCAGGGGCTGAAAACGCGTTTAAAGCAATAAAAAGTTCATTTTGGCTCTCACACCTAAACTAAACGTTGTAGACTCAAAATTTTTGCTGTATTTAGTGTATTCTAGCATCCTGAAGATGATTCCAGCATTAATTTCATTGTGCTTATGCTCATTTTTAAGATTTTGACATTTTCACCTAAAGTGCACAATCAGGCTGAAAACGCGTTTAAAGCAATAAAAAGTTCATTTTGGCTCTCACACCTAAACTAAACGTTGTTGACTCAAAATTTTTGCTGTATTTAGTGTATTCTAGCATCCTGAAGATGATTCCAGCATTAATTTCATTGTGCTTATGCTCATTTTGAAGATTTTGACATTTTCACCTAAAGTGCACAATCAGGCTGAAAACGCATTTAAAGCCATAAAAAGTTCATTTTGGCTCTCACACCTAAACAAAACGTTGGAGACTCAACATTTTTGCTGTATTTAGTGTATTTTAGCATCCTGGAGATGATTCCAGCATTAATTTAATTGTGCTTATAGTCATTTTTAAGATTTTGACATTTTCACCTTAAGTGTACAATCAGGGGCTGAAAACGCGTTTAAAGCAATAAAAAGTTCATTTTGGCTCTCACACCTAAACTAAACGTTGTAGACTCAAAATTTTTGCTGTATTTAGTGTATTCTAGCATCCTGAAGATGATTCCAGCATTAATTTCATTGTGCTTATGCTCATTTTGAAGATTTTGACATTTTCACCTTAAGTGTACAATCAGGGGCTGAAAACGCGTTTAAAGCAATAAAAAGTTCATTTTGGCTCTCACACCTAAACTAAACGTTGTAGACTCAAAATTTTTGCTGTATTTAGTGTATTCTAGCATCCTGAAGATGATTCCAGAATTAATTTCATTGTGCTTATGCTCATTTTGAAGATTTTGACATTTTCACCTTAAGTGTACAATCAGGGGCTGAAAACGCGTTTAAAGCAATAAAAAGTTCATTTTGGCTCTCACACCTAAACTAAACGTTGTAGACTCAAAATTTTTGCTGTATTTAGTGTATTCTAGCATCCTGAAGATGATTCCAGCATTAATTTCATTGTGCTTATGCTCATTTTTAAGATTTTGACATTTTCACCTAAAGTGCACAATCAGGCTGAAAACGCGTTTAAAGCAATAAAAAGTTCATTTTGGCTCTCACACCTAAACTAAACGTTGTAGACTCAAAATTTTTGCTGTATTTAGTGTATTCTAGCATCCTGAAGATGATTCCAGCATTAATTTCATTGTGCTTATGCTCATTTTGAAGATTTTGACATTTTCACCTAAAGTGCACAATCAGGCTGAAAACGCATTTAAAGCCATAAAAAGTTCATTTTGGCTCTCACACCTAAACAAAACGTTGTAGACTCAACATTTTTGCTGTATTTAGTGTATTCTAGCATCCTGAAGATGATTCCAGCATTAATTTCATTGTGCTTATGCTCATTTTGAAGATTTTGACATTTTCACCTTAAGTGTACAATCAGGGGCTGAAAACGCGTTTAAAGCAATAAAAAGTTCATTTTGGCTCTCACACCTAAACTAAACCTTGTAGACTCAAAATTTTTGCTGTATTTAGTGTATTCTAGCATCCTGAAGATGATTCCAGCATTAATTTCATTGTGCTTATGCTCATTTTTAAGATTTTGACATTTTCACCTAAAGTGCACAATCAGGCTGAAAACGCGTTTAAAGCAATAAAAAGTTCATTTTGGCTCTCACACCTAAACTAAACGTTGTAGACTCAAAATTTTTGCTGTATTTAGTGTATTCTAGCATCCTGAAGATGATTCCAGCATTAATTTCATTGTGCTTATGCTCATTTTGAAGATTTTGACATTTTCACCTTAAGTGTACAATCAGGGGCTGAAAACACGTTTAAAGCAATAAAAAGTTCATTTTGGCTCTCACACCTAAACTAAACCTTGTAGACTCAAAATTTTTGCTGTATTTAGTGTATTCTAGCATCCTGAAGATGATTCCAGCATTAATTTCATTGTGCTTATGCTCATTTTTAAGATTTTGACATTTTCACCTTAAGTGTACAATCAGGGGCTGAAAACGCGTTTAAAGCAATAAAAAGTTCATTTTGGCTCTCACACCTAAACTAAACGTTGTAGACTCAAAATTTTTGCTGTATTTAGTGTATTCTAGCATCCTGAAGATGATTCCAGCATTAATTTCATTGTGCTTATGCTCATTTTGAAGATTTTGACATTTTCACCTAAAGTGCACAATCAGGCTGAAAACGCATTTAAAGCCATAAAAAGTTCATTTTGGCTCTCACACCTAAACAAAACGTTGTAGACTCAACATTTTTGCTGTATTTAGTGTATTCTAGCATCCTGAAGATGATTCCAGCATTAATTTCATTGTGCTTATGCTCATTTTGAAGATTTTGACATTTTCACCTTAAGTGTACAATCAGGGGCTGAAAACGCGTTTAAAGTAATAAAAAGTTCATTTTGGCTCTCACACCTAAACTAAACCTTGTAGACTCAAAATTTTTGCTGTATTTAGTGTATTCTAGCATCCTGAAGATGATTCCAGCATTAATTTCATTGTGCTTATGCTCATTTTTAAGATTTTGACATTTTCACCTTAAGTGTACAATCAGGGGCTGAAAACGCGTTTAAAGCAATAAAAAGTTCATTTTGGCTCTCACACCTAAACTAAACGTTGTAGACTCAAAATTTTTGCTGTATTTAGTGTATTCTAGCATCCTGAAGATGATTCCAGCATTAATTTCATTGTGCTTATGCTCATTTTTAAGATTTTGACATTTTCACCTAAAGTGCACAATCAGGCTGAAAACGCGTTTAAAGCAATAAAAAGTTCATTTTGGCTCTCACACCTAAACTAAACGTTGTAGACTCAAAATTTTTGCTGTATTTAGTGTATTCTAGCATCCTGAAGATGATTCCAGCATTAATTTCATTGTGCTTATGCTCATTTTGAAGATTTTGACATTTTCACCTAAAGTGCACAATCAGGCTGAAAACGCATTTAAAGCCATAAAAAGTTCATTTTGGCTCTCACACCTAAACAAAACGTTGTAGACTCAACATTTTTGCTGTATTTAGTGTATTCTAGCATCCTGAAGATGATTCCAGCATTAATTTCATTGTGCTTATGCTCATTTTGAAGATTTTGACATTTTCACCTTAAGTGTACAATCAGGGGCTGAAAACGCGTTTAAAGTAATAAAAAGTTCATTTTGGCTCTCACACCTAAACTAAACCTTGTAGACTCAAAATTTTTGCTGTATTTAGTGTATTCTAGCATCCTGAAGATGATTCCAGCATTAATTTCATTGTGCTTATGCTCATTTTTAAGATTTTGACATTTTCACCTTAAGTGTACAATCAGGGGCTGAAAACGCGTTTAAAGCAATAAAAAGTTCATTTTGGCTCTCACACCTAAACTAAACGTTGTAGACTCAAAATTTTTGCTGTATTTAGTGTATTCTAGCATCCTGAAGATGATTCCAGCATTAATTTCATTGTGCTTATGCTCATTTTTAAGATTTTGACATTTTCACCTAAAGTGCACAATCAGGCTGAAAACGCGTTTAAAGCAATAAAAAGTTCATTTTGGCTCTCACACCTAAACTAAACGTTGTAGACTCAAAATTTTTGCTGTATTTAGTGTATTCTAGCATCCTGAAGATGATTCCAGCATTAATTTCATTGTGCTTATGCTCATTTTGAAGAATTTGACATTTTCACCTAAAGTAAACAATCAGGCTGAAAACGCATTTAAAGCCATAAAAAGTTCATTTTGGCTCTCACACCTAAACAAAACGTTGGAGACTCAACATTTTTGCTGTATTTAGTGTATTTTAGCATCCTGGAGATGATTCCAGCATTAATTTAATTGTGCTTATAGTCATTTTTAAGATTTTGACATTTTCACCTTAAGTGTACAATCAGGGGCTGAAAACGCGTTTAAAGCAATAAAAAGTTCATTTTGGCTCTCACACCTAAACTAAACGTTGTAGACTCAAAATTTTTGCTGTATTTAGTGTATTCTAGCATCCTGAAGATGATTCCAGCATTAATTTCATTGTGCTTATGCTCATTTTGAAGATTTTGACATTTTCACCTTAAGTGTACAATCAGGGGCTGAAAACGCGTTTAAAGCAATAAAAAGTTCATTTTGGCTCTCACACCTAAACTAAACGTTGTAGACTCAAAATTTTTGCTGTATTTAGTGTATTCTAGCATCCTGAAGATGATTCCAGAATTAATTTCATTGTGCTTATGCTCATTTTGAAGATTTTGACATTTTCACCTTAAGTGTACAATCAGGGGCTGAAAACGCGTTTAAAGCAATAAAAAGTTCATTTTGGCTCTCACACCTAAACTAAACGTTGTAGACTCAAAATTTTTGCTGTATTTAGTGTATTCTAGCATCCTGAAGATGATTCCAGCATTAATTTCATTGTGCTTATGCTCATTTTTAAGATTTTGACATTTTCACCTAAAGTGCACAATCAGGCTGAAAACGCGTTTAAAGCAATAAAAAGTTCATTTTGGCTCTCACACCTAAACTAAACGTTGTAGACTCAAAATTTTTGCTGTATTTAGTGTATTCTAGCATCCTGAAGATGATTCCAGCATTAATTTCATTGTGCTTATGCTCATTTTTAAGATTTTGACATTTTCACCTAAAGTGCACAATCAGGCTGAAAACGCGTTTAAAGCAATAAAAAGTTCATTTTGGCTCTCACACCTAAACTAAACGTTGTAGACTCAAAATTTTTGCTGTATTTAGTGTATTCTAGCATCCTGAAGATGATTCCAGAATTAATTTCATTGTGCTTATGCTCATTTTGAAGATTTTGACATTTTCACCTTAAGTGTACAATCAGGGGCTGAAAACGCGTTTAAAGCAATAAAAAGTTCATTTTGGCTCTCACACCTAAACTAAACGTTGTAGACTCAAAATTTTTGCTGTATTTAGTGTATTCTAGCATCCTGAAGATGATTCCAGCATTAATTTCATTGTGCTTATGCTCATTTTTAAGATTTTGACATTTTCACCTAAAGTGCACAATCAGGCTGAAAACGCGTTTAAAGCAATAAAAAGTTCATTTTGGCTCTCACACCTAAACTAAACGTTGTAGACTCAAAATTTTTGCTGTATTTAGTGTATTCTAGCATCCTGAAGATGATTCCAGCATTAATTTCATTGTGCTTATGCTCATTTTGAAGATTTTGACATTTTCACCTTAAGTGTACAATCAGGGGCTGAAAACGCGTTTAAAGCAATAAAAAGTTCATTTTGGCTCTCACACCTAAACTAAACCTTGTAGACTCAAAATTTTTGCTGTATTTAGTGTATTCTAGCATCCTGAAGATGATTCCAGCATTAATTTCATTGTGCTTATGCTCATTTTTAAGATTTTGACATTTTCACCTTAAGTGTACAATCAGGGGCTGAAAACGCGTTTAAAGCAATAAAAAGTTCATTTTGGCTCTCACACCTAAACTAAACGTTGTAGACTCAAAATTTTTGCTGTATTTAGTGTATTCTAGCATCCTGAAGATGATTCCAGCATTAATTTCATTGTGCTTATGCTCATTTTTAAGATTTTGACATTTTCACCTAAAGTGCACAATCAGGCTGAAAACGCGTTTAAAGCAATAAAAAGTTCATTTTGGCTCTCACAACTAAACTAAACGTTGTTGACTCAAAATTTTTGCTGTATTTAGTGTATTCTAGCATCCTGAAGATGATTCCAGCATTAATTTCATTGTGCTTATGCTCATTTTGAAGATTTTGACATTTTCACCTAAAGTGCACAATCAGGCTGAAAACGCATTTAAAGCCATAAAAAGTTCATTTTGGCTCTCACACCTAAACAAAACGTTGGAGACTCAACATTTTTGCTGTATTTAGTGTATTTTAGCATCCTGGAGATGATTCCAGCATTAATTTAATTGTGCTTATAGTCATTTTTAAGATTTTGACATTTTCACCTTAAGTGTACAATCAGGGGCTGAAAACGCGTTTAAAGCAATAAAAAGTTCATTTTGGCTCTCACACCTAAACTAAACGTTGTAGACTCAAAATTTTTGCTGTATTTAGTGTATTCTAGCATCCTGAAGATGATTCCAGCATTAATTTCATTGTGCTTATGCTCATTTTGAAGATTTTGACATTTTCACCTTAAGTGTACAATCAGGGGCTGAAAACGCGTTTAAAGCAATAAAAAGTTCATTTTGGCTCTCACACCTAAACTAAACGTTGTAGACTCAAAATTTTTGCTGTATTTAGTGTATTCTAGCATCCTGAAGATGATTCCAGAATTAATTTCATTGTGCTTATGCTCATTTTGTAGATTTTGACATTTTCACCTTAAGTGTACAATCAGGGGCTGAAAACGCGTTTAAAGCAATAAAAAGTTCATTTTGGCTCTCACACCTAAACTAAACGTTGTAGACTCAAAATTTTTGCTGTATTTAGTGTATTCTAGCATCCTGAAGATGATTCCAGCATTAATTTCATTGTGCTTATGCTCATTTTTAAGATTTTGACATTTTCACCTAAAGTGCACAATCAGGCTGAAAACGCGTTTAAAGCAATAAAAAGTTCATTTTGGCTCTCACACCTAAACTAAACGTTGTAGACTCAAAATTTTTGCTGTATTTAGTGTATTCTAGCATCCTGAAGATGATTCCAGCATTAATTTCATTGTGCTTATGCTCATTTTGAAGATTTTGACATTTTCACCTAAAGTGCACAATCAGGCTGAAAACGCATTTAAAGCCATAAAAAGTTCATTTTGGCTCTCACACCTAAACTAAACCTTGTAGACTCAAAATTTTTGCTGTATTTAGTGTATTCTAGCATCCTGAAGATGATTCCAGCATTAATTTCATTGTGCTTATGCTCATTTTTAAGATTTTGACATTTTCACCTTAAGTGTACAATCAGGGGCTGAAAACGCGTTTAAAGCAATAAAAAGTTCATTTTGGCTCTCACACCTAAACTAAACGTTGTAGACTCAAAATTTTTGCTGTATTTAGTGTATTCTAGCATCCTGAAGATGATTCCAGCATTAATTTCATTGTGCTTATGCTCATTTTGAAGATTTTGACATTTTCACCTAAAGTGCACAATCAGGCTGAAAACGCATTTAAAGCCATAAAAAGTTCATTTTGGCTCTCACACCTAAACAAAACGTTGTAGACTCAACATTTTTGCTGTATTTAGTGTATTCTAGCATCCTGAAGATGATTCCAGCCTTAATTTCATTGTGCTTATGCTCATTTTGAAGATTTTGACATTTTCACCTTAAGTGTACAATCAGGGGCTGAAAACGCGTTTAAAGCAATAAAAAGTTCATTTTGGCTCTCACACCTAAACTAAACGTTGTAGACTCAAAATTTTTGCTGTATTTAGTGTATTCTAGCATCCTGAAGATGATTCCAGCATTAATTTCATTGTGCTTATGCTCATTTTTATGATTTTGACATTTTCACCTAAAGTGCACAATCAGGCTGAAAACGCGTTTAAAGCAATAAAAAGTTCATTTTGGCTCTCACACCTAAACTAAACGTTGTAGACTCAAAATTTTTGCTGTATTTAGTGTATTCTAGCATCCTGAAGATGATTCCAGCATTAATTTCATTGTGCTTATGCTCATTTTTAGGATTTTGACATTTTCACCTAAAGTGCACAATCAGGCTGAAAACGCGTTTAAAGCAATAAAAAGTTCATTTTGGCTCTCACACCTAAACTAAACGTTGTAGACTCAAAATTTTTGCTGTATTTAGTGTATTCTAGCATCCTGAAGATGATTCCAGCATTAATTTCATCGTGCTTATGCTCATTTTGAAGATTTTGACATTTTCACCTTAAGTGTACAATCAGGGGCTGAAAACGCGTTTAAAGCAATAAAAAGTTCATTTTGGCTCTCACACCTAAACTAAACGTTGTAGACTCAAAATTTTTGCTGTATTTAGTGTATTCTAGCATCCTGAAGATGATTCCAGCATTAATTTCATTGTGCTTATGCTCATTTTGAAGATTTTGACATTTTCACCTAAAGTGCACAATCAGGCTGAAAACGCATTTAAAGCCATAAAAAGTTCATTTTGGCTCTCACACCTAAACAAAACGTTGTAGACTCAACATTTTTGCTGTATTTAGTGTATGCTATCATCCTGAAGATGATTCCAGCATTAATTTCATTGTGCTTATGCTCATTTTTAAGATTTTGACATTTTCACCTTAAGTGTACAATCAGGGGCTGAAAACGCGTTTAAAGCAATAAAAAGTTCATTTTGGCTCTCACACCTAAACTAAACGTTGTAGACTCAAAATTTTTGCTGTATTTAGTGTATTCTAGCATCCTGAAGATGATTCCAGCATTAATTTCATTGTGCTTATGCTCATTTTTAAGATTTTGACATTTTCACCTAAAGTGCACAATCAGGCTGAAAACGCGTTTAAAGCAATAAAAAGTTCATTTTGGCTCTCACACCTAAACTAAACGTTGTAGACTCAAAATTTTTGCTGTATTTAGTGTATTCTAGCATCCTGAAGATGATTCCAGCATTAATTTCATTGTGCTTATGCTCATTTTGAAGATTTTGACATTTTCACCTAAAGTGCACAATCAGGCTGAAAACGCATTTAAAGCCATAAAAAGTTCATTTTGGCTCTCACACCTAAACAAAACGTTGTAGACTCAACATTTTTGCTGTATTTAGTGTATTCTAGCATCCTGAAGATGATTCCAGCATTAATTTTATTGTGCTTATGCTCATTTTGAAGATTTTGACATTTTCACCTTAAGTGTACAATCAGGGGCTGAAAACGCGTTTAAAGTAATAAAAAGTTCATTTTGGCTCTCACACCTAAACTAAACCTTGTAGACTCAAAATTTTTGCTGTATTTAGTGTATTCTAGCATCCTGAAGATGATTCCAGCATTAATTTCATTGTGCTTATGCTCATTTTTAAGATTTTGACATTTTCACCTTAAGTGTACAATCAGGGGCTGAAAACGCGTTTAAAGCAATAAAAAGTTCATTTTGGCTCTCACACCTAAACTAAACGTTGTAGACTCAAAATTTTTGCTGTATTTAGTGTATTCTAGCATCCTGAAGATGATTCCAGCATTAATTTCATTGTGCTTATGCTCATTTTGAAGATTTTGACATTTTCACCTAAAGTGCACAATCAGGCTGAAAACGCATTTAAAGCCATAAAAAGTTCATTTTGGCTCTCACACCTAAACAAAACGTTGTAGACTCAACATTTTTGCTGTATTTAGTGTATTCTAGCATCCTGAAGATGATTCCAGCATTAATTTCATTGTGCTTATGCTCATTTTGAAGATTTTGACATTTTCACCTTAAGTGTACAATCAGGGGCTGACAACGCGTTTAAAGTAATAAAAAGTTCATTTTGGCTCTCACACCTAAACTAAACCTTGTAGACTCAAAATTTTTGCTGTATTTAGTGTATTCTAGCATCCTGAAGATGATTCCAGCATTAATTTCATTGTGCTTATGCTCATTTTTAAGATTTTGACATTTTCACCTTAAGTGTACAATCAGGGGCTGAAAACGCGTTTAAAGCAATAAAAAGTTCATTTTGGCTCTCACACCTAAACTAAACGTTGTAGACTCAAAATTTTTGCTGTATTTAGTGTATTCTAGCATCCTGAAGATGATTCCAGCATTAATTTCATTGTGCTTATGCTCATTTTTAAGATTTTGACATTTTCACCTAAAGTGCACAATCAGGCTGAAAACGCGTTTAAAGCAATAAAAAGTTCATTTTGGCTCTCACACCTAAACTAAACGTTGTAGACTCAAAATTTTTGCTGTATTTAGTGTATTCTAGCATCCTGAAGATGATTCCAGCATTAATTTCATTGTGCTTATGCTCATTTTGAAGATTTTGACATTTTCACCTAAAGTAAACAATCAGGCTGAAAACGCATTTAAAGCCATAAAAAGTTCATTTTGGCTCTCACACCTAAACAAAACGTTGGAGACTCAACATTTTTGCTGTATTTAGTGTATTTTAGCATCCTGGAGATGATTCCAGCATTAATTTAATTTTGCTTATAGTCATTTTTAAGATTTTGACATTTTCACCTTAAGTGTACAATCAGGGGCTGAAAACGCGTTTAAAGCAATAAAAAGTTCATTTTGGCTCTCACACCTAAACTAAACGTTGTAGACTCAAAATTTTTGCTGTATTTAGTGTATTCTAGCATCCTGAAGATGATTCCAGCATTAATTTCATTGTGCTTATGCTCATTTTGAAGATTTTGACATTTTCACCTTAAGTGTACAATCAGGGGCTGAAAACGCGTTTAAAGCAATAAAAAGTTCATTTTGGCTCTCACACCTAAACTAAACGTTGTAGACTCAAAATTTTTGCTGTATTTAGTGTATTCTAGCATCCTGAAGATGATTCCAGAATTAATTTCATTGTGCTTATGCTCATTTTGAAGATTTTGACATTTTCACCTTAAGTGTACAATCAGGGGCTGAAAACGCGTTTAAAGCAATAAAAAGTTCATTTTGGCTCTCACACCTAAACTAAACGTTGTAGACTCAAAATTTTTGCTGTATTTAGTGTATTCTAGCATCCTGAAGATGATTCCAGCATTAATTTCATTGTGCTTATGCTCATTTTTAAGATTTTGACATTTTCACCTAAAGTGCACAATCAGGCTGAAAACGCGTTTAAAGCAATAAAAAGTTCATTTTGGCTCTCACACCTAAACTAAACGTTGTAGACTCAAAATTTTTGCTGTATTTAGTGTATTCTAGCATCCTGAAGATGATTCCAGCATTAATTTCATTGTGCTTATGCTCATTTTGAAGATTTTGACATTTTCACCTAAAGTGCACAATCAGGCTGAAAACGCATTTAAAGCCATAAAAAGTTCATTTTGGCTCTCACACCTAAACTAAACGTTGTAGACTCAAAATTTTTGCTGTATTTAGTGTATTCTAGCATCCTGAAGATGATTCCAGCATTAATTTCATTGTGCTTATGCTCATTTTTAAGATTTTGACATTTTCACCTAAAGTGCACAATCAGGCTGAAAACGCGTTTAAAGCAATAAAAAGTTCATTTTGGCTCTCACACCTAAACTAAACGTTGTAGACTCAAAATTTTTGCTGTATTTAGTGTATTCTAGCATCCTGAAGATGATTCCAGCATTAATTTCATTGTGCTTATGCTCATTTTGAAGATTTTGACATTTTCACCTAAAGTGCACAATCAGGCTGAAAACGCATTTAAAGCCATAAAAAGTTCATTTTGGCTCTCACACCTAAACAAAACGTTGTAGACTCAACATTTTTGCTGTATTTAGTGTATTCTAGCATCCTGAAGATGATTCCAGCATTAATTTCATTGTGCTTATGCTCATTTTTAAGATTTTGACATTTTCACCTTAAGTGTACAATCAGGGGCTGAAAACGCGTTTAAAGCAATAAAAAGTTCATTTTGGCTCTCACACCTAAACTAAACGTTGTAGACTCAAAATTTTTGCTGTATTTAGTGTATTCTAGCATCCTGAAGATGATTCCAGCATTAATTTCATTGTGCTTATGCTCATTTTTAAGATTTTGACATTTTCACCTAAAGTGCACAATCAGGCTGAAAACGCATTTAAAGCCATAAAAAGTTCATTTTGGCTCTCACACCTAAACAAAACGTTGTAGACTCAACATTTTTGCTGTATTTAGTGTATTCTAGCATCCTGAAGATGATTCCAGCATTAATTTCATTGTGCTTATGCTCATTTTGAAGATTTTGACATTTTCACCTAAAGTGCACAATCAGGCTGAAAACGCATTTAAAGCCATAAAAAGTTCATTTTGGCTCTCACACCTAAACAAAACGTTGTAGACTCAACATTTTTGCTGTATTTAGTGTATTCTAGCATCCTGAAGATGATTCCAGCATTAATTTCATTGTGCTTATGCTCATTTTTAAGATTTTGACATTTTCACCTTAAGTGTACAATCAGGGGCTGAAAACGCGTTTAAAGCAATAAAAAGTTCATTTTGGCTCTCACACCTAAACTAAACGTTGTAGACTCAAAATTTTTGCTGTATTTAGTGTATTCTAGCATCCTGAAGATGATTCCAGCATTAATTTCATTGTGCTTATGCTCATTTTTAAGATTTTGACATTTTCACCTAAAGTGCACAATCAGGCTGAAAACGCGTTTAAAGCAATAAAAAGTTCATTTTGGCTCTCACACCTAAACTAAACGTTGTAGACTCAAAATTTTTGCTGTATTTAGTGTATTCTAGCATCCTGAAGATGATTCCAGCATTAATTTCATTGTGCTTATGCTCATTTTGAAGATTTTGACATTTTCACCTTAAGTGTACAATCAGGGGCTGAAAACGCGTTTAAAGCAATAAAAAGTTCATTTTGGCTCTCACACCTAAACTAAACGTTGTAGACTCAAAATTTTTGCTGTATTTAGTGTATTCTAGCATCCTGAAGATGATTCCAGCATTAATTTCATTGTGCTTATGCTCATTTTTAAGATTTTGACATTTTCACCTAAAGTGCACAATCAGGCTGAAAACGCGTTTAAAGCAATAAAAAGTTCATTTTGGCTCTCACACCTAAACTAAACGTTGTAGACTCAAAATTTTTGCTGTATTTAGTGTATTCTAGCATCCTGAAGATGATTCCAGCATTAATTTCATTGTGCTTATGCTCATTTTGAAGATTTTGACATTTTCACCTAAAGTGCACAATCAGGCTGAAAACGCATTTAAAGCCATAAAAAGTTCATTTTGGCTCTCACACCTAAACAAAACGTTGTAGACTCAACATTTTTGCTGTATTTAGTGTATTCTAGCATCCTGAAGATGATTCCAGCATTAATTTCATTGTGCTTATGCTCATTTTAAAGATTTTGACATTTTCACCTTAAGTGTACAATCAGGGGCTGAAAACGCGTTTAAAGCAATAAAAAGTTCATTTTGGCTCTCACACCTAAACTAAACCTTGTAGACTCAAAATTTTTGCTGTATTTAGTGTATTCTAGCATCCTGAAGATGATTCCAGCATTAATTTCATTGTGCTTATGCTCATTTTTAAGATTTTGACATTTTCACCTTAAGTGTACAATCAGGGGCTGAAAACGCGTTTAAAGCAATAAAAAGTTCATTTTGGCTCTCACACCTAAACTAAACGTTGTAGACTCAAAATTTTTGCTGTATTTAGTGTATTCTAGCATCCTGAAGATGATTCCAGCATTAATTTCATTGTGCTTATGCTCATTTTTAAGATTTTGACATTTTCACCTAAAGTGCACAATCAGGCTGAAAACGCGTTTAAAGCAATAAAAAGTTCATTTTGGCTCTCACACCTAAACTAAACGTTGTTGACTCAAAATTTTTGCTGTATTTAGTGTATTCTAGCATCCTGAAGATGATTCCAGCATTAATTTCATTGTGCTTATGCTCATTTTGAAGATTTTGACATTTTCACCTAAAGTGCACAATCAGGCTGAAAACGCATTTAAAGCCATAAAAAGTTCATTTTGGCTCTCACACCTAAACAAAACGTTGGAGACTCAACATTTTTGCTGTATTTAGTGTATTTTAGCATCCTGGAGATGATTCCAGCATTAATTTCATTGTGCTTATGCTCATTTTGAAGATTTTGACATTTTCACCTTAAGTGTACAATCAGGGGCTGAAAACGCGTTTAAAGTAATAAAAAGTTCATTTTGGCTCTCACACCTAAACTAAACCTTGTAGACTCAAAATTTTTGCTGTATTTAGTGTATTCTAGCATCCTGAAGATGATTCCAGCATTAATTTCATTGTGCTTATGCTCATTTTTAAGATTTTGACATTTTCACCTTAAGTGTACAATCAGGGGCTGAAAACGCGTTTAAAGCAATAAAAAGTTCATTTTGGCTCTCACACCTAAACTAAACGTTGTAGACTCAAAATTTTTGCTGTATTTAGTGTATTCTAGCATCCTGAAGATGATTCCAGCATTAATTTCATTGTGCTTATGCTCATTTTTAAGATTTTGACATTTTCACCTAAAGTGCACAATCAGGCTGAAAACGCGTTTAAAGCAATAAAAAGTTCATTTTGGCTCTCACACCTAAACTAAACGTTGTAGACTCAAAATTTTTGCTGTATTTAGTGTATTCTAGCATCCTGAAGATGATTCCAGCATTAATTTCATTGTGCTTATGCTCATTTTGAAGATTTTGACATTTTCACCTAAAGTAAACAATCAGGCTGAAAACGCATTTAAAGCCATAAAAAGTTCATTTTGGCTCTCACACCTAAACAAAACGTTGGAGACTCAACATTTTTGCTGTATTTAGTGTATTTTAGCATCCTGGAGATGATTCCAGCATTAATTTAATTTTGCTTATAGTCATTTTTAAGATTTTGACATTTTCACCTTAAGTGTACAATCAGGGGCTGAAAACGCGTTTAAAGCAATAAAAAGTTCATTTTGGCTCTCACACCTAAACTAAACGTTGTAGACTCAAAATTTTTGCTGTATTTAGTGTATTCTAGCATCCTGAAGATGATTCCAGCATTAATTTCATTGTGCTTATGCTCATTTTGAAGATTTTGACATTTTCACCTTAAGTGTACAATCAGGGGCTGAAAACGCGTTTAAAGCAATAAAAAGTTCATTTTGGCTCTCACACCTAAACTAAACGTTGTAGACTCAAAATTTTTGCTGTATTTAGTGTATTCTAGCATCCTGAAGATGATTCCAGAATTAATTTCATTGTGCTTATGCTCATTTTGAAGATTTTGACATTTTCACCTTAAGTGTACAATCAGGGGCTGAAAACGCGTTTAAAGCAATAAAAAGTTCATTTTGGCTCTCACACCTAAACTAAACGTTGTAGACTCAAAATTTTTGCTGTATTTAGTGTATTCTAGCATCCTGAAGATGATTCCAGCATTAATTTCATTGTGCTTATGCTCATTTTTAAGATTTTGACATTTTCACCTAAAGTGCACAATCAGGCTGAAAACGCATTTAAAGCCATAAAAAGTTCATTTTGGCTCTCACACCTAAACTAAACGTTGTAGACTCAAAATTTTTGCTGTATTTAGTGTATTCTAGCATCCTGAAGATGATTCCAGCATTAATTTCATTGTGCTTATGCTCATTTTTAAGATTTTGACATTTTCACCTAAAGTGCACAATCAGGCTGAAAACGCGTTTAAAGCAATAAAAAGTTCATTTTGGCTCTCACACCTAAACTAAACGTTGTAGACTCAAAATTTTTGCTGTATTTAGTGTATTCTAGCATCCTGAAGATGATTCCAGCATTAATTTCATTGTGCTTATGCTCATTTTGAAGATTTTGACATTTTCACCTAAAGTGCACAATCAGGCTGAAAACGCATTTAAAGCCATAAAAAGTTCATTTTGGCTCTCACACCTAAACAAAACGTTGTAGACTCAACATTTTTGCTGTATTTAGTGTATTCTAGCATCCTGAAGATGATTCCAGCATTAATTTCATTGTGCTTATGCTCATTTTTAAGATTTTGACATTTTCACCTTAAGTGTACAATCAGGGGCTGAAAACGCGTTTAAAGCAATAAAAAGTTCATTTTGGCTCTCACACCTAAACTAAACGTTGTAGACTCAAAATTTTTGCTGTATTTAGTGTATTCTAGCATCCTGAAGATGATTCCAGCATTAATTTCATTGTGCTTATGCTCATTTTTAAGATTTTGACATTTTCACCTAAAGTGCACAATCAGGCTGAAAACGCATTTAAAGCCATAAAAAGTTCATTTTGGCTCTCACACCTAAACAAAACGTTGTAGACTCAACATTTTTGCTGTATTTAGTGTATTCTAGCATCCTGAAGATGATTCCAGCATTAATTTCATTGTGCTTATGCTCATTTTGAAGATTTTGACATTTTCACCTAAAGTGCACAATCAGGCTGAAAACGCATTTAAAGCCATAAAAAGTTCATTTTGGCTCTCACACCTAAACAAAACGTTGTAGACTCAACATTTTTGCTGTATTTAGTGTATTCTAGCATCCTGAAGATGATTCCAGCATTAATTTCATTGTGCTTATGCTCATTTTTAAGATTTTGACATTTTCACCTTAAGTGTACAATCAGGGGCTGAAAACGCGTTTAAAGCAATAAAAAGTTCATTTTGGCTCTCACACCTAAACTAAACGTTGTAGACTCAAAATTTTTGCTGTATTTAGTGTATTCTAGCATCCTGAAGATGATTCCAGCATTAATTTCATTGTGCTTATGCTCATTTTTAAGATTTTGACATTTTCACCTAAAGTGCACAATCAGGCTGAAAACGCGTTTAAAGCAATAAAAAGTTCATTTTGGCTCTCACACCTAAACTAAACGTTGTAGACTCAAAATTTTTGCTGTATTTAGTGTATTCTAGCATCCTGAAGATGATTCCAGCATTAATTTCATTGTGCTTATGCTCATTTTGAAGATTTTGACATTTTCACCTTAAGTGTACAATCAGGGGCTGAAAACGCGTTTAAAGCAATAAAAAGTTCATTTTGGCTCTCACACCTAAACTAAACGTTGTAGACTCAAAATTTTTGCTGTATTTAGTGTATTCTAGCATCCTGAAGATGATTCCAGCATTAATTTCATTGTGCTTATGCTCATTTTTAAGATTTTGACATTTTCACCTAAAGTGCACAATCAGGCTGAAAACGCGTTTAAAGCAATAAAAAGTTCATTTTGGCTCTCACACCTAAACTAAACGTTGTAGACTCAAAATTTTTGCTGTATTTAGTGTATTCTAGCATCCTGAAGATGATTCCAGCATTAATTTCATTGTGCTTATGCTCATTTTGAAGATTTTGACATTTTCACCTAAAGTGCACAATCAGGCTGAAAACGCATTTAAAGCCATAAAAAGTTCATTTTGGCTCTCACACCTAAACAAAACGTTGTAGACTCAACATTTTTGCTGTATTTAGTGTATTCTAGCATCCTGAAGATGATTCCAGCATTAATTTCATTGTGCTTATGCTCATTTTGAAGATTTTGACATTTTCACCTTAAGTGTACAATCAGGGGCTGAAAACGCGTTTAAAGCAATAAAAAGTTCATTTTGGCTCTCACACCTAAACTAAACCTTGTAGACTCAAAATTTTTGCTGTATTTAGTGTATTCTAGCATCCTGAAGATGATTCCAGCATTAATTTCATTGTGCTTATGCTCATTTTTAAGATTTTGACATTTTCACCTTAAGTGTACAATCAGGGGCTGAAAACGCGTTTAAAGCAATAAAAAGTTCATTTTGGCTCTCACACCTAAACTAAACGTTGTAGACTCAAAATTTTTGCTGTATTTAGTGTATTCTAGCATCCTGAAGATGATTCCAGCATTAATTTCATTGTGCTTATGCTCATTTTTAAGATTTTGACATTTTCACCTAAAGTGCACAATCAGGCTGAAAACGCGTTTAAAGCAATAAAAAGTTCATTTTGGCTCTCACACCTAAACTAAACGTTGTTGACTCAAAATTTTTGCTGTATTTAGTGTATTCTAGCATCCTGAAGATGATTCCAGCATTAATTTCATTGTGCTTATGCTCATTTTGAAGATTTTGACATTTTCACCTAAAGTGCACAATCAGGCTGAAAACGCATTTAAAGCCATAAAAAGTTCATTTTGGCTCTCACACCTAAACAAAACGTTGGAGACTCAACATTTTTGCTGTATTTAGTGTATTTTAGCATCCTGGAGATGATTCCAGCATTAATTTAATTGTGCTTATAGTCATTTTTAAGATTTTGACATTTTCACCTTAAGTGTACAATCAGGGGCTGAAAACGCGTTTAAAGCAATAAAAAGTTCATTTTGGCTCTCACACCTAAACTAAACGTTGTAGACTCAAAATTTTTGCTGTATTTAGTGTATTCTAGCATCCTGAAGATGATTCCAGCATTAATTTCATTGTGCTTATGCTCATTTTGAAGATTTTGACATTTTCACCTTAAGTGTACAATCAGGGGCTGAAAACGCGTTTAAAGCAATAAAAAGTTCATTTTGGCTCTCACACCTAAACTAAACGTTGTAGACTCAAAATTTTTGCTGTATTTAGTGTATTCTAGCATCCTGAAGATGATTCCAGAATTAATTTCATTGTGCTTATGCTCATTTTGAAGATTTTGACATTTTCACCTTAAGTGTACAATCAGGGGCTGAAAACGCGTTTAAAGCAATAAAAAGTTCATTTTGGCTCTCACACCTAAACTAAACGTTGTAGACTCAAAATTTTTGCTGTATTTAGTGTATTCTAGCATCCTGAAGATGATTCCAGCATTAATTTCATTGTGCTTATGCTCATTTTTAAGATTTTGACATTTTCACCTAAAGTGCACAATCAGGCTGAAAACGCGTTTAAAGCAATAAAAAGTTCATTTTGGCTCTCACACCTAAACTAAACGTTGTAGACTCAAAATTTTTGCTGTATTTAGTGTATTCTAGCATCCTGAAGATGATTCCAGCATTAATTTCATTGTGCTTATGCTCATTTTGAAGATTTTGACATTTTCACCTAAAGTGCACAATCAGGCTGAAAACGCATTTAAAGCCATAAAAAGTTCATTTTGGCTCTCACACCTAAACAAAACGTTGTAGACTCAACATTTTTGCTGTATTTAGTGTATTCTAGCATCCTGAAGATGATTCCAGCATTAATTTCATTGTGCTTATGCTCATTTTGAAGATTTTGACATTTTCACCTTAAGTGTACAATCAGGGGCTGAAAACGCGTTTAAAGCAATAAAAAGTTCATTTTGGCTCTCACACCTAAACTAAACCTTGTAGACTCAAAATTTTTGCTGTATTTAGTGTATTCTAGCATCCTGAAGATGATTCCAGCATTAATTTCATTGTGCTTATGCTCATTTTTAAGATTTTGACATTTTCACCTAAAGTGCACAATCAGGCTGAAAACGCGTTTAAAGCAATAAAAAGTTCATTTTGGCTCTCACACCTAAACTAAACGTTGTAGACTCAAAATTTTTGCTGTATTTAGTGTATTCTAGCATCCTGAAGATGATTCCAGCATTAATTTCATTGTGCTTATGCTCATTTTGAAGATTTTGACATTTTCACCTTAAGTGTACAATCAGGGGCTGAAAACACGTTTAAAGCAATAAAAAGTTCATTTTGGCTCTCACACCTAAACTAAACCTTGTAGACTCAAAATTTTTGCTGTATTTAGTGTATTCTAGCATCCTGAAGATGATTCCAGCATTAATTTCATTGTGCTTATGCTCATTTTTAAGATTTTGACATTTTCACCTTAAGTGTACAATCAGGGGCTGAAAACGCGTTTAAAGCAATAAAAAGTTCATTTTGGCTCTCACACCTAAACTAAACGTTGTAGACTCAAAATTTTTGCTGTATTTAGTGTATTCTAGCATCCTGAAGATGATTCCAGCATTAATTTCATTGTGCTTATGCTCATTTTGAAGATTTTGACATTTTCACCTAAAGTGCACAATCAGGCTGAAAACGCATTTAAAGCCATAAAAAGTTCATTTTGGCTCTCACACCTAAACTAAACGTTGTAGACTCAAAATTTTTGCTGTATTTAGTGTATTCTAGCATCCTGAAGATGATTCCAGCATTAATTTCATTGTGCTTATGCTCATTTTTAAGATTTTGACATTTTCACCTAAAGTGCACAATCAGGCTGAAAACGCGTTTAAAGCAATAAAAAGTTCATTTTGGCTCTCACACCTAAACTAAACGTTGTAGACTCAAAATTTTTGCTGTATTTAGTGTATTCTAGCATCCTGAAGATGATTCCAGCATTAATTTCATTGTGCTTATGCTCATTTTGAAGATTTTGACATTTTCACCTAAAGTGCACAATCAGGCTGAAAACGCATTTAAAGCCATAAAAAGTTCATTTTGGCTCTCACACCTAAACAAAACGTTGTAGACTCAACATTTTTGCTGTATTTAGTGTATTCTAGCATCCTGAAGATGATTCCAGCATTAATTTCATTGTGCTTATGCTCATTTTTAAGATTTTGACATTTTCACCTTAAGTGTACAATCAGGGGCTGAAAACGCGTTTAAAGCAATAAAAAGTTCATTTTGGCTCTCACACCTAAACTAAACGTTGTAGACTCAAAATTTTTGCTGTATTTAGTGTATTCTAGCATCCTGAAGATGATTCCAGCATTAATTTCATTGTGCTTATGCTCATTTTTAAGATTTTGACATTTTCACCTAAAGTGCACAATCAGGCTGAAAACGCATTTAAAGCCATAAAAAGTTCATTTTGGCTCTCACACCTAAACAAAACGTTGTAGACTCAACATTTTTGCTGTATTTAGTGTATTCTAGCATCCTGAAGATGATTCCAGCATTAATTTCATTGTGCTTATGCTCATTTTGAAGATTTTGACATTTTCACCTAAAGTGCACAATCAGGCTGAAAACGCATTTAAAGCCATAAAAAGTTCATTTTGGCTCTCACACCTAAACAAAACGTTGTAGACTCAACATTTTTGCTGTATTTAGTGTATTCTAGCATCCTGAAGATGATTCCAGCATTAATTTCATTGTGCTTATGCTCATTTTTAAGATTTTGACATTTTCACCTTAAGTGTACAATCAGGGGCTGAAAACGCGTTTAAAGCAATAAAAAGTTCATTTTGGCTCTCACACCTAAACTAAACGTTGTAGACTCAAAATTTTTGCTGTATTTAGTGTATTCTAGCATCCTGAAGATGATTCCAGCATTAATTTCATTGTGCTTATGCTCATTTTTAAGATTTTGACATTTTCACCTAAAGTGCACAATCAGGCTGAAAACGCGTTTAAAGCAATAAAAAGTTCATTTTGGCTCTCACACCTAAACTAAACGTTGTAGACTCAAAATTTTTGCTGTATTTAGTGTATTCTAGCATCCTGAAGATGATTCCAGCATTAATTTCATTGTGCTTATGCTCATTTTGAAGATTTTGACATTTTCACCTTAAGTGTACAATCAGGGGCTGAAAACGCGTTTAAAGCAATAAAAAGTTCATTTTGGCTCTCACACCTAAACTAAACGTTGTAGACTCAAAATTTTTGCTGTATTTAGTGTATTCTAGCATCCTGAAGATGATTCCAGCATTAATTTCATTGTGCTTATGCTCATTTTTAAGATTTTGACATTTTCACCTAAAGTGCACAATCAGGCTGAAAACGCGTTTAAAGCAATAAAAAGTTCATTTTGGCTCTCACACCTAAACTAAACGTTGTAGACTCAAAATTTTTGCTGTATTTAGTGTATTCTAGCATCCTGAAGATGATTCCAGCATTAATTTCATTGTGCTTATGCTCATTTTGAAGATTTTGACATTTTCACCTAAAGTGCACAATCAGGCTGAAAACGCATTTAAAGCCATAAAAAGTTCATTTTGGCTCTCACACCTAAACAAAACGTTGTAGACTCAACATTTTTGCTGTATTTAGTGTATTCTAGCATCCTGAAGATGATTCCAGCATTAATTTCATTGTGCTTATGCTCATTTTAAAGATTTTGACATTTTCACCTTAAGTGTACAATCAGGGGCTGAAAACGCGTTTAAAGCAATAAAAAGTTCATTTTGGCTCTCACACCTAAACTAAACCTTGTAGACTCAAAATTTTTGCTGTATTTAGTGTATTCTAGCATCCTGAAGATGATTCCAGCATTAATTTCATTGTGCTTATGCTCATTTTTAAGATTTTGACATTTTCACCTTAAGTGTACAATCAGGGGCTGAAAACGCGTTTAAAGCAATAAAAAGTTCATTTTGGCTCTCACACCTAAACTAAACGTTGTAGACTCAAAATTTTTGCTGTATTTAGTGTATTCTAGCATCCTGAAGATGATTCCAGCATTAATTTCATTGTGCTTATGCTCATTTTTAAGATTTTGACATTTTCACCTAAAGTGCACAATCAGGCTGAAAACGCGTTTAAAGCAATAAAAAGTTCATTTTGGCTCTCACACCTAAACTAAACGTTGTTGACTCAAAATTTTTGCTGTATTTAGTGTATTCTAGCATCCTGAAGATGATTCCAGCATTAATTTCATTGTGCTTATGCTCATTTTGAAGATTTTGACATTTTCACCTAAAGTGCACAATCAGGCTGAAAACGCATTTAAAGCCATAAAAAGTTCATTTTGGCTCTCACACCTAAACAAAACGTTGGAGACTCAACATTTTTGCTGTATTTAGTGTATTTTAGCATCCTGGAGATGATTCCAGCATTAATTTCATTGTGCTTATGCTCATTTTGAAGATTTTGACATTTTCACCTTAAGTGTACAATCAGGGGCTGAAAACGCGTTTAAAGTAATAAAAAGTTCATTTTGGCTCTCACACCTAAACTAAACCTTGTAGACTCAAAATTTTTGCTGTATTTAGTGTATTCTAGCATCCTGAAGATGATTCCAGCATTAATTTCATTGTGCTTATGCTCATTTTTAAGATTTTGACATTTTCACCTTAAGTGTACAATCAGGGGCTGAAAACGCGTTTAAAGCAATAAAAAGTTCATTTTGGCTCTCACACCTAAACTAAACGTTGTAGACTCAAAATTTTTGCTGTATTTAGTGTATTCTAGCATCCTGAAGATGATTCCAGCATTAATTTCATTGTGCTTATGCTCATTTTTAAGATTTTGACATTTTCACCTAAAGTGCACAATCAGGCTGAAAACGCGTTTAAAGCAATAAAAAGTTCATTTTGGCTCTCACACCTAAACTAAACGTTGTAGACTCAAAATTTTTGCTGTATTTAGTGTATTCTAGCATCCTGAAGATGATTCCAGCATTAATTTCATTGTGCTTATGCTCATTTTGAAGATTTTGACATTTTCACCTAAAGTAAACAATCAGGCTGAAAACGCATTTAAAGCCATAAAAAGTTCATTTTGGCTCTCACACCTAAACAAAACGTTGGAGACTCAACATTTTTGCTGTATTTAGTGTATTTTAGCATCCTGAAGATGATTCCAGCATTAATTTCATTGTGCTTATGCTCATTTTGAAGATTTTGACATTTTCACCTAAAGTGCACAATCAGGCTGAAAACGCATTTAAAGCCATAAAAAGTTCATTTTGGCTCTCACACCTAAACAAAACGTTGTAGACTCAACATTTTTGCTGTATTTAGTGTATTCTAGCATCCTGAAGATGATTCCAGCATTAATTTCATTGTGCTTATGCTCATTTTTAAGATTTTGACATTTTCACCTTAAGTGTACAATCAGGGGCTGAAAACGCGTTTAAAGCAATAAAAAGTTCATTTTGGCTCTCACACCTAAACTAAACGTTGTAGACTCAAAATTTTTGCTGTATTTAGTGTATTCTAGCATCCTGAAGATGATTCCAGCATTAATTTCATTGTGCTTATGCTCATTTTTAAGATTTTGACATTTTCACCTAAAGTGCACAATCAGGCTGAAAACGCATTTAAAGCCATAAAAAGTTCATTTTGGCTCTCACACCTAAACAAAACGTTGTAGACTCAACATTTTTGCTGTATTTAGTGTATTCTAGCATCCTGAAGATGATTCCAGCATTAATTTCATTGTGCTTATGCTCATTTTGAAGATTTTGACATTTTCACCTAAAGTGCACAATCAGGCTGAAAACGCATTTAAAGCCATAAAAAGTTCATTTTGGCTCTCACACCTAAACAAAACGTTGTAGACTCAACATTTTTGCTGTATTTAGTGTATTCTAGCATCCTGAAGATGATTCCAGCATTAATTTCATTGTGCTTATGCTCATTTTTAAGATTTTGACATTTTCACCTTAAGTGTACAATCAGGGGCTGAAAACGCGTTTAAAGCAATAAAAAGTTCATTTTGGCTCTCACACCTAAACTAAACGTTGTAGACTCAAAATTTTTGCTGTATTTAGTGTATTCTAGCATCCTGAAGATGATTCCAGCATTAATTTCATTGTGCTTATGCTCATTTTTAAGATTTTGACATTTTCACCTAAAGTGCACAATCAGGCTGAAAACGCGTTTAAAGCAATAAAAAGTTCATTTTGGCTCTCACACCTAAACTAAACGTTGTAGACTCAAAATTTTTGCTGTATTTAGTGTATTCTAGCATCCTGAAGATGATTCCAGCATTAATTTCATTGTGCTTATGCTCATTTTGAAGATTTTGACATTTTCACCTTAAGTGTACAATCAGGGGCTGAAAACGCGTTTAAAGCAATAAAAAGTTCATTTTGGCTCTCACACCTAAACTAAACGTTGTAGACTCAAAATTTTTGCTGTATTTAGTGTATTCTAGCATCCTGAAGATGATTCCAGCATTAATTTCATTGTGCTTATGCTCATTTTTAAGATTTTGACATTTTCACCTAAAGTGCACAATCAGGCTGAAAACGCGTTTAAAGCAATAAAAAGTTCATTTTGGCTCTCACACCTAAACTAAACGTTGTAGACTCAAAATTTTTGCTGTATTTAGTGTATTCTAGCATCCTGAAGATGATTCCAGCATTAATTTCATTGTGCTTATGCTCATTTTGAAGATTTTGACATTTTCACCTAAAGTGCACAATCAGGCTGAAAACGCATTTAAAGCCATAAAAAGTTCATTTTGGCTCTCACACCTAAACAAAACGTTGTAGACTCAACATTTTTGCTGTATTTAGTGTATTCTAGCATCCTGAAGATGATTCCAGCATTAATTTCATTGTGCTTATGCTCATTTTGAAGATTTTGACATTTTCACCTTAAGTGTACAATCAGGGGCTGAAAACGCGTTTAAAGCAATAAAAAGTTCATTTTGGCTCTCACACCTAAACTAAACCTTGTAGACTCAAAATTTTTGCTGTATTTAGTGTATTCTAGCATCCTGAAGATGATTCCAGCATTAATTTCATTGTGCTTATGCTCATTTTTAAGATTTTGACATTTTCACCTTAAGTGTACAATCAGGGGCTGAAAACGCGTTTAAAGCAATAAAAAGTTCATTTTGGCTCTCACACCTAAACAAAACGTTGTAGACTCAAAATTTTTGCTGTATTTAGTGTATTCTAGCATCCTGAAGATGATTCCAGCATTAATTTCATTGTGCTTATGCTCATTTTGAAGATTTTGACATTTTCACCTAAAGTGCACAATCAGGCTGAAAACGCGTTTAAAGCAATAAAAAGTTCATTTTGGCTCTCACACCTAAACTAAACGTTGTTGACTCAAAATTTTTGCTGTATTTAGTGTATTCTAGCATCCTGAAGATGATTCCAGCATTAATTTCATTGTGCTTATGCTCATTTTGAAGATTTTGACATTTTCACCTAAAGTGCACAATCAGGCTGAAAACGCATTTAAAGCCATAAAAAGTTCATTTTGGCTCTCACACCTAAACAAAACGTTGGAGACTCAACATTTTTGCTGTATTTAGTGTATTTTAGCATCCTGGAGATGATTCCAGCATTAATTTAATTGTGCTTATAGTCATTTTTAAGATTTTGACATTTTCACCTTAAGTGTACAATCAGGGGCTGAAAACGCGTTTAAAGCAATAAAAAGTTCATTTTGGCTCTCACACCTAAACTAAACGTTGTAGACTCAAAATTTTTGCTGTATTTAGTGTATTCTAGCATCCTGAAGATGATTCCAGCATTAATTTCATTGTGCTTATGCTCATTTTGAAGATTTTGACATTTTCACCTTAAGTGTACAATCAGGGGCTGAAAACGCGTTTAAAGCAATAAAAAGTTCATTTTGGCTCTCACACCTAAACTAAACGTTGTAGACTCAAAATTTTTTCTGTATTTAGTGTATTCTAGCATCCTGAAGATGATTCCAGCATTAATTTCATTGTGCTTATGCTCATTTTGAAGATTTTGACATTTTCACCTAAAGTGCACAATCAGGCTGAAAACGCGTTTAAAGCAATAAAAAGTTCATTTTGGCTCTCACACCTAAACTAAACGTTGTAGACTCAAAATTTTTGCTGTATTTAGTGTATTCTAGCATCCTGAAGATGATTCCAGCATTAATTTCATTGTGCTTATGCTCATTTTGAAGATTTTGACATTTTCACCTAAAGTGCACAATCAGGCTGAAAACGCATTTAAAGCCATAAAAAGTTCATTTTGGCTCTCACACCTAAACAAAACGTTGTAGACTCAACATTTTTGCTGTATTTAGTGTATTCTAGCATCCTGAAGATGATTCCAGCATTAATTTCATTGTGCTTATGCTCATTTTGAAGATTTTGACATTTTCACCTTAAGTGTACAATCAGGGGCTGAAAACGCGTTTAAAGCAATAAAAAGTTCATTTTGGCTCTCACACCTAAACTAAACCTTGTAGACTCAAAATTTTTGCTGTATTTAGTGTATTCTAGCATCCTGAAGATGATTCCAGCATTAATTTCATTGTGCTTATGCTCATTTTGAAGATTTTGACATTTTCACCTTAAGTGTACAATCAGGGGCTGAAAACGCGTTTAAAGCAATAAAAAGTTCATTTTGGCTCTCACACCTAAACTAAACGTTGTAGACTCAAAATTTTTGCTGTATTTAGTGTATTCTAGCATCCTGAAGATGATTCCAGCATTAATTTCATTGTGCTTATGCTCATTTTGAAGATTTTGACATTTTCACCTAAAGTGCACAATCAGGCTGAAAACGCGTTTAAAGCAATAAAAAGTTCATTTTGGCTCTCACACCTAAACTAAACGTTGTAGACTCAAAATTTTTGCTGTATTTAGTGTATTCTAGCATCCTGAAGATGATTCCAGCATTAATTTCATTGTGCTTATGCTCATTTTGAAGATTTTGACATTTTCACCTAAAGTGCACAATCAGGCTGAAAACGCATTTAAAGCCATAAAAAGTTCATTTTGGCTCTCACACCTAAACAAAACGTTGTAGACTCAACATTTTTGCTGTATTTAGTGTATTCTAGCATCCTGAAGATGATTCCAGCATTAATTTCATTGTGCTTATGCTCATTTTGAAGATTTTGACATTTTCACCTTAAGTGTACAATCAGGGGCTGAAAACGCGTTTAAAGCAATAAAAAGTTCATTTTGGCTCTCACACCTAAACTAAACGTTGTAGACTCAAAATTTTTGCTGTATTTAGTGTATTCTAGCATCCTGAAGATGATTCCAGCATTAATTTCATTGTGCTTATGCTCATTTTGAAGATTTTGACATTTTCACCTTAAGTGTACAATCAGGGGCTGAAAACGCGTTTAAAGCAATAAAAAGTTCATTTTGGCTCTCACACCTAAACTAAACGTTGTAGACTCAAAATTTTTGCTGTATTTAGTGTATTCTAGCATCCTGAAGATGATTCCAGCATTAATTTCATTGTGCTTATGCTCATTTTTATGATTTTGACATTTTCACCTAAAGTGCACAATCAGGCTGAAAACGCGTTTAAAGCAATAAAAAGTTCATTTTGGCTCTCACACCTAAACTAAACGTTGTAGACTCAAAATTTTTGCTGTATTTAGTGTATTCTAGCATCCTGAAGATGATTCCAGCATTAATTTCATTGTGCTTATGCTCATTTTTAAGATTTTGACATTTTCACCTAAAGTGCACAATCAGGCTGAAAACGCGTTTAAAGCAATAAAAAGTTCATTTTGGCTCTCACACCTAAACTAAACGTTGTAGACTCAAAATTTTTGCTGTATTTAGTGTATTCTAGCATCCTGAAGATGATTCCAGCATTAATTTCATTGTGCTTATGCTCATTTTGAAGATTTTGACATTTTCACCTAAAGTGCACAATCAGGCTGAAAACGCATTTAAAGCCATAAAAAGTTCATTTTGGCTCTCACACCTAAACTAAACGTTGTAGACTCAAAATTTTTGCTGTATTTAGTGTATTCTAGCATCCTGAAGATGATTCCAGCATTAATTTCATTGTGCTTATGCTCATTTTTAAGATTTTGACATTTTCACCTAAAGTGCACAATCAGGCTGAAAACGCGTTTAAAGCAATAAAAAGTTCATTTTGGCTCTCACACCTAAACTAAACGTTGTAGACTCAAAATTTTTGCTGTATTTAGTGTATTCTAGCATCCTGAAGATGATTCCAGCATTAATTTCATTGTGCTTATGCTCATTTTGAAGATTTTGACATTTTCACCTAAAGTGCACAATCAGGCTGAAAACGCATTTAAAGCCATAAAAAGTTCATTTTGGCTCTCACACCTAAACAAAACGTTGTAGACTCAACATTTTTGCTGTATTTAGTGTATTCTAGCATCCTGAAGATGATTCCAGCATTAATTTCATTGTGCTTATGCTCATTTTTAAGATTTTGACATTTTCACCTTAAGTGTACAATCAGGGGCTGAAAACGCGTTTAAAGCAATAAAAAGTTCATTTTGGCTCTCACACCTAAACTAAACGTTGTAGACTCAAAATTTTTGCTGTATTTAGTGTATTCTAGCATCCTGAAGATGATTCCAGCATTAATTTCATTGTGCTTATGCTCATTTTTAAGATTTTGACATTTTCACCTAAAGTGCACAATCAGGCTGAAAACGCATTTAAAGCCATAAAAAGTTCATTTTGGCTCTCACACCTAAACAAAACGTTGTAGACTCAACATTTTTGCTGTATTTAGTGTATTCTAGCATCCTGAAGATGATTCCAGCATTAATTTCATTGTGCTTATGCTCATTTTGAAGATTTTGACATTTTCACCTAAAGTGCACAATCAGGCTGAAAACGCATTTAAAGCCATAAAAAGTTCATTTTGGCTCTCACACCTAAACAAAACGTTGTAGACTCAACATTTTTGCTGTATTTAGTGTATTCTAGCATCCTGAAGATGATTCCAGCATTAATTTCATTGTGCTTATGCTCATTTTTAAGATTTTGACATTTTCACCTTAAGTGTACAATCAGGGGCTGAAAACGCGTTTAAAGCAATAAAAAGTTCATTTTGGCTCTCACACCTAAACTAAACGTTGTAGACTCAAAATTTTTGCTGTATTTAGTGTATTCTAGCATCCTGAAGATGATTCCAGCATTAATTTCATTGTGCTTATGCTCATTTTTAAGATTTTGACATTTTCACCTAAAGTGCACAATCAGGCTGAAAACGCGTTTAAAGCAATAAAAAGTTCATTTTGGCTCTCACACCTAAACTAAACGTTGTAGACTCAAAATTTTTGCTGTATTTAGTGTATTCTAGCATCCTGAAGATGATTCCAGCATTAATTTCATTGTGCTTATGCTCATTTTGAAGATTTTGACATTTTCACCTTAAGTGTACAATCAGGGGCTGAAAACGCGTTTAAAGCAATAAAAAGTTCATTTTGGCTCTCACACCTAAACTAAACGTTGTAGACTCAAAATTTTTGCTGTATTTAGTGTATTCTAGCATCCTGAAGATGATTCCAGCATTAATTTCATTGTGCTTATGCTCATTTTTAAGATTTTGACATTTTCACCTAAAGTGCACAATCAGGCTGAAAACGCGTTTAAAGCAATAAAAAGTTCATTTTGGCTCTCACACCTAAACTAAACGTTGTAGACTCAAAATTTTTGCTGTATTTAGTGTATTCTAGCATCCTGAAGATGATTCCAGCATTAATTTCATTGTGCTTATGCTCATTTTGAAGATTTTGACATTTTCACCTAAAGTGCACAATCAGGCTGAAAACGCATTTAAAGCCATAAAAAGTTCATTTTGGCTCTCACACCTAAACAAAACGTTGTAGACTCAACATTTTTGCTGTATTTAGTGTATTCTAGCATCCTGAAGATGATTCCAGCATTAATTTCATTGTGCTTATGCTCATTTTGAAGATTTTGACATTTTCACCTTAAGTGTACAATCAGGGGCTGAAAACGCGTTTAAAGCAATAAAAAGTTCATTTTGGCTCTCACACCTAAACTAAACCTTGTAGACTCAAAATTTTTGCTGTATTTAGTGTATTCTAGCATCCTGAAGATGATTCCAGCATTAATTTCATTGTGCTTATGCTCATTTTTAAGATTTTGACATTTTCACCTTAAGTGTACAATCAGGGGCTGAAAACGCGTTTAAAGCAATAAAAAGTTCATTTTGGCTCTCACACCTAAACTAAACGTTGTAGACTCAAAATTTTTGCTGTATTTAGTGTATTCTAGCATCCTGAAGATGATTCCAGCATTAATTTCATTGTGCTTATGCTCATTTTTAAGATTTTGACATTTTCACCTAAAGTGCACAATCAGGCTGAAAACGCGTTTAAAGCAATAAAAAGTTCATTTTGGCTCTCACACCTAAACTAAACGTTGTTGACTCAAAATTTTTGCTGTATTTAGTGTATTCTAGCATCCTGAAGATGATTCCAGCATTAATTTCATTGTGCTTATGCTCATTTTGAAGATTTTGACATTTTCACCTAAAGTGCACAATCAGGCTGAAAACGCATTTAAAGCCATAAAAAGTTCATTTTGGCTCTCACACCTAAACAAAACGTTGGAGACTCAACATTTTTGCTGTATTTAGTGTATTTTAGCATCCTGGAGATGATTCCAGCATTAATTTAATTGTGCTTATAGTCATTTTTAAGATTTTGACATTTTCACCTTAAGTGTACAATCAGGGGCTGAAAACGCGTTTAAAGCAATAAAAAGTTCATTTTGGCTCTCACACCTAAACTAAACGTTGTAGACTCAAAATTTTTGCTGTATTTAGTGTATTCTAGCATCCTGAAGATGATTCCAGCATTAATTTCATTGTGCTTATGCTCATTTTGAAGATTTTGACATTTTCACCTTAAGTGTACAATCAGGGGCTGAAAACGCGTTTAAAGCAATAAAAAGTTCATTTTGGCTCTCACACCTAAACTAAACGTTGTAGACTCAAAATTTTTTCTGTATTTAGTGTATTCTAGCATCCTGAAGATGATTCCAGCATTAATTTCATTGTGCTTATGCTCATTTTGAAGATTTTGACATTTTCACCTAAAGTGCACAATCAGGCTGAAAACGCGTTTAAAGCAATAAAAAGTTCATTTTGGCTCTCACACCTAAACTAAACGTTGTAGACTCAAAATTTTTGCTGTATTTAGTGTATTCTAGCATCCTGAAGATGATTCCAGCATTAATTTCATTGTGCTTATGCTCATTTTGAAGATTTTGACATTTTCACCTAAAGTGCACAATCAGGCTGAAAACGCATTTAAAGCCATAAAAAGTTCATTTTGGCTCTCACACCTAAACAAAACGTTGTAGACTCAACATTTTTGCTGTATTTAGTGTATTCTAGCATCCTGAAGATGATTCCAGCATTAATTTCATTGTGCTTATGCTCATTTTGAAGATTTTGACATTTTCACCTTAAGTGTACAATCAGGGGCTGAAAACGCGTTTAAAGCAATAAAAAGTTCATTTTGGCTCTCACACCTAAACTAAACCTTGTAGACTCAAAATTTTTGCTGTATTTAGTGTATTCTAGCATCCTGAAGATGATTCCAGCATTAATTTCATTGTGCTTATGCTCATTTTGAAGATTTTGACATTTTCACCTTAAGTGTACAATCAGGGGCTGAAAACGCGTTTAAAGCAATAAAAAGTTCATTTTGGCTCTCACACCTAAACTAAACGTTGTAGACTCAAAATTTTTGCTGTATTTAGTGTATTCTAGCATCCTGAAGATGATTCCAGCATTAATTTCATTGTGCTTATGCTCATTTTGAAGATTTTGACATTTTCACCTAAAGTGCACAATCAGGCTGAAAACGCGTTTAAAGCAATAAAAAGTTCATTTTGGCTCTCACACCTAAACTAAACGTTGTAGACTCAAAATTTTTGCTGTATTTAGTGTATTCTAGCATCCTGAAGATGATTCCAGCATTAATTTCATTGTGCTTATGCTCATTTTGAAGATTTTGACATTTTCACCTAAAGTGCACAATCAGGCTGAAAACGCATTTAAAGCCATAAAAAGTTCATTTTGGCTCTCACACCTAAACAAAACGTTGTAGACTCAACATTTTTGCTGTATTTAGTGTATTCTAGCATCCTGAAGATGATTCCAGCATTAATTTCATTGTGCTTATGCTCATTTTTAAGATTTTGACATTTTCACCTTAAGTGTACAATCAGGGGCTGAAAACGCGTTTAAAGCAATAAAAAGTTCATTTTGGCTCTCACACCTAAACTAAACGTTGTAGACTCAAAATTTTTGCTGTATTTAGTGTATTCTAGCATCCTGAAGATGATTCCAGCATTAATTTCATTGTGCTTATGCTCATTTTTAAGATTTTGACATTTTCACCTAAAGTGCACAATCAGGCTGAAAACGCATTTAAAGCCATAAAAAGTTCATTTTGGCTCTCACACCTAAACAAAACGTTGTAGACTCAACATTTTTGCTGTATTTAGTGTATTCTAGCATCCTGAAGATGATTCCAGCATTAATTTCATTGTGCTTATGCTCATTTTGAAGATTTTGACATTTTCACCTAAAGTGCACAATCAGGCTGAAAACGCATTTAAAGCCATAAAAAGTTCATTTTGGCTCTCACACCTAAACAAAACGTTGTAGACTCAACATTTTTGCTGTATTTAGTGTATTCTAGCATCCTGAAGATGATTCCAGCATTAATTTCATTGTGCTTATGCTCATTTTTAAGATTTTGACATTTTCACCTTAAGTGTACAATCAGGGGCTGAAAACGCGTTTAAAGCAATAAAAAGTTCATTTTGGCTCTCACACCTAAACTAAACGTTGTAGACTCAAAATTTTTGCTGTATTTAGTGTATTCTAGCATCCTGAAGATGATTCCAGCATTAATTTCATTGTGCTTATGCTCATTTTTAAGATTTTGACATTTTCACCTAAAGTGCACAATCAGGCTGAAAACGCGTTTAAAGCAATAAAAAGTTCATTTTGGCTCTCACACCTAAACTAAACGTTGTAGACTCAAAATTTTTGCTGTATTTAGTGTATTCTAGCATCCTGAAGATGATTCCAGCATTAATTTCATTGTGCTTATGCTCATTTTGAAGATTTTGACATTTTCACCTTAAGTGTACAATCAGGGGCTGAAAACGCGTTTAAAGCAATAAAAAGTTCATTTTGGCTCTCACACCTAAACTAAACGTTGTAGACTCAAAATTTTTGCTGTATTTAGTGTATTCTAGCATCCTGAAGATGATTCCAGCATTAATTTCATTGTGCTTATGCTCATTTTTAAGATTTTGACATTTTCACCTAAAGTGCACAATCAGGCTGAAAACGCGTTTAAAGCAATAAAAAGTTCATTTTGGCTCTCACACCTAAACTAAACGTTGTTGACTCAAAATTTTTGCTGTATTTAGTGTATTCTAGCATCCTGAAGATGATTCCAGCATTAATTTCATTGTGCTTATGCTCATTTTGAAGATTTTGACATTTTCACCTAAAGTGCACAATCAGGCTGAAAACGCATTTAAAGCCATAAAAAGTTCATTTTGGCTCTCACACCTAAACAAAACGTTGGAGACTCAACATTTTTGCTGTATTTAGTGTATTTTAGCATCCTGGAGATGATTCCAGCATTAATTTAATTGTGCTTATAGTCATTTTTAAGATTTTGACATTTTCACCTTAAGTGTACAATCAGGGGCTGAAAACGCGTTTAAAGCAATAAAAAGTTCATTTTGGCTCTCACACCTAAACTAAACGTTGTAGACTCAAAATTTTTGCTGTATTTAGTGTATTCTAGCATCCTGAAGATGATTCCAGCATTAATTTCATTGTGCTTATGCTCATTTTGAAGATTTTGACATTTTCACCTTAAGTGTACAATCAGGGGCTGAAAACGCGTTTAAAGCAATAAAAAGTTCATTTTGGCTCTCACACCTAAACTAAACGTTGTAGACTCAAAATTTTTTCTGTATTTAGTGTATTCTAGCATCCTGAAGATGATTCCAGCATTAATTTCATTGTGCTTATGCTCATTTTGAAGATTTTGACATTTTCACCTAAAGTGCACAATCAGGCTGAAAACGCGTTTAAAGCAATAAAAAGTTCATTTTGGCTCTCACACCTAAACTAAACGTTGTAGACTCAAAATTTTTGCTGTATTTAGTGTATTCTAGCATCCTGAAGATGATTCCAGCATTAATTTCATTGTGCTTATGCTCATTTTGAAGATTTTGACATTTTCACCTAAAGTGCACAATCAGGCTGAAAACGCATTTAAAGCCATAAAAAGTTCATTTTGGCTCTCACACCTAAACAAAACGTTGTAGACTCAACATTTTTGCTGTATTTAGTGTATTCTAGCATCCTGAAGATGATTCCAGCATTAATTTCATTGTGCTTATGCTCATTTTGAAGATTTTGACATTTTCACCTTAAGTGTACAATCAGGGGCTGAAAACGCGTTTAAAGCAATAAAAAGTTCATTTTGGCTCTCACACCTAAACTAAACCTTGTAGACTCAAAATTTTTGCTGTATTTAGTGTATTCTAGCATCCTGAAGATGATTCCAGCATTAATTTCATTGTGCTTATGCTCATTTTGAAGATTTTGACATTTTCACCTTAAGTGTACAATCAGGGGCTGAAAACGCGTTTAAAGCAATAAAAAGTTCATTTTGGCTCTCACACCTAAACTAAACGTTGTAGACTCAAAATTTTTGCTGTATTTAGTGTATTCTAGCATCCTGAAGATGATTCCAGCATTAATTTCATTGTGCTTATGCTCATTTTGAAGATTTTGACATTTTCACCTAAAGTGCACAATCAGGCTGAAAACGCGTTTAAAGCAATAAAAAGTTCATTTTGGCTCTCACACCTAAACTAAACGTTGTAGACTCAAAATTTTTGCTGTATTTAGTGTATTCTAGCATCCTGAAGATGATTCCAGCATTAATTTCATTGTGCTTATGCTCATTTTGAAGATTTTGACATTTTCACCTAAAGTGCACAATCAGGCTGAAAACGCATTTAAAGCCATAAAAAGTTCATTTTGGCTCTCACACCTAAACAAAACGTTGTAGACTCAACATTTTTGCTGTATTTAGTGTATTCTAGCATCCTGAAGATGATTCCAGCATTAATTTCATTGTGCTTATGCTCATTTTTAAGATTTTGACATTTTCACCTTAAGTGTACAATCAGGGGCTGAAAACGCGTTTAAAGCAATAAAAAGTTCATTTTGGCTCTCACACCTAAACTAAACGTTGTAGACTCAAAATTTTTGCTGTATTTAGTGTATTCTAGCATCCTGAAGATGATTCCAGCATTAATTTCATTGTGCTTATGCTCATTTTTAAGATTTTGACATTTTCACCTAAAGTGCACAATCAGGCTGAAAACGCATTTAAAGCCATAAAAAGTTCATTTTGGCTCTACCACCTAAACAAAACGTTGTAGACTCAACATTTTTGCTGTATTTAGTGTATTCTAGCATCCTGAAGATGATTCCAGCATTAATTTCATTGTGCTTATGCTCATTTTGAAGATTTTGACATTTTCACCTAAAGTGCACAATCAGGCTGAAAACGCATTTAAAGCCATAAAAAGTTCATTTTGGCTCTCACACCTAAACAAAACGTTGTAGACTCAACATTTTTGCTGTATTTAGTGTATTCTAGCATCCTGAAGATGATTCCAGCATTAATTTCATTGTGCTTATGCTCATTTTTAAGATTTTGACATTTTCACCTTAAGTGTACAATCAGGGGCTGAAAACGCGTTTAAAGCAATAAAAAGTTCATTTTGGCTCTCACACCTAAACTAAACGTTGTAGACTCAAAATTTTTGCTGTATTTAGTGTATTCTAGCATCCTGAAGATGATTCCAGCATTAATTTCATTGTGCTTATGCTCATTTTTAAGATTTTGACATTTTCACCTAAAGTGCACAATCAGGCTGAAAACGCGTTTAAAGCAATAAAAAGTTCATTTTGGCTCTCACACCTAAACTAAACGTTGTAGACTCAAAATTTTTGCTGTATTTAGTGTATTCTAGCATCCTGAAGATGATTCCAGCATTAATTTCATTGTGCTTATGCTCATTTTGAAGATTTTGACATTTTCACCTTAAGTGTACAATCAGGGGCTGAAAACGCGTTTAAAGCAATAAAAAGTTCATTTTGGCTCTCACACCTAAACTAAACGTTGTAGACTCAAAATTTTTGCTGTATTTAGTGTATTCTAGCATCCTGAAGATGATTCCAGCATTAATTTCATTGTGCTTATGCTCATTTTTAAGATTTTGACATTTTCACCTAAAGTGCACAATCAGGCTGAAAACGCGTTTAAAGCAATAAAAAGTTCATTTTGGCTCTCACACCTAAACTAAACGTTGTAGACTCAAAATTTTTGCTGTATTTAGTGTATTCTAGCATCCTGAAGATGATTCCAGCATTAATTTCATTGTGCTTATGCTCATTTTGAAGATTTTGACATTTTCACCTAAAGTGCACAATCAGGCTGAAAACGCATTTAAAGCCATAAAAAGTTCATTTTGGCTCTCACACCTAAACAAAACGTTGTAGACTCAACATTTTTGCTGTATTTAGTGTATTCTAGCATCCTGAAGATGATTCCAGCATTAATTTCATTGTGCTTATGCTCATTTTGAAGATTTTGACATTTTCACCTTAAGTGTACAATCAGGGGCTGAAAACGCGTTTAAAGCAATAAAAAGTTCATTTTGGCTCTCACACCTAAACTAAACCTTGTAGACTCAAAATTTTTGCTGTATTTAGTGTATTCTAGCATCCTGAAGATGATTCCAGCATTAATTTCATTGTGCTTATGCTCATTTTTAAGATTTTGACATTTTCACCTTAAGTGTACAATCAGGGGCTGAAAACGCGTTTAAAGCAATAAAAAGTTCATTTTGGCTCTCACACCTAAACTAAACGTTGTAGACTCAAAATTTTTGCTGTATTTAGTGTATTCTAGCATCCTGAAGATGATTCCAGCATTAATTTCATTGTGCTTATGCTCATTTTTAAGATTTTGACATTTTCACCTAAAGTGCACAATCAGGCTGAAAACGCGTTTAAAGCAATAAAAAGTTCATTTTGGCTCTCACACCTAAACTAAACGTTGTTGACTCAAAATTTTTGCTGTATTTAGTGTATTCTAGCATCCTGAAGATGATTCCAGCATTAATTTCATTGTGCTTATGCTCATTTTGAAGATTTTGACATTTTCACCTAAAGTGCACAATCAGGCTGAAAACGCATTTAAAGCCATAAAAAGTTCATTTTGGCTCTCACACCTAAACAAAACGTTGGAGACTCAACATTTTTGCTGTATTTAGTGTATTTTAGCATCCTGGAGATGATTCCAGCATTAATTTAATTGTGCTTATAGTCATTTTTAAGATTTTGACATTTTCACCTTAAGTGTACAATCAGGGGCTGAAAACGCGTTTAAAGCAATAAAAAGTTCATTTTGGCTCTCACACCTAAACTAAACGTTGTAGACTCAAAATTTTTGCTGTATTTAGTGTATTCTAGCATCCTGAAGATGATTCCAGCATTAATTTCATTGTGCTTATGCTCATTTTGAAGATTTTGACATTTTCACCTTAAGTGTACAATCAGGGGCTGAAAACGCGTTTAAAGCAATAAAAAGTTCATTTTGGCTCTCACACCTAAACTAAACGTTGTAGACTCAAAATTTTTTCTGTATTTAGTGTATTCTAGCATCCTGAAGATGATTCCAGCATTAATTTCATTGTGCTTATGCTCATTTTGAAGATTTTGACATTTTCACCTAAAGTGCACAATCAGGCTGAAAACGCGTTTAAAGCAATAAAAAGTTCATTTTGGCTCTCACACCTAAACTAAACGTTGTAGACTCAAAATTTTTGCTGTATTTAGTGTATTCTAGCATCCTGAAGATGATTCCAGCATTAATTTCATTGTGCTTATGCTCATTTTGAAGATTTTGACATTTTCACCTAAAGTGCACAATCAGGCTGAAAACGCATTTAAAGCCATAAAAAGTTCATTTTGGCTCTCACACCTAAACAAAACGTTGTAGACTCAACATTTTTGCTGTATTTAGTGTATTCTAGCATCCTGAAGATGATTCCAGCATTAATTTCATTGTGCTTATGCTCATTTTGAAGATTTTGACATTTTCACCTTAAGTGTACAATCAGGGGCTGAAAACGCGTTTAAAGCAATAAAAAGTTCATTTTGGCTCTCACACCTAAACTAAACCTTGTAGACTCAAAATTTTTGCTGTATTTAGTGTATTCTAGCATCCTGAAGATGATTCCAGCATTAATTTCATTGTGCTTATGCTCATTTTGAAGATTTTGACATTTTCACCTTAAGTGTACAATCAGGGGCTGAAAACGCGTTTAAAGCAATAAAAAGTTCATTTTGGCTCTCACACCTAAACTAAACGTTGTAGACTCAAAATTTTTGCTGTATTTAGTGTATTCTAGCATCCTGAAGATGATTCCAGCATTAATTTCATTGTGCTTATGCTCATTTTGAAGATTTTGACATTTTCACCTAAAGTGCACAATCAGGCTGAAAACGCGTTTAAAGCAATAAAAAGTTCATTTTGGCTCTCACACCTAAACTAAACGTTGTAGACTCAAAATTTTTGCTGTATTTAGTGTATTCTAGCATCCTGAAGATGATTCCAGCATTAATTTCATTGTGCTTATGCTCATTTTGAAGATTTTGACATTTTCACCTAAAGTGCACAATCAGGCTGAAAACGCATTTAAAGCCATAAAAAGTTCATTTTGGCTCTCACACCTAAACAAAACGTTGTAGACTCAACATTTTTGCTGTATTTAGTGTATTCTAGCATCCTGAAGATGATTCCAGCATTAATTTCATTGTGCTTATGCTCATTTTGAAGATTTTGACATTTTCACCTTAAGTGTACAATCAGGGGCTGAAAACGCGTTTAAAGCAATAAAAAGTTCATTTTGGCTCTCACACCTAAACTAAACCTTGTAGACTCAAAATTTTTGCTGTATTTAGTGTATTCTAGCATCCTGAAGATGATTCCAGCATTAATTTCATTGTGCTTATGCTCATTTTTAAGATTTTGACATTTTCACCTAAAGTGCACAATCAGGCTGAAAACGCGTTTAAAGCAATAAAAAGTTCATTTTGGCTCTCACACCTAAACTAAACGTTGTAGACTCAAAATTTTTGCTGTATTTAGTGTATTCTAGCATCCTGAAGATGATTCCAGCATTAATTTCATTGTGCTTATGCTCATTTTGAAGATTTTGACATTTTCACCTTAAGTGTACAATCAGGGGCTGAAAACGCGTTTAAAGCAATAAAAAGTTCATTTTGGCTCTCACACCTAAACTAAACCTTGTAGACTCAAAATTTTTGCTGTATTTAGTGTATTCTAGCATCCTGAAGATGATTCCAGCATTAATTTCATTGTGCTTATGCTCATTTTTAAGATTTTGACATTTTCACCTTAAGTGTACAATCAGGGGCTGAAAACGCGTTTAAAGCAATAAAAAGTTCATTTTGGCTCTCACACCTAAACTAAACGTTGTAGACTCAAAATTTTTGCTGTATTTAGTGTATTCTAGCATCCTGAAGATGATTCCAGCATTAATTTCATTGTGCTTATGCTCATTTTGAAGATTTTGACATTTTCACCTAAAGTGCACAATCAGGCTGAAAACGCATTTAAAGCCATAAAAAGTTCATTTTGGCTCTCACACCTAAACAAAACGTTGTAGACTCAACATTTTTGCTGTATTTAGTGTATTCTAGCATCCTGAAGATGATTCCAGCATTAATTTCATTGTGCTTATGCTCATTTTTAAGATTTTGACATTTTCACCTTAAGTGTACAATCAGGGGCTGAAAACGCGTTTAAAGCAATAAAAAGTTCATTTTGGCTCTCACACCTAAACTAAACGTTGTAGACTCAAAATTTTTGCTGTATTTAGTGTATTCTAGCATCCTGAAGATGATTCCAGCATTAATTTCATTGTGCTTATGCTCATTTTTATGATTTTGACATTTTCACCTAAAGTGCACAATCAGGCTGAAAACGCGTTTAAAGCAATAAAAAGTTCATTTTGGCTCTCACACCTAAACTAAACGTTGTAGACTCAAAATTTTTGCTGTATTTAGTGTATTCTAGCATCCTGAAGATGATTCCAGCATTAATTTCATTGTGCTTATGCTCATTTTTAAGATTTTGACATTTTCACCTAAAGTGCACAATCAGGCTGAAAACGCGTTTAAAGCAATAAAAAGTTCATTTTGGCTCTCACACCTAAACTAAACGTTGTAGACTCAAAATTTTTGCTGTATTTAGTGTATTCTAGCATCCTGAAGATGATTCCAGCATTAATTTCATTGTGCTTATGCTCATTTTGAAGATTTTGACATTTTCACCTAAAGTGCACAATCAGGCTGAAAACGCATTTAAAGCCATAAAAAGTTCATTTTGGCTCTCACACCTAAACAAAACGTTGTAGACTCAACATTTTTGCTGTATTTAGTGTATTCTAGCATCCTGAAGATGATTCCAGCATTAATTTCATTGTGCTTATGCTCATTTTTAGGATTTTGACATTTTCACCTAAAGTGCACAATCAGGCTGAAAACGCGTTTAAAGCAATAAAAAGTTCATTTTGGCTCTCACACCTAAACTAAACGTTGTAGACTCAAAATTTTTGCTGTATTTAGTGTATTCTAGCATCCTGAAGATGATTCCAGCATTAATTTCATCGTGCTTATGCTCATTTTGAAGATTTTGACATTTTCACCTTAAGTGTACAATCAGGGGCTGAAAACGCGTTTAAAGCAATAAAAAGTTCATTTTGGCTCTCACACCTAAACTAAACGTTGTAGACTCAAAATTTTTGCTGTATTTAGTGTATTCTAGCATCCTGAAGATGATTCCAGCATTAATTTCATTGTGCTTATGCTCATTTTTAAGATTTTGACATTTTCACCAAAAGTGCACAATCAGGCTGAAAACGCGTTTAAAGCAATAAAAAGTTCATTTTGGCTCTCACACCTAAACTAAACGTTGTAGACTCAAAATTTTTGCTGTATTTAGTGTATTCTAGCATCCTGAAGATGATTCCAGCATTAATTTCATTGTGCTTATGCTCATTTTGAAGATTTTGACATTTTCACCTAAAGTGCACAATCAGGCTGAAAACGCATTTAAAGCCATAAAAAGTTCATTTTGGCTCTCACACCTAAACAAAACGTTGTAGACTCAACATTTTTGCTGTATTTAGTGTATTCTAGCATCCTGAAGATGATTCCAGCATTAATTTCATTGTGCTTATGCTCATTTTGAAGATTTTGACATTTTCACCTTAAGTGTACAATCAGGGGCTGAAAACGCGTTTAAAGTAATAAAAAGTTCATTTTGGCTCTCACACCTAAACTAAACGTTGTAGACTCAAAATTTTTGCTGTATTTAGTGTATTCTAGCATCCTGAAGATGATTCCAGCATTAATTTCATTGTGCTTATGCTCATTTTTAAGATTTTGACATTTTCACCTAAAGTGCACAATCAGGCTGAAAACGCATTTAAAGCCATAAAAAGTTCATTTTGGCTCTCACACCTAAACTAAACGTTGTAGACTCAAAATTTTTGCTGTATTTAGTGTATTCTAGCATCCTGAAGATGATTCCAGCATTAATTTCATTGTGCTTATGCTCATTTTTAAGATTTTGACATTTTCACCTAAAGTGCACAATCAGGCTGAAAACGCGTTTAAAGCAATAAAAAGTTCATTTTGGCTCTCACACCTAAACTAAACGTTGTAGACTCAAAATTTTTGCTGTATTTAGTGTATTCTAGCATCCTGAAGATGATTCCAGCATTAATTTCATTGTGCTTATGCTCATTTTGAAGATTTTGACATTTTCACCTAAAGTGCACAATCAGGCTGAAAACGCATTTAAAGCCATAAAAAGTTCATTTTGGCTCTCACACCTAAACAAAACGTTGTAGACTCAACATTTTTGCTGTATTTAGTGTATTCTAGCATCCTGAAGATGATTCCAGCATTAATTTCATTGTGCTTATGCTCATTTTTAAGATTTTGACATTTTCACCTTAAGTGTACAATCAGGGGCTGAAAACGCGTTTAAAGCAATAAAAAGTTCATTTTGGCTCTCACACCTAAACTAAACGTTGTAGACTCAAAATTTTTGCTGTATTTAGTGTATTCTAGCATCCTGAAGATGATTCCAGCATTAATTTCATTGTGCTTATGCTCATTTTTAAGATTTTGACATTTTCACCTAAAGTGCACAATCAGGCTGAAAACGCATTTAAAGCCATAAAAAGTTCATTTTGGCTCTCACACCTAAACAAAACGTTGTAGACTCAACATTTTTGCTGTATTTAGTGTATTCTAGCATCCTGAAGATGATTCCAGCATTAATTTCATTGTGCTTATGCTCATTTTGAAGATTTTGACATTTTCACCTAAAGTGCACAATCAGGCTGAAAACGCATTTAAAGCCATAAAAAGTTCATTTTGGCTCTCACACCTAAACTAAACGTTGTAGACTCAAAATTTTTGCTGTATTTAGTGTATTCTAGCATCCTGAAGATGATTCCAGCATTAATTTCATTGTGCTTATGCTCATTTTTAAGATTTTGACATTTTCACCTAAAGTGCACAATCAGGCTGAAAACGCGTTTAAAGCAATAAAAAGTTCATTTTGGCTCTCACACCTAAACTAAACGTTGTAGACTCAAAATTTTTGCTGTATTTAGTGTATTCTAGCATCCTGAAGATGATTCCAGCATTAATTTCATTGTGCTTATGCTCATTTTGAAGATTTTGACATTTTCACCTAAAGTGCACAATCAGGCTGAAAACGCATTTAAAGCCATAAAAAGTTCATTTTGGCTCTCACACCTAAACAAAACGTTGTAGACTCAACATTTTTGCTGTATTTAGTGTATTCTAGCATCCTGAAGATGATTCCAGCATTAATTTCATTGTGCTTATGCTCATTTTGAAGATTTTGACATTTTCACCTAAAGTGCACAATCAGGCTGAAAACGCATTTAAAGCCATAAAAAGTTCATTTTGGCTCTCACACCTAAACAAAACGTTGTAGACTCAACATTTTTGCTGTATTTAGTGTATTCTAGCATCCTGAAGATGATTCCAGCATTAATTTCATTGTGCTTATGCTCATTTTTAAGATTTTGACATTTTCACCTTAAGTGTACAATCAGGGGCTGAAAACGCGTTTAAAGCAATAAAAAGTTCATTTTGGCTCTCACACCTAAACTAAACGTTGTAGACTCAAAATTTTTGCTGTATTTAGTGTATTCTAGCATCCTGAAGATGATTCCAGCATTAATTTCATTGTGCTTATGCTCATTTTTAAGATTTTGACATTTTCACCTAAAGTGCACAATCAGGCTGAAAACGCGTTTAAAGCAATAAAAAGTTCATTTTGGCTCTCACACCTAAACTAAACGTTGTAGACTCAAAATTTTTGCTGTATTTAGTGTATTCTAGCATCCTGAAGATGATTCCAGCATTAATTTCATTGTGCTTATGCTCATTTTGAAGATTTTGACATTTTCACCTTAAGTGTACAATCAGGGGCTGAAAACGCGTTTAAAGCAATAAAAAGTTCATTTTGGCTCTCACACCTAAACTAAACGTTGTAGACTCAAAATTTTTGCTGTATTTAGTGTATTCTAGCATCCTGAAGATGATTCCAGCATTAATTTCATTGTGCTTATGCTCATTTTTAAGATTTTGACATTTTCACCTAAAGTGCACAATCAGGCTGAAAACGCGTTTAAAGCAATAAAAAGTTCATTTTGGCTCTCACACCTAAACTAAACGTTGTAGACTCAAAATTTTTGCTGTATTTAGTGTATTCTAGCATCCTGAAGATGATTCCAGCATTAATTTCATTGTGCTTATGCTCATTTTGAAGATTTTGACATTTTCACCTAAAGTGCACAATCAGGCTGAAAACGCATTTAAAGCCATAAAAAGTTCATTTTGGCTCTCACACCTAAACAAAACGTTGTAGACTCAACATTTTTGCTGTATTTAGTGTATTCTAGCATCCTGAAGATGATTCCAGCATTAATTTCATTGTGCTTATGCTCATTTTGAAGATTTTGACATTTTCACCTAAAGTGCACAATCAGGCTGAAAACGCATTTAAAGCCATAAAAAGTTCATTTTGGCTCTCACACCTAAACAAAACGTTGGAGACTCAACATTTTTGCTGTATTTAGTGTATTTTAGCATCCTGGAGATGATTCCAGCATTAATTTAATTGTGCTTATAGTCATTTTTAAGATTTTGACATTTTCACCTTAAGTGTACAATCAGGGGCTGAAAACGCGTTTAAAGCAATAAAAAGTTCATTTTGGCTCTCACACCTAAACTAAACGTTGTAGACTCAAAATTTTTGCTGTATTTAGTGTATTCTAGCATCCTGAAGATGATTCCAGCATTAATTTCATTGTGCTTATGCTCAATTTTAAGATTTTGACATTTTCACCTAAAGTGCACAATCAGGCTGAAAACGCGTTTAAAGCAATAAAAAGTTCATTTTGGCTCTCACACCTAAACTAAACGTTGTAGACTCAAAATTTTTGCTGTATTTAGTGTATTCTAGCATCCTGAAGATGATTCCAGCATTAATTTCATTGTGCTTATGCTCATTTTGAAGATTTTGACATTTTCACCTTAAGTGTACAATCAGGGGCTGAAAACGCGTTTAAAGCAATAAAAAGTTCATTTTGGCTCTCACACCTAAACTAAACGTTGTAGACTCAAAATTTTTGCTGTATTTAGTGTATTCTAGCATCCTGAAGATGATTCCAGCATTAATTTCATTGTGCTTATGCTCATTTTTAAGATTTTGACATTTTCACCTAAAGTGCACAATCAGGCTGAAAACGCGTTTAAAGCAATAAAAAGTTCATTTTGGCTCTCACACCTAAACTAAACGTTGTAGACTCAAAATTTTTGCTGTATTTAGTGTATTCTAGCATCCTGAAGATGATTCCAGCATTAATTTCATTGTGCTTATGCTCATTTTGAAGATTTTGACATTTTCACCTAAAGTGCACAATCAGGCTGAAAACGCATTTAAAGCCATAAAAAGTTCATTTTGGCTCTCACACCTAAACAAAACGTTGTAGACTCAACATTTTTGCTGTATTTAGTGTATTCTAGCATCCTGAAGATGATTCCAGCATTAATTTCATTGTGCTTATGCTCATTTTGAAGATTTTGACATTTTCACCTTAAGTGTACAATCAGGGGCTGAAAACGCGTTTAAAGCAATAAAAAGTTCATTTTGGCTCTCACACCTAAACTAAACCTTGTAGACTCAAAATTTTTGCTGTATTTAGTGTATTCTAGCATCCTGAAGATGATTCCAGCATTAATTTCATTGTGCTTATGCTCATTTTTAAGATTTTGACATTTTCACCTAAAGTGCACAATCAGGCTGAAAACGCGTTTAAAGCAATAAAAAGTTCATTTTGGCTCTCACACCTAAACTAAACGTTGTAGACTCAAAATTTTTGCTGTATTTAGTGTATTCTAGCATCCTGAAGATGATTCCAGCATTAATTTCATTGTGCTTATGCTCATTTTGAAGATTTTGACATTTTCACCTTAAGTGTACAATCAGGGGCTGAAAACGCGTTTAAAGCAATAAAAAGTTCATTTTGGCTCTCACACCTAAACTAAACCTTGTAGACTCAAAATTTTTGCTGTATTTAGTGTATTCTAGCATCCTGAAGATGATTCCAGCATTAATTTCATTGTGCTTATGCTCATTTTTAAGATTTTGACATTTTCACCTTAAGTGTACAATCAGGGGCTGAAAACGCGTTTAAAGCAATAAAAAGTTCATTTTGGCTCTCACACCTAAACTAAACGTTGTAGACTCAAAATTTTTGCTGTATTTAGTGTATTCTAGCATCCTGAAGATGATTCCAGCATTAATTTCATTGTGCTTATGCTCATTTTGAAGATTTTGACATTTTCACCTAAAGTGCACAATCAGGCTGAAAACGCATTTAAAGCCATAAAAAGTTCATTTTGGCTCTCACACCTAAACAAAACGTTGTAGACTCAACATTTTTGCTGTATTTAGTGTATTCTAGCATCCTGAAGATGATTCCAGCATTAATTTCATTGTGCTTATGCTCATTTTTAAGATTTTGACATTTTCACCTTAAGTGTACAATCAGGGGCTGAAAACGCGTTTAAAGCAATAAAAAGTTCATTTTGGCTCTCACACCTAAACTAAACGTTGTAGACTCAAAATTTTTGCTGTATTTAGTGTATTCTAGCATCCTGAAGATGATTCCAGCATTAATTTCATTGTGCTTATGCTCATTTTTATGATTTTGACATTTTCACCTAAAGTGCACAATCAGGCTGAAAACGCGTTTAAAGCAATAAAAAGTTCATTTTGGCTCTCACACCTAAACTAAACGTTGTAGACTCAAAATTTTTGCTGTATTTAGTGTATTCTAGCATCCTGAAGATGATTCCAGCATTAATTTCATTGTGCTTATGCTCATTTTTAAGATTTTGACATTTTCACCTAAAGTGCACAATCAGGCTGAAAACGCGTTTAAAGCAATAAAAAGTTCATTTTGGCTCTCACACCTAAACTAAACGTTGTAGACTCAAAATTTTTGCTGTATTTAGTGTATTCTAGCATCCTGAAGATGATTCCAGCATTAATTTCATTGTGCTTATGCTCATTTTGAAGATTTTGACATTTTCACCTAAAGTGCACAATCAGGCTGAAAACGCATTTAAAGCCATAAAAAGTTCATTTTGGCTCTCACACCTAAACAAAACGTTGTAGACTCAACATTTTTGCTGTATTTAGTGTATTCTAGCATCCTGAAGATGATTCCAGCATTAATTTCATTGTGCTTATGCTCATTTTTAGGATTTTGACATTTTCACCTAAAGTGCACAATCAGGCTGAAAACGCGTTTAAAGCAATAAAAAGTTCATTTTGGCTCTCACACCTAAACTAAACGTTGTAGACTCAAAATTTTTGCTGTATTTAGTGTATTCTAGCATCCTGAAGATGATTCCAGCATTAATTTCATCGTGCTTATGCTCATTTTGAAGATTTTGACATTTTCACCTTAAGTGTACAATCAGGGGCTGAAAACGCGTTTAAAGCAATAAAAAGTTCATTTTGGCTCTCACACCTAAACTAAACGTTGTAGACTCAAAATTTTTGCTGTATTTAGTGTATTCTAGCATCCTGAAGATGATTCCAGCATTAATTTCATTGTGCTTATGCTCATTTTTAAGATTTTGACATTTTCACCAAAAGTGCACAATCAGGCTGAAAACGCGTTTAAAGCAATAAAAAGTTCATTTTGGCTCTCACACCTAAACTAAACGTTGTAGACTCAAAATTTTTGCTGTATTTAGTGTATTCTAGCATCCTGAAGATGATTCCAGCATTAATTTCATTGTGCTTATGCTCATTTTGAAGATTTTGACATTTTCACCTAAAGTGCACAATCAGGCTGAAAACGCATTTAAAGCCATAAAAAGTTCATTTTGGCTCTCACACCTAAACAAAACGTTGTAGACTCAACATTTTTGCTGTATTTAGTGTATTCTAGCATCCTGAAGATGATTCCAGCATTAATTTCATTGTGCTTATGCTCATTTTGAAGATTTTGACATTTTCACCTTAAGTGTACAATCAGGGGCTGAAAACGCGTTTAAAGTAATAAAAAGTTCATTTTGGCTCTCACACCTAAACTAAACGTTGTAGACTCAAAATTTTTGCTGTATTTAGTGTATTCTAGCATCCTGAAGATGATTCCAGAATTAATTTCATTGTGCTTATGCTCATTTTTAAGATTTTGACATTTTCACCTTAAGTGTACAATCAGGGGCTGAAAACGCGTTTAAAGCAATAAAAAGTTCATTTTGGCTCTCACACCTAAACTAAACGTTGTAGACTCAAAATTTTTGCTGTATTTAGTGTATTCTAGCATCCTGAAGATGATTCCAGCATTAATTTCATTGTGCTTATGCTCATTTTTAAGATTTTGACATTTTCACCTAAAGTGCACAATCAGGCTGAAAACGCGTTTAAAGCAATAAAAAGTTCATTTTGGCTCTCACACCTAAACTAAACGTTGTAGACTCAAAATTTTTGCTGTATTTAGTGTATTCTAGCATCCTGAAGATGATTCCAGCATTAATTTCATTGTGCTTATGCTCATTTTGAAGATTTTGACATTTTCACCTAAAGTAAACAATCAGGCTGAAAACGCATTTAAAGCCATAAAAAGTTCATTTTGGCTCTCACACCTAAACAAAACGTTGGAGACTCAACATTTTTGCTGTATTTAGTGTATTTTAGCATCCTGGAGATGATTCCAGCATTAATTTAATTGTGCTTATAGTCATTTTTAAGATTTTGACATTTTCACCTTAAGTGTACAATCAGGGGCTGAAAACGCGTTTAAAGCAATAAAAAGTTCATTTTGGCTCTCACACCTAAACTAAACGTTGTAGACTCAACATTTTTGCTGTATTTAGTGTATTCTAGCATCCTGAAGATGATTCCAGCATTAATTTCATTGTGCTTATGCTCATTTTGAAGATTTTGAAATTTTCACCTTAAGTGTACAATCAGGGGCTGAAAACGCGTTTAAAGCAATAAAAAGTTCATTTTGGCTCTCACACCTAAACTAAACGTTGTAGACTCAAAATTTTTGCTGTATTTAGTGTATTCTAGCATCCTGAAAATGATTCCAGAATTAATTTCATTGTGCTTATGCTCATTTTGAAGATTTTGACATTTTCACCTTAAGTGTACAATCAGGGGCTGAAAACGAGTTTAAAGCAATAAAAAGTTCATTTTGGCTCTCACACCTAAACTAAACGTTGTAGACTCAAAATTTTTGCTGTATTTAGTGTATTCTAGCATCCTGAAGATGATTCCAGCATTAATTTCATTGTGCTTATGCTCATTTTGAAGATTTTGAAATTTTCACCTTAAGTGTACAATCAGGGGCTGAAAACGCGTTTAAAGCAATAAAAAGTTCATTTTGGCTCTCATACCTAAACTAAACCTTGTAGACTCAAAATTTTTGCTGTATTTAGTGTATTCTAGCATCCTGAAGATGATTCCAGCATTAATTTCATTGTGCTTATGCTCATTTTGAAGATTTTGACATTTTCACCTAAAGTGCACAATCAGGCTGAAAACGCATTTAAAGCCATAAAAAGTTCATTTTGGCTCTCACACCTAAACAAAACGTTGTAGACTCAACATTTTTGCTGTATTTAGTGTATTCTAGCATCCTGAAGATGATTCCAGCATTAATTTCATTGTGCTTATGCTCATTTTTAAGATTTTGACATTTTCACCTTAAGTGTACAATCAGGGGCTGAAAACGCGTTTAAAGCAATAAAAAGTTCATTTTGGCTCTCAACCCTAAACTAAACGTTGTAGACTCAAAATTTTTGCTGTATTTAGTGTATTCTAGCATCCTGAAGATGATTCCAGCATTAATTTCATTGTGCTTATGCTCATTTTTATGATTTTGACATTTTCACCTAAAGTGCACAATCAGGCTGAAAACGCGTTTAAAGCAATAAAAAGTTCATTTTGGCTCTCACACCTAAACTAAACGTTGTAGACTCAAAATTTTTGCTGTATTTAGTGTATTCTAGCATCCTGAAGATGATTCCAGCATTAATTTCATTGTGCTTATGCTCATTTTTAAGATTTTGACATTTTCACCTAAAGTGCACAATCAGGCTGAAAACGCGTTTAAAGCAATAAAAAGTTCATTTTGGCTCTCACACCTAAACTAAACGTTGTAGACTCAAAATTTTTGCTGTATTTAGTGTATTCTAGCATCCTGAAGATGATTCCAGCATTAATTTCATTGTGCTTATGCTCATTTTGAAGATTTTGACATTTTCACCTAAAGTGCACAATCAGGCTGAAAACGCATTTAAAGCCATAAAAAGTTCATTTTGGCTCTCACACCTAAACAAAACGTTGTAGACTCAACATTTTTGCTGTATTTAGTGTATTCTAGCATCCTGAAGATGATTCCAGCATTAATTTCATTGTGCTTATGCTCATTTTGAAGATTTTGACATTTTCACCTTAAGTGTACAATCAGGGGCTGAAAACGCGTTTAAAGCAATAAAAAGTTCATTTTGGCTCTCACACCTAAACTAAACCTTGTAGACTCAAATTTTTTGCTGTATTTAGTGTATTCTAGCATCCTGAAGATGATTCCAGCATTAATTTCATTGTGCTTATGCTCATTTTTAAGATTTTGACATTTTCACCTAAAGTGCACAATCAGGCTGAAAACGCGTTTAAAGCAATAAAAAGTTCATTTTGGCTCTCACACCTAAACTAAACGTTGTAGACTCAAAATTTTTGCTGTATTTAGTGTATTCTAGCATCCTGAAGATGATTCCAGCATTAATTTCATTGTGCTTATGCTCATTTTGAAGATTTTGACATTTTCACCTTAAGTGTACAATCAGGGGCTGAAAACGCGTTTAAAGCAATAAAAAGTTCATTTTGGCTCTCACACCTAAACTAAACGTTGTAGACTCAAAATTTTTGCTGTATTTAGTGTATTCTAGCATCCTGAAAATGATTCCAGAATTAATTTCATTGTGCTTATGCTCATTTTGAAGATTTTGACATTTTCACCTTAAGTGTACAATCAGGGGCTGAAAACGAGTTTAAAGCAATAAAAAGTTCATTTTGGCTCTCACACCTAAACTAAACGTTGTAGACTCAAAATTTTTGCTGTATTTAGTGTATTCTAGCATCCTGAAGATGATTCCAGCATTAATTTCATTGTGCTTATGCTCATTTTTAAGATTTTGACATTTTCACCTAAAGTGCACAATCAGGCTGAAAACGCGTTTAAAGCAATAAAAAGTTCATTTTGGCTCTCACACCTAAACTAAACGTTGTAGACTCAAAATTTTTGCTGTATTTAGTGTATTCTAGCATCCTGAAGATGATTCCAGCATTAATTTCACTGTGCTTATGCTCATTTTGAAGATTTTGACATTTTCACCTAAAGTGCACAATCAGGCTGAAAACGCATTTAAAGCCATAAAAAGTTCATTTTGGCTCTCACACCTAAACAAAACGTTGTAGACTCAACATTTTTGCTGTATTTAGTGTATTCTAGCATCCTGAAGATGATTCCAGCATTAATTTCATTGTGCTTATGCTCATTTTGAAGATTTTGACATTTTCACCTAAAGTGCACAATCAGGCTGAAAACGCATTTAAAGCCATAAAAAGTTCATTTTGGCTCTCACACCTAAACTAAACCTTGTAGACTCAAAATTTTTGCTGTATTTAGTGTATTCTAGCATCCTGAAGATGATTCCAGCATTAATTTCATTGTGCTTATGCTCATTTTGAAGATTTTGACATTTTCACCTAAAGTGCACAATCAGGCTGAAAACGCATTTAAAGCCATAAAAAATTCATTTTGGCTCTCACACCTAAACAAAACGTTGTAGACTCAACATTTTTGCTGTATTTAGTGTATTCTAGCATCCTGAAGATGATTCCAGCATTAATTTCATTGTGCTTATGCTCATTTTTAAGATTTTGACATTTTCACCTTAAGTGTACAATCAGGGGCTAAAAACGCGTTTAAAGCAATAAAAAGTTCATTTTGGCTCTCAACCCTAAACTAAACGTTGTAGACTCAAAATTTTTGCTGTATTTAGTGTATTCTAGCATCCTGAAGATGATTCCAGCATTAATTTCATTGTGCTTATGCTCATTTTTATGATTTTGACATTTTCACCTAAAGTGCACAATCAGGCTGAAAACGCGTTTAAAGCAATAAAAAGTTCATTTTGGCTCTCACACCTAAACTAAACGTTGTAGACTCAAAATTTTTGCTGTATTTAGTGTATTCTAGCATCCTGAAGATGATTCCAGCATTAATTTCATTGTGCTTATGCTCATTTTTAAGATTTTGACATTTTCACCTAAAGTGCACAATCAGGCTGAAAACGCGTTTAAAGCAATAAAAAGTTCATTTTGGCTCTCACACCTAAACTAAACGTTGTAGACTCAAAATTTTTGCTGTATTTAGTGTATTCTAGCATCCTGAAGATGATTCCAGCATTAATTTCATTGTGCTTATGCTCATTTTGAAGATTTTGACATTTTCACCTAAAGTGCACAATCAGGCTGAAAACGCATTTAAAGCCATAAAAAGTTCATTTTGGCTCTCACACCTAAACAAAACGTTGTAGACTCAACATTTTTGCTGTATTTAGTGTATTCTAGCATCCTGAAGATGATTCCAGCATTAATTTCATTGTGCTTATGCTCATTTTGAAGATTTTGACATTTTCACCTTAAGTGTACAATCAGGGGCTGAAAACGCGTTTAAAGCAATAAAAAGTTCATTTTGGCTCTCACACCTAAACTAAACCTTGTAGACTCAAAATTTTTGCTGTATTTAGTGTATTCTAGCATCCTGAAGATGATTCCAGCATTAATTTCATTGTGCTTATGCTCATTTTTAAGATTTTGACATTTTCACCTAATGTGCACAATCAGGCTGAAAACGCGTTTAAAGCAATAAAAAGTTCATTTTGGCTCTCACACCTAAACTAAACGTTGTAGACTCAAAATTTTTGCTGTATTTAGTGTATTCTAGCATCCTGAAGATGATTCCAGCATTAATTTCATTGTGCTTATGCTCATTTTGAAGATTTTGACATTTTCACCTTAAGTGTACAATCAGGGGCTGAAAACACGTTTAAAGCAATAAAAAGTTCATTTTGGCTCTCACACCTAAACTAAACCTTGTAGACTCAAAATTTTTGCTGTATTTAGTGTATTCTAGCATCCTGAAGATGATTCCAGCATTAATTTCATTGTGCTTATGCTCATTTTTAAGATTTTGACATTTTCACCTTAAGTGTACAATCAGGGGCTGAAAACGCGTTTAAAGCAATAAAAAGTTCATTTTGGCTCTCACACCTAAACTAAACGTTGTAGACTCAAAATTTTTGCTGTATTTAGTGTATTCTAGCATCCTGAAGATGATTCCAGCATTAATTTCATTGTGCTTATGCTCATTTTGAAGATTTTGACATTTTCACCTAAAGTGCACAATCAGGCTGAAAACGCATTTAAAGCCATAAAAAGTTCATTTTGGCTCTCACACCTAAACAAAACGTTGTAGACTCAACATTTTTGCTGTATTTAGTGTATTCTAGCATCCTGAAGATGATTCCAGCATTAATTTCATTGTGCTTATGCTCATTTTGAAGATTTTGACATTTTCACCTTAAGTGTACAATCAGGGGCTGAAAACGCGTTTAAAGTAATAAAAAGTTCATTTTGGCTCTCACACCTAAACTAAACCTTGTAGACTCAAAATTTTTGCTGTATTTAGTGTATTCTAGCATCCTGAAGATGATTCCAGCATTAATTTCATTGTGCTTATGCTCATTTTTAAGATTTTGACATTTTCACCTTAAGTGTACAATCAGGGGCTGAAAACGCGTTTAAAGCAATAAAAAGTTCATTTTGGCTCTCACACCTAAACTAAACGTTGTAGACTCAAAATTTTTGCTGTATTTAGTGTATTCTAGCATCCTGAAGATGATTCCAGCATTAATTTCATTGTGCTTATGCTCATTTTTAAGATTTTGACATTTTCACCTAAAGTGCACAATCAGGCTGAAAACGCGTTTAAAGCAATAAAAAGTTCATTTTGGCTCTCACACCTAAACGAAACGTTGTAGACTCAAAATTTTTGCTGTATTTAGTGTATTCTAGCATCCTGAAGATGATTCCAGCATTAATTTCATTGTGCTTATGCTCATTTTGAAGATTTTGACATTTTCACCTAAAGTGCACAATCAGGCTGAAAACGCATTTAAAGCCATAAAAAGTTCATTTTGGCTCTCACACCTAAACAAAACGTTGTAGACTCAACATTTTTGCTGTATTTAGTGTATTCTAGCATCCTGAAGATGATTCCAGCATTAATTTCATTGTGCTTATGCTCATTTTGAAGATTTTGACATTTTCACCTTAAGTGTACAATCAGGGGCTGAAAACGCGTTTAAAGTAATAAAAAGTTCATTTTGGCTCTCACACCTAAACTAAACCTTGTAGACTCAAAATTTTTGCTGTATTTAGTGTATTCTAGCATCCTGAAGATGATTCCAGCATTAATTTCATTGTGCTTATGCTCATTTTTAAGATTTTGACATTTTCACCTTAAGTGTACAATCAGGGGCTGAAAACGCGTTTAAAGCAATAAAAAGTTCATTTTGGCTCTCACACCTAAACTAAACGTTGTAGACTCAAAATTTTTGCTGTATTTAGTGTATTCTAGCATCCTGAAGATGATTCCAGCATTAATTTCATTGTGCTTATGCTCATTTTTAAGATTTTGACATTTTCACCTAAAGTGCACAATCAGGCTGAAAACGCGTTTAAAGCAATAAAAAGTTCATTTTGGCTCTCACACCTAAACTAAACGTTGTAGACTCAAAATTTTTGCTGTATTTAGTGTATTCTAGCATCCTGAAGATGATTCCAGCATTAATTTCATTGTGCTTATGCTCATTTTGAAGAATTTGACATTTTCACCTAAAGTAAACAATCAGGCTGAAAACGCATTTAAAGCCATAAAAAGTTCATTTTGGCTCTCACACCTAAACAAAACGTTGGAGACTCAACATTTTTGCTGTATTTAGTGTATTTTAGCATCCTGGAGATGATTCCAGCATTAATTTAATTGTGCTTATAGTCATTTTTAAGATTTTGACATTTTCACCTTAAGTGTACAATCAGGGGCTGAAAACGCGTTTAAAGCAATAAAAAGTTCATTTTGGCTCTCACACCTAAACTAAACGTTGTAGACTCAAAATTTTTGCTGTATTTAGTGTATTCTAGCATCCTGAAGATGATTCCAGAATTAATTTCATTGTGCTTATGCTCATTTTTAAGATTTTGACATTTTCACCTAAAGTGCACAATCAGGCTGAAAACGCGTTTAAAGCAGTAAAAAGTTCATTTTGGCTCTCACACCTAAACTAAACGTTGTAGACTCAAAATTTTTGCTGTATTTAGTGTATTCTAGCATCCTGAAGATGATTCCAGCATTAATTTCATTGTGCTTATGCTCATTTTTAAGATTTTGACATTTTCACCTAAAGTGCACAATCAGGCTGAAAACGCGTTTAAAGCAATAAAAAGTTCATTTTGGCTCTCACACCTAAACTAAACGTTGTAGACTCAAAATTTTTGCTGTATTTAGTGTATTCTAGCATCCTGAAGATGATTCCAGCATTAATTTCATTGTGCTTATGCTCATTTTGAAGATTTTGACATTTTCACCTAAAGTGCACAATCAGGCTGAAAACGCATTTAAAGCCATAAAAAGTTCATTTTGGCTCTCACACCTAAACAAAACGTTGTAGACTCAACATTTTTGCTGTATTTAGTGTATTCTAGCATCCTGAAGATGATTCCAGCATTAATTTCATTGTGCTTATGCTCATTTTGAAGATTTTGACATTTTCACCTTAAGTGTACAATCAGGGGCTGAAAACGCGTTTAAAGCAATAAAAAGTTCATTTTGGCTCTCACACCTAAACTAAACCTTGTAGACTCAAAATTTTTGCTGTATTTAGTGTATTCTAGCATCCTGAAGATGATTCCAGCATTAATTTCATTGTGCTTATGCTCATTTTTAAGATTTTGACATTTTCACCTTAAGTGTACAATCAGGGGCTGAAAACGCGTTTAAAGCAATAAAAAGTTCATTTTGGCTCTCACACCTAAACTAAACGTTGTAGACTCAAAATTTTTGCTGTATTTAGTGTATTCTAGCATCCTGAAGATGATTCCAGCATTAATTTCATTGTGCTTATGCTCATTTTTAAGATTTGGACATTTTCACCTAAAGTGCACAATCAGGCTGAAAACGCGTTTAAAGCAATAAAAAGTTCATTTTGGCTCTCACACCTAAACTAAACGTTGTTGACTCAAAATTTTTGCTGTATTTAGTGTATTCTAGCATCCTGAAGATGATTCCAGCATTAATTTCATTGTGCTTATGCTCATTTTGAAGATTTTGACATTTTCACCTAAAGTGCACAATCAGGCTGAAAACGCATTTAAAGCCATAAAAAGTTCATTTTGGCTCTCACACCTAAACAAAACGTTGGAGACTCAACATTTTTGCTGTATTTAGTGTATTTTAGCATCCTGGAGATGATTCCAGCATTAATTTAATTGTGCTTATAGTCATTTTTAAGATTTTGACATTTTCACCTTAAGTGTACAATCAGGGGCTGAAAACGCGTTTAAAGCAATAAAAAGTTCATTTTGGCTCTCACACCTAAACTAAACGTTGTAGACTCAAAATTTTTGCTGTATTTAGTGTATTCTAGCATCCTGAAGATGATTCCAGCATTAATTTCATTGTGCTTATGCTCATTTTGAAGATTTTGACATTTTCACCTTAAGTGTACAATCAGGGGCTGAAAACGCGTTTAAAGCAATAAAAAGTTCATTTTGGCTCTCACACCTAAACTAAACGTTGTAGACTCAAAATTTTTGCTGTATTTAGTGTATTCTAGCATCCTGAAGATGATTCCAGAATTAATTTCATTGTGCTTATGCTCATTTTGAAGATTTTGACATTTTCACCTTAAGTGTACAATCAGGGGCTGAAAACGCGTTTAAAGCAATAAAAAGTTCATTTTGGCTCTCACACCTAAACTAAACGTTGTAGACTCAAAATTTTTGCTGTATTTAGTGTATTCTAGCATCCTGAAGATGATTCCAGCATTAATTTCATTGTGCTTATGCTCATTTTTAAGATTTTGACATTTTCACCTAAAGTGCACAATCAGGCTGAAAACGCGTTTAAAGCAATAAAAAGTTCATTTTGGCTCTCACACCTAAACTAAACGTTGTAGACTCAAAATTTTTGCTGTATTTAGTGTATTCTAGCATCCTGAAGATGATTCCAGCATTAATTTCATTGTGCTTATGCTCATTTTGAAGATTTTGACATTTTCACCTAAAGTGCACAATCAGGCTGAAAACGCATTTAAAGCCATAAAAAGTTCATTTTGGCTCTCACACCTAAACAAAACGTTGTAGACTCAACATTTTTGCTGTATTTAGTGTATTCTAGCATCCTGAAGATGATTCCAGCATTAATTTCATTGTGCTTATGCTCATTTTGAAGATTTTGACATTTTTACCTTAAGTGTACAATCAGGGGCTGAAAACGCGTTTAAAGCAATAAAAAGTTCATTTTGGCTCTCACACCTAAACTAAACCTTGTAGACTCAAAATTTTTGCTGTATTTAGTGTATTCTAGCATCCTGAAGATGATTCCAGCATTAATTTCATTGTGCTTATGCTCATTTTTAAGATTTTGACATTTTCACCTAAAGTGCACAATCAGGCTGAAAACGCGTTTAAAGCAATAAAAAGTTCATTTTGGCTCTCACACCTAAACTAAACGTTGTAGACTCAAAATTTTTGCTGTATTTAGTGTATTCTAGCATCCTGAAGATGATTCCAGCATTAATTTCATTGTGCTTATGCTCATTTTGAAGATTTTGACATTTTCACCTTAAGTGTACAATCAGGGGCTGAAAACACGTTTAAAGCAATAAAAAGTTCATTTTGGCTCTCACACCTAAACTAAACCTTGTAGACTCAAAATTTTTGCTGTATTTAGTGTATTCTAGCATCCTGAAGATGATTCCAGCATTAATTTCATTGTGCTTATGCTCATTTTGAAGATTTTGACATTTTCACCTTAAGTGTACAATCAGGGGCTGAAAACGCGTTTAAAGCAATAAAAAGTTCATTTTGGCTCTCACACCTAAACTAAACGTTGTAGACTCAAAATTTTTGCTGTATTTAGTGTATTCTAGCATCCTGAAGATGATTCCAGCATTAATTTCATTGTGCTTATGCTCATTTTGAAGATTTTGACATTTTCACCTAAAGTGCACAATCAGGCTGAAAACGCATTTAAAGCCATAAAAAGTTCATTTTGGCTCTCACACCTAAACAAAACGTTGTAGACTCAACATTTTTGCTGTATTTAGTGTATTCTAGCATCCTGAAGATGATTCCAGCCTTAATTTCATTGTGCTTATGCTCATTTTGAAGATTTTGACATTTTCACCTTAAGTGTACAATCAGGGGCTGAAAACGCGTTTAAAGCAATAAAAAGTTCATTTTGGCTCTCACACCTAAACTAAACGTTGTAGACTCAAAATTTTTGCTGTATTTAGTGTATTCTAGCATCCTGAAGATGATTCCAGCATTAATTTCATTGTGCTTATGCTCATTTTTATGATTTTGACATTTTCACCTAAAGTGCACAATCAGGCTGAAAACGCGTTTAAAGCAATAAAAAGTTCATTTTGGCTCTCACACCTAAACTAAACGTTGTAGACTCAAAATTTTTGCTGTATTTAGTGTATTCTAGCATCCTGAAGATGATTCCAGCATTAATTTCATTGTGCTTATGCTCATTTTTAGGATTTTGACATTTTCACCTAAAGTGCACAATCAGGCTGAAAACGCGTTTAAAGCAATAAAAAGTTCATTTTGGCTCTCACACCTAAACTAAACGTTGTAGACTCAAAATTTTTGCTGTATTTAGTGTATTCTAGCATCCTGAAGATGATTCCAGCATTAATTTCATCGTGCTTATGCTCATTTTGAAGATTTTGACATTTTCACCTTAAGTGTACAATCAGGGGCTGAAAACGCGTTTAAAGCAATAAAAAGTTCATTTTGGCTCTCACACCTAAACTAAACGTTGTAGACTCAAAATTTTTGCTGTATTTAGTGTATTCTAGCATCCTGAAGATGATTCCAGCATTAATTTCATTGTGCTTATGCTCATTTTGAAGATTTTGACATTTTCACCTAAAGTGCACAATCAGGCTGAAAACGCGTTTAAAGCCATAAAAAGTTCATTTTGGCTCTCACACCTAAACTAAACGTTGTAGACTCAAAATTTTTGCTGTATTTAGTGTATTCTAGCATCCTGAAGATGATTCCAGCATTAATTTCATTGTGCTTATGCTCATTTTGAAGATTTTGACATTTTCACCTAAAGTGCACAATCAGGCTGAAAACGCATTTAAAGCCATAAAAAGTTCATTTTGGCTCTCACACCTAAACAAAACGTTGTAGACTCAACATTTTTGCTGTATTTAGTGTATTCTAGCATCCTGAAGATGATTCCAGCATTAATTTCATTGTGCTTATGCTCATTTTGAAGATTTTGACATTTTCACCTTAAGTGTACAATCAGGGGCTGAAAACGCGTTTAAAGTAATAAAAAGTTCATTTTGGCTCTCACACCTAAACTAAACCTTGTAGACTCAAAATTTTTGCTGTATTTAGTGTATTCTAGCATCCTGAAGATGATTCCAGCATTAATTTCATTGTGCTTATGCTCATTTTGAAGATTTTGACATTTTCACCTTAAGTGTACAATCAGGGGCTGAAAACGCGTTTAAAGCAATAAAAAGTTCATTTTGGCTCTCACACCTAAACTAAACGTTGTAGACTCAAAATTTTTGCTGTATTTAGTGTATTCTAGCATCCTGAAGATGATTCCAGCATTAATTTCATTGTGCTTATGCTCATTTTTAAGATTTTGACATTTTCACCTAAAGTGCACAATCAGGCTGAAAACGCGTTTAAAGCAATAAAAAGTTCATTTTGGCTCTCACACCTAAACTAAACGTTGTAGACTCAAAATTTTTGCTGTATTTAGTGTATTCTAGCATCCTGAAGATGATTCCAGCATTAATTTCATTGTGCTTATGCTCATTTTGAAGATTTTGACATTTTCACCTAAAGTAAACAATCAGGCTGAAAACGCATTTAAAGCCATAAAAAGTTCATTTTGGCTCTCACACCTAAACAAAACGTTGGAGACTCAACATTTTTGCTGTATTTAGTGTATTTTAGCATCCTGGAGATGATTCCAGCATTAATTTAATTGTGCTTATAGTCATTTTTAAGATTTTGACATTTTCACCTTAAGTGTACAATCAGGGGCTGAAAACGCGTTTAAAGCAATAAAAAGTTCATTTTGGCTCTCACACCTAAACTAAACGTTGTAGACTCAAAATTTTTGCTGTATTTAGTGTATTCTAGCATCCTGAAGATGATTCCAGCATTAATTTCATTGTGCTTATGCTCATTTTGAAGATTTTGACATTTTCACCTTAAGTGTACAATCAGGGGCTGAAAACGCGTTTAAAGCAATAAAAAGTTCATTTTGGCTCTCACACCTAAACTAAACGTTGTAGACTCAAAATTTTTGCTGTATTTAGTGTATTCTAGCATCCTGAAGATGATTCCAGAATTAATTTCATTGTGCTTATGCTCATTTTTAAGATTTTGACATTTTCACCTAAAGTGCACAATCAGGCTGAAAACGCGTTTAAAGCAATAAAAAGTTCATTTTGGCTCTCACACCTAAACTAAACGTTGTAGACTCAAAATTTTTGCTGTATTTAGTGTATTCTAGCATCCTGAAGATGATTCCAGCATTAATTTCATTGTGCTTATGCTCATTTTGAAGATTTTGACATTTTCACCTAAAGTGCACAATCAGGCTGAAAACGCATTTAAAGCCATAAAAAGTTCATTTTGGCTCTCACACCTAAACTAAACGTTGTAGACTCAAAATTTTTGCTGTATTTAGTGTATTCTAGCATCCTGAAGATGATTCCAGCATTAATTTCATTGTGCTTATGCTCATTTTTAAGATTTTGACATTTTCACCTAAAGTGCACAATCAGGCTGAAAACGCGTTTAAAGCAATAAAAAGTTCATTTTGGCTCTCACACCTAAACTAAACGTTGTAGACTCAAAATTTTTGCTGTATTTAGTGTATTCTAGCATCCTGAAGATGATTCCAGCATTAATTTCATTGTGCTTATGCTCATTTTGAAGATTTTGACATTTTCACCTAAAGTGCACAATCAGGCTGAAAACGCATTTAAAGCCATAAAAAGTTCATTTTGGCTCTCACACCTAAACAAAACGTTGTAGACTCAACATTTTTGCTGTATTTAGTGTATTCTAGCATCCTGAAGATGATTCCAGCATTAATTTCATTGTGCTTATGCTCATTTTTAAGATTTTGACATTTTCACCTTAAGTGTACAATCAGGGGCTGAAAACGCGTTTAAAGCAATAAAAAGTTCATTTTGGCTCTCACACCTAAACTAAACGTTGTAGACTCAAAATTTTTGCTGTATTTAGTGTATTCTAGCATCCTGAAGATGATTCCAGCATTAATTTCATTGTGCTTATGCTCATTTTGAAGATTTTGACATTTTCACCTAAAGTGCACAATCAGGCTGAAAACGCATTTAAAGCCATAAAAAGTTCATTTTGGCTCTCACACCTAAACAAAACGTTGTAGACTCAACATTTTTGCTGTATTTAGTGTATTCTAGCATCCTGAAGATGATTCCAGCATTAATTTCATTGTGCTTATGCTCATTTTGAAGATTTTGACATTTTCACCTAAAGTGCACAATCAGGCTGAAAACGCATTTAAAGCCATAAAAAGTTCATTTTGGCTCTCACACCTAAACAAAACGTTGTAGACTCAACATTTTTGCTGTATTTAGTGTATTCTAGCATCCTGAAGATGATTCCAGCATTAATTTCATTGTGCTTATGCTCATTTTTAAGATTTTGACATTTTCACCTTAAGTGTACAATCAGGGGCTGAAAACGCGTTTAAAGCAATAAAAAGTTCATTTTGGCTCTCACACCTAAACTAAACGTTGTAGACTCAAAATTTTTGCTGTATTTAGTGTATTCTAGCATCCTGAAGATGATTCCAGCATTAATTTCATTGTGCTTATGCTCATTTTTAAGATTTTGACATTTTCACCTAAAGTGCACAATCAGGCTGAAAACGCGTTTAAAGCAATAAAAAGTTCATTTTGGCTCTCACACCTAAACTAAACGTTGTAGACTCAAAATTTTTGCTGTATTTAGTGTATTCTAGCATCCTGAAGATGATTCCAGCATTAATTTCATTGTGCTTATGCTCATTTTGAAGATTTTGACATTTTCACCTTAAGTGTACAATCAGGGGCTGAAAACGCGTTTAAAGCAATAAAAAGTTCATTTTGGCTCTCACACCTAAACTAAACGTTGTAGACTCAAAATTTTTGCTGTATTTAGTGTATTCTAGCATCCTGAAGATGATTCCAGCATTAATTTCATTGTGCTTATGCTCATTTTTAAGATTTTGACATTTTCACCTAAAGTGCACAATCAGGCTGAAAACGCGTTTAAAGCAATAAAAAGTTCATTTTGGCTCTCACACCTAAACTAAACGTTGTAGACTCAAAATTTTTGCTGTATTTAGTGTATTCTAGCATCCTGAAGATGATTCCAGCATTAATTTCATTGTGCTTATGCTCATTTTGAAGATTTTGACATTTTCACCTAAAGTGCACAATCAGGCTGAAAACGCATTTAAAGCCATAAAAAGTTCATTTTGGCTCTCACACCTAAACAAAACGTTGGAGACTCAACATTTTTGCTGTATTTAGTGTATTTTAGCATCCTGGAGATGATTCCAGCATTAATTTAATTGTGCTTATAGTCATTTTTAAGATTTTGACATTTTCACCTTAAGTGTACAATCAGGGGCTGAAAACGCGTTTAAAGCAATAAAAAGTTCATTTTGGCTCTCACACCTAAACTAAACGTTGTAGACTCAAAATTTTTGCTGTATTTAGTGTATTCTAGCATCCTGAAGATGATTCCAGCATTAATTTCATTGTGCTTATGCTCATTTTTAAGATTTTGACATTTTCACCTAAAGTGCACAATCAGGCTGAAAACGCGTTTAAAGCAATAAAAAGTTCATTTTGGCTCTCACACCTAAACTAAACGTTGTAGACTCAAAATTTTTGCTGTATTTAGTGTATTCTAGCATCCTGAAGATGATTCCAGCATTAATTTCATTGTGCTTATGCTCATTTTGAAGATTTTGACATTTTCACCTAAAGTGCACAATCAGGCTGAAAACGCATTTAAAGCCATAAAAAGTTCATTTTGGCTCTCACACCTAAACAAAACGTTGTAGACTCAACATTTTTGCTGTATTTAGTGTATTCTAGCATCCTGAAGATGATTCCAGCCTTAATTTCATTGTGCTTATGCTCATTTTGAAGATTTTGACATTTTCACCTTAAGTGTACAATCAGGGGCTGAAAACGCGTTTAAAGCAATAAAAAGTTCATTTTGGCTCTCACACCTAAACTAAACGTTGTAGACTCAAAATTTTTGCTGTATTTAGTGTATTCTAGCATCCTGAAGATGATTCCAGCATTAATTTCATTGTGCTTATGCTCATTTTTATGATTTTGACATTTTCACCTAAAGTGCACAATCAGGCTGAAAACGCGTTTAAAGCAATAAAAAGTTCATTTTGGCTCTCACACCTAAACTAAACGTTGTAGACTCAAAATTTTTGCTGTATTTAGTGTATTCTAGCATCCTGAAGATGATTCCAGCATTAATTTCATTGTGCTTATGCTCATTTTTAGGATTTTGACATTTTCACCTAAAGTGCACAATCAGGCTGAAAACGCGTTTAAAGCAATAAAAAGTTCATTTTGGCTCTCACACCTAAACTAAACGTTGTAGACTCAAAATTTTTGCTGTATTTAGTGTATTCTAGCATCCTGAAGATGATTCCAGCATTAATTTCATCGTGCTTATGCTCATTTTGAAGATTTTGACATTTTCACCTTAAGTGTACAATCAGGGGCTGAAAACGCGTTTAAAGCAATAAAAAGTTCATTTTGGCTCTCACACCTAAACTAAACGTTGTAGACTCAAAATTTTTGCTGTATTTAGTGTATTCTAGCATCCTGAAGATGATTCCAGCATTAATTTCATTGTGCTTATGCTCATTTTGAAGATTTTGACATTTTCACCTAAAGTGCACAATCAGGCTGAAAACGCGTTTAAAGCCATAAAAAGTTCATTTTGGCTCTCACACCTAAACTAAACGTTGTAGACTCAAAATTTTTGCTGTATTTAGTGTATTCTAGCATCCTGAAGATGATTCCAGCATTAATTTCATTGTGCTTATGCTCATTTTGAAGATTTTGACATTTTCACCTAAAGTGCACAATCAGGCTGAAAACGCATTTAAAGCCATAAAAAGTTCATTTTGGCTCTCACACCTAAACAAAACGTTGTAGACTCAACATTTTTGCTGTATTTAGTGTATTCTAGCATCCTGAAGATGATTCCAGCATTAATTTCATTGTGCTTATGCTCATTTTGAAGATTTTGACATTTTCACCTTAAGTGTACAATCAGGGGCTGAAAACGCGTTTAAAGTAATAAAAAGTTCATTTTGGCTCTCACACCTAAACTAAACCTTGTAGACTCAAAATTTTTGCTGTATTTAGTGTATTCTAGCATCCTGAAGATGATTCCAGCATTAATTTCATTGTGCTTATGCTCATTTTGAAGATTTTGACATTTTCACCTTAAGTGTACAATCAGGGGCTGAAAACGCGTTTAAAGCAATAAAAAGTTCATTTTGGCTCTCACACCTAAACTAAACGTTGTAGACTCAAAATTTTTGCTGTATTTAGTGTATTCTAGCATCCTGAAGATGATTCCAGCATTAATTTCATTGTGCTTATGCTCATTTTTAAGATTTTGACATTTTCACCTAAAGTGCACAATCAGGCTGAAAACGCGTTTAAAGCAATAAAAAGTTCATTTTGGCTCTCACACCTAAACTAAACGTTGTAGACTCAAAATTTTTGCTGTATTTAGTGTATTCTAGCATCCTGAAGATGATTCCAGCATTAATTTCATTGTGCTTATGCTCATTTTGAAGATTTTGACATTTTCACCTAAAGTAAACAATCAGGCTGAAAACGCATTTAAAGCCATAAAAAGTTCATTTTGGCTCTCACACCTAAACAAAACGTTGGAGACTCAACATTTTTGCTGTATTTAGTGTATTTTAGCATCCTGGAGATGATTCCAGCATTAATTTAATTGTGCTTATAGTCATTTTTAAGATTTTGACATTTTCACCTTAAGTGTACAATCAGGGGCTGAAAACGCGTTTAAAGCAATAAAAAGTTCATTTTGGCTCTCACACCTAAACTAAACGTTGTAGACTCAAAATTTTTGCTGTATTTAGTGTATTCTAGCATCCTGAAGATGATTCCAGCATTAATTTCATTGTGCTTATGCTCATTTTGAAGATTTTGACATTTTCACCTTAAGTGTACAATCAGGGGCTGAAAACGCGTTTAAAGCAATAAAAAGTTCATTTTGGCTCTCACACCTAAACTAAACGTTGTAGACTCAAAATTTTTGCTGTATTTAGTGTATTCTAGCATCCTGAAGATGATTCCAGAATTAATTTCATTGTGCTTATGCTCATTTTTAAGATTTTGACATTTTCACCTAAAGTGCACAATCAGGCTGAAAACGCGTTTAAAGCAATAAAAAGTTCATTTTGGCTCTCACACCTAAACTAAACGTTGTAGACTCAAAATTTTTGCTGTATTTAGTGTATTCTAGCATCCTGAAGATGATTCCAGCATTAATTTCATTGTGCTTATGCTCATTTTGAAGATTTTGACATTTTCACCTAAAGTGCACAATCAGGCTGAAAACGCATTTAAAGCCATAAAAAGTTCATTTTGGCTCTCACACCTAAACTAAACGTTGTAGACTCAAAATTTTTGCTGTATTTAGTGTATTCTAGCATCCTGAAGATGATTCCAGCATTAATTTCATTGTGCTTATGCTCATTTTTAAGATTTTGACATTTTCACCTAAAGTGCACAATCAGGCTGAAAACGCGTTTAAAGCAATAAAAAGTTCATTTTGGCTCTCACACCTAAACTAAACGTTGTAGACTCAAAATTTTTGCTGTATTTAGTGTATTCTAGCATCCTGAAGATGATTCCAGCATTAATTTCATTGTGCTTATGCTCATTTTGAAGATTTTGACATTTTCACCTAAAGTGCACAATCAGGCTGAAAACGCATTTAAAGCCATAAAAAGTTCATTTTGGCTCTCACACCTAAACAAAACGTTGTAGACTCAACATTTTTGCTGTATTTAGTGTATTCTAGCATCCTGAAGATGATTCCAGCATTAATTTCATTGTGCTTATGCTCATTTTTAAGATTTTGACATTTTCACCTTAAGTGTACAATCAGGGGCTGAAAACGCGTTTAAAGCAATAAAAAGTTCATTTTGGCTCTCACACCTAAACTAAACGTTGTAGACTCAAAATTTTTGCTGTATTTAGTGTATTCTAGCATCCTGAAGATGATTCCAGCATTAATTTCATTGTGCTTATGCTCATTTTGAAGATTTTGACATTTTCACCTAAAGTGCACAATCAGGCTGAAAACGCATTTAAAGCCATAAAAAGTTCATTTTGGCTCTCACACCTAAACAAAACGTTGTAGACTCAACATTTTTGCTGTATTTAGTGTATTCTAGCATCCTGAAGATGATTCCAGCATTAATTTCATTGTGCTTATGCTCATTTTGAAGATTTTGACATTTTCACCTAAAGTGCACAATCAGGCTGAAAACGCATTTAAAGCCATAAAAAGTTCATTTTGGCTCTCACACCTAAACAAAACGTTGTAGACTCAACATTTTTGCTGTATTTAGTGTATTCTAGCATCCTGAAGATGATTCCAGCATTAATTTCATTGTGCTTATGCTCATTTTTAAGATTTTGACATTTTCACCTTAAGTGTACAATCAGGGGCTGAAAACGCGTTTAAAGCAATAAAAAGTTCATTTTGGCTCTCACACCTAAACTAAACGTTGTAGACTCAAAATTTTTGCTGTATTTAGTGTATTCTAGCATCCTGAAGATGATTCCAGCATTAATTTCATTGTGCTTATGCTCATTTTTAAGATTTTGACATTTTCACCTAAAGTGCACAATCAGGCTGAAAACGCGTTTAAAGCAATAAAAAGTTCATTTTGGCTCTCACACCTAAACTAAACGTTGTAGACTCAAAATTTTTGCTGTATTTAGTGTATTCTAGCATCCTGAAGATGATTCCAGCATTAATTTCATTGTGCTTATGCTCATTTTGAAGATTTTGACATTTTCACCTTAAGTGTACAATCAGGGGCTGAAAACGCGTTTAAAGCAATAAAAAGTTCATTTTGGCTCTCACACCTAAACTAAACGTTGTAGACTCAAAATTTTTGCTGTATTTAGTGTATTCTAGCATCCTGAAGATGATTCCAGCATTAATTTCATTGTGCTTATGCTCATTTTTAAGATTTTGACATTTTCACCTAAAGTGCACAATCAGGCTGAAAACGCGTTTAAAGCAATAAAAAGTTCATTTTGGCTCTCACACCTAAACTAAACGTTGTAGACTCAAAATTTTTGCTGTATTTAGTGTATTCTAGCATCCTGAAGATGATTCCAGCATTAATTTCATTGTGCTTATGCTCATTTTGAAGATTTTGACATTTTCACCTAAAGTGCACAATCAGGCTGAAAACGCATTTAAAGCCATAAAAAGTTCATTTTGGCTCTCACACCTAAACAAAACGTTGGAGACTCAACATTTTTGCTGTATTTAGTGTATTTTAGCATCCTGGAGATGATTCCAGCATTAATTTAATTGTGCTTATAGTCATTTTTAAGATTTTGACATTTTCACCTTAAGTGTACAATCAGGGGCTGAAAACGCGTTTAAAGCAATAAAAAGTTCATTTTGGCTCTCACACCTAAACTAAACGTTGTAGACTCAAAATTTTTGCTGTATTTAGTGTATTCTAGCATCCTGAAGATGATTCCAGCATTAATTTCATTGTGCTTATGCTCATTTTGAAGATTTTGACATTTTCACCTTAAGTGTACAATCAGGGGCTGAAAACGCGTTTAAAGCAATAAAAAGTTCATTTTGGCTCTCACACCTAAACTAAACGTTGTAGACTCAAAATTTTTGCTGTATTTAGTGTATTCTAGCATCCTGAAGATGATTCCAGCATTAATTTCATTGTGCTTATGCTCATTTTGAAGATTTTGACATTTTCACCTAAAGTGCACAATCAGGCTGAAAACGCGTTTAAAGCAATAAAAAGTTCATTTTGGCTCTCACACCTAAACTAAACGTTGTAGACTCAAAATTTTTGCTGTATTTAGTGTATTCTAGCATCCTGAAGATGATTCCAGCATTAATTTCATTGTGCTTATGCTCATTTTGAAGATTTTGACATTTTCACCTAAAGTGCACAATCAGGCTGAAAACGCATTTAAAGCCATAAAAAGTTCATTTTGGCTCTCACACCTAAACAAAACGTTGTAGACTCAACATTTTTGCTGTATTTAGTGTATTCTAGCATCCTGAAGATGATTCCAGCATTAATTTCATTGTGCTTATGCTCATTTTGAAGATTTTGACATTTTCACCTTAAGTGTACAATCAGGGGCTGAAAACGCGTTTAAAGCAATAAAAAGTTCATTTTGGCTCTCACACCTAAACTAAACCTTGTAGACTCAAAATTTTTGCTGTATTTAGTGTATTCTAGCATCCTGAAGATGATTCCAGCATTAATTTCATTGTGCTTATGCTCATTTTTAAGATTTTGACATTTTCACCTAAAGTGCACAATCAGGCTGAAAACGCGTTTAAAGCAATAAAAAGTTCATTTTGGCTCTCACACCTAAACTAAACGTTGTAGACTCAAAATTTTTGCTGTATTTAGTGTATTCTAGCATCCTGAAGATGATTCCAGCATTAATTTCATTGTGCTTATGCTCATTTTGAAGATTTTGACATTTTCACCTTAAGTGTACAATCAGGGGCTGAAAACGCGTTTAAAGCAATAAAAAGTTCATTTTGGCTCTCACACCTAAACTAAACCTTGTAGACTCAAAATTTTTGCTGTATTTAGTGTATTCTAGCATCCTGAAGATGATTCCAGCATTAATTTCATTGTGCTTATGCTCATTTTTAAGATTTTGACATTTTCACCTTAAGTGTACAATCAGGGGCTGAAAACGCGTTTAAAGCAATAAAAAGTTCATTTTGGCTCTCACACCTAAACTAAACGTTGTAGACTCAAAATTTTTGCTGTATTTAGTGTATTCTAGCATCCTGAAGATGATTCCAGCATTAATTTCATTGTGCTTATGCTCATTTTGAAGATTTTGACATTTTCACCTAAAGTGCACAATCAGGCTGAAAACGCATTTAAAGCCATAAAAAGTTCATTTTGGCTCTCACACCTAAACAAAACGTTGTAGACTCAACATTTTTGCTGTATTTAGTGTATTCTAGCATCCTGAAGATGATTCCAGCATTAATTTCATTGTGCTTATGCTCATTTTTAAGATTTTGACATTTTCACCTTAAGTGTACAATCAGGGGCTGAAAACGCGTTTAAAGCAATAAAAAGTTCATTTTGGCTCTCACACCTAAACTAAACGTTGTAGACTCAAAATTTTTGCTGTATTTAGTGTATTCTAGCATCCTGAAGATGATTCCAGCATTAATTTCATTGTGCTTATGCTCATTTTTATGATTTTGACATTTTCACCTAAAGTGCACAATCAGGCTGAAAACGCGTTTAAAGCAATAAAAAGTTCATTTTGGCTCTCACACCTAAACTAAACGTTGTAGACTCAAAATTTTTGCTGTATTTAGTGTATTCTAGCATCCTGAAGATGATTCCAGCATTAATTTCATTGTGCTTATGCTCATTTTTAAGATTTTGACATTTTCACCTAAAGTGCACAATCAGGCTGAAAACGCGTTTAAAGCAATAAAAAGTTCATTTTGGCTCTCACACCTAAACAAAACGTTGTAGACTCAACATTTTTGCTGTATTTAGTGTATTCTAGCATCCTGAAGATGATTCCAGCATTAATTTCATTGTGCTTATGCTCATTTTTAGGATTTTGACATTTTCACCTAAAGTGCACAATCAGGCTGAAAACGCGTTTAAAGCAATAAAAAGTTCATTTTGGCTCTCACACCTAAACTAAACGTTGTAGACTCAAAATTTTTGCTGTATTTAGTGTATTCTAGCATCCTGAAGATGATTCCAGCATTAATTTCATTGTGCTTATGCTCATTTTGAAGATTTTGACATTTTCACCTTAAGTGTACAATCAGGGGCTGAAAACGCGTTTAAAGCAATAAAAAGTTCATTTTGGCTCTCACACCTAAACTAAACGTTGTAGACTCAAAATTTTTGCTGTATTTAGTGTATTCTAGCATCCTGAAGATGATTCCAGCATTAATTTCATTGTGCTTATGCTCATTTTTAAGATTTTGACATTTTCACCTAAAGTGCACAATCAGGCTGAAAACGCGTTTAAAGCAATAAAAAGTTCATTTTGGCTCTCACACCTAAACTAAACGTTGTTGACTCAAAATTTTTGCTGTATTTAGTGTATTCTAGCATCCTGAAGATGATTCCAGCATTAATTTCATTGTGCTTATGCTCATTTTGAAGATTTTGACATTTTCACCTAAAGTGCACAATCAGGCTGAAAACGCATTTAAAGCCATAAAAAGTTCATTTTGGCTCTCACACCTAAACAAAACGTTGGAGACTCAACATTTTTGCTGTATTTAGTGTATTTTAGCATCCTGGAGATGATTCCAGCATTAATTTAATTGTGCTTATAGTCATTTTTAAGATTTTGACATTTTCACCTTAAGTGTACAATCAGGGGCTGAAAACGCGTTTAAAGCAATAAAAAGTTCATTTTGGCTCTCACACCTAAACTAAACGTTGTAGACTCAAAATTTTTGCTGTATTTAGTGTATTCTAGCATCCTGAAGATGATTCCAGCATTAATTTCATTGTGCTTATGCTCATTTTGAAGATTTTGACATTTTCACCTTAAGTGTACAATCAGGGGCTGAAAACGCGTTTAAAGCAATAAAAAGTTCATTTTGGCTCTCACACCTAAACTAAACGTTGTAGACTCAAAATTTTTGCTGTATTTAGTGTATTCTAGCATCCTGAAGATGATTCCAGCATTAATTTCATTGTGCTTATGCTCATTTTGAAGATTTTGACATTTTCACCTAAAGTGCACAATCAGGCTGAAAACGCGTTTAAAGCAATAAAAAGTTCATTTTGGCTCTCACACCTAAACTAAACGTTGTAGACTCAAAATTTTTGCTGTATTTAGTGTATTCTAGCATCCTGAAGATGATTCCAGCATTAATTTCATTGTGCTTATGCTCATTTTGAAGATTTTGACATTTTCACCTAAAGTGCACAATCAGGCTGAAAACGCATTTAAAGCCATAAAAAGTTCATTTTGGCTCTCACACCTAAACAAAACGTTGTAGACTCAACATTTTTGCTGTATTTAGTGTATTCTAGCATCCTGAAGATGATTCCAGCATTAATTTCATTGTGCTTATGCTCATTTTGAAGATTTTGACATTTTCACCTTAAGTGTACAATCAGGGGCTGAAAACGCGTTTAAAGCAATAAAAAGTTCATTTTGGCTCTCACACCTAAACTAAACCTTGTAGACTCAAAATTTTTGCTGTATTTAGTGTATTCTAGCATCCTGAAGATGATTCCAGCATTAATTTCATTGTGCTTATGCTCATTTTTAAGATTTTGACATTTTCACCTAAAGTGCACAATCAGGCTGAAAACGCGTTTAAAGCAATAAAAAGTTCATTTTGGCTCTCACACCTAAACTAAACGTTGTAGACTCAAAATTTTTGCTGTATTTAGTGTATTCTAGCATCCTGAAGATGATTCCAGCATTAATTTCATTGTGCTTATGCTCATTTTGAAGATTTTGACATTTTCACCTTAAGTGTACAATCAGGGGCTGAAAACGCGTTTAAAGCAATAAAAAGTTCATTTTGGCTCTCACACCTAAACTAAACCTTGTAGACTCAAAATTTTTGCTGTATTTAGTGTATTCTAGCATCCTGAAGATGATTCCAGCATTAATTTCATTGTGCTTATGCTCATTTTTAAGATTTTGACATTTTCACCTTAAGTGTACAATCAGGGGCTGAAAACGCGTTTAAAGCAATAAAAAGTTCATTTTGGCTCTCACACCTAAACTAAACGTTGTAGACTCAAAATTTTTGCTGTATTTAGTGTATTCTAGCATCCTGAAGATGATTCCAGCATTAATTTCATTGTGCTTATGCTCATTTTGAAGATTTTGACATTTTCACCTAAAGTGCACAATCAGGCTGAAAACGCATTTAAAGCCATAAAAAGTTCATTTTGGCTCTCACACCTAAACAAAACGTTGTAGACTCAACATTTTTGCTGTATTTAGTGTATTCTAGCATCCTGAAGATGATTCCAGCATTAATTTCATTGTGCTTATGCTCATTTTTAAGATTTTGACATTTTCACCTTAAGTGTACAATCAGGGGCTGAAAACGCGTTTAAAGCAATAAAAAGTTCATTTTGGCTCTCACACCTAAACTAAACGTTGTAGACTCAAAATTTTTGCTGTATTTAGTGTATTCTAGCATCCTGAAGATGATTCCAGCATTAATTTCATTGTGCTTATGCTCATTTTTATGATTTTGACATTTTCACCTAAAGTGCACAATCAGGCTGAAAACGCGTTTAAAGCAATAAAAAGTTCATTTTGGCTCTCACACCTAAACTAAACGTTGTAGACTCAAAATTTTTGCTGTATTTAGTGTATTCTAGCATCCTGAAGATGATTCCAGCATTAATTTCATTGTGCTTATGCTCATTTTTAAGATTTTGACATTTTCACCTAAAGTGCACAATCAGGCTGAAAACGCGTTTAAAGCAATAAAAAGTTCATTTTGGCTCTCACACCTAAACTAAACGTTGTAGACTCAAAATTTTTGCTGTATTTAGTGTATTCTAGCATCCTGAAGATGATTCCAGCATTAATTTCATTGTGCTTATGCTCATTTTGAAGATTTTGACATTTTCACCTAAAGTGCACAATCAGGCTGAAAACGCATTTAAAGCCATAAAAAGTTCATTTTGGCTCTCACACCTAAACAAAACGTTGTAGACTCAACATTTTTGCTGTATTTAGTGTATTCTAGCATCCTGAAGATGATTCCAGCATTAATTTCATTGTGCTTATGCTCATTTTTAGGATTTTGACATTTTCACCTAAAGTGCACAATCAGGCTGAAAACGCGTTTAAAGCAATAAAAAGTTCATTTTGGCTCTCACACCTAAACTAAACGTTGTAGACTCAAAATTTTTGCTGTATTTAGTGTATTCTAGCATCCTGAAGATGATTCCAGCATTAATTTCATCGTGCTTATGCTCATTTTGAAGATTTTGACATTTTCATCTTAAGTGTACAATCAGGGGCTGAAAACGCGTTTAAAGCAATAAAAAGTTCATTTTGGCTCTCACACCTAAACTAAACGTTGTAGACTCAAAATTTTTGCTGTATTTAGTGTATTCTAGCATCCTGAAGATGATTCCAGCATTAATTTCATTGTGCTTATGCTCATTTTTAAGATTTTGACATTTTCACCAAAAGTGCACAATCAGGCTGAAAACGCGTTTAAAGCAATAAAAAGTTCATTTTGGCTCTCACACCTAAACTAAACGTTGTAGACTCAAAATTTTTGCTGTATTTAGTGTATTCTAGCATCCTGAAGATGATTCCAGCATTAATTTCATTGTGCTTATGCTCATTTTGAAGATTTTGACATTTTCACCTAAAGTGCACAATCAGGCTGAAAACGCATTTAAAGCCATAAAAAGTTCATTTTGGCTCTCACACCTAAACAAAACGTTGTAGACTCAACATTTTTGCTGTATTTAGTGTATTCTAGCATCCTGAAGATGATTCCAGCATTAATTTCATTGTGCTTATGCTCATTTTGAAGATTTTGACATTTTCACCTTAAGTGTACAATCAGGGGCTGAAAACGCGTTTAAAGTAATAAAAAGGTCATTTTGGCTCTCACACCTAAACTAAACGTTGTAGACTCAAAATTTTTGCTGTATTTAGTGTATTCTAGCATCCTGAAGATGATTCCAGCATTAATTTCATTGTGCTTATGCTCATTTTTAAGATTTTGACATTTTCACCTTAAGTGTACAATCAGGGGCTGAAAACGCGTTTAAAGCAATAAAAAGTTCATTTTGGCTCTCACACCTAAACTAAACGTTGTAGACTCAAAATTTTTGCTGTATTTAGTGTATTCTAGCATCCTGAAGATGATTCCAGCATTAATTTCATTGTGCTTATGCTCATTTTTAAGATTTTGACATTTTCACCTAAAGTGCACAATCAGGCTGAAAACGCGTTTAAAGCAATAAAAAGTTCATTTTGGCTCTCACACCTAAACTAAACGTTGTAGACTCAAAATTTTTGCTGTATTTAGTGTATTCTAGCATCCTGAAGATGATTCCAGCATTAATTTCATTGTGCTTATGCTCATTTTGAAGATTTTGACATTTTCACCTAAAGTAAACAATCAGGCTGAAAACGCATTTAAAGCCATAAAAAGTTCATTTTGGCTCTCACACCTAAACAAAACGTTGGAGACTCAACATTTTTGCTGTATTTAGTGTATTTTAGCATCCTGGAGATGATTCCAGCATTAATTTAATTGTGCTTATAGTCATTTTTAAGATTTTGACATTTTCACCTTAAGTGTACAATCAGGGGCTGAAAACGCGTTTAAAGCAATAAAAAGTTCATTTTGGCTCTCACACCTAAACTAAACGTTGTAGACTCAACATTTTTGCTGTATTTAGTGTATTCTAGCATCCTGAAGATGATTCCAGCATTAATTTCATTGTGCTTATGCTCATTTTGAAGATTTTGACATTTTCACCTTAAGTGTACAATCAGGGGCTGAAAACGCGTTTAAAGCAATAAAAAGTTCATTTTGGCTCTCACACCTAAACTAAACGTTGTAGACTCAAAATTTTTGCTGTATTTAGTGTATTCTAGCATCCTGAAAATGATTCCAGAATTAATTTCATTGTGCTTATGCTCATTTTGAAGATTTTGACATTTTCACCTTAAGTGTACAATCAGGGGCTGAAAACGAGTTTAAAGCAATAAAAAGTTCATTTTGGCTCTCACACCTAAACTAAACGTTGTAGACTCAAAATTTTTGCTGTATTTAGTGTATTCTAGCATCCTGAAGATGATTCCAGCATTAATTTCATTGTGCTTATGCTCATTTTTAAGATTTTGACATTTTCACCTAAAGTGCACAATCAGGCTGAAAACGCGTTTAAAGCAATAAAAAGTTCATTTTGGCTCTCACACCTAAACTAAACGTTGTAGACTCAAAATTTTTGCTGTATTTAGTGTATTCTAGCATCCTGAAGATGATTCCAGCATTAATTTCACTGTGCTTATGCTCATTTTGAAGATTTTGACATTTTCACCTAAAGTGCACAATCAGGCTGAAAACGCATTTAAAGCCATAAAAAGTTCATTTTGGCTCTCACACCTAAACAAAACGTTGTAGACTCAACATTTTTGCTGTATTTAGTGTATTCTAGCATCCTGAAGATGATTCCAGCATTAATTTCATTGTGCTTATGCTCATTTTGAAGATTTTGACATTTTCACCTTAAGTGTACAATCAGGGGCTGAAAACGCGTTTAAAGCAATAAAAAGTTCATTTTGTCTCTCACACCTAAACTAAACCTTGTAGACTCAAAATTTTTGCTGTATTTAGTGTATTCTAGCATCCTGAAGATGATTCCAGCATTAATTTCATTGTGCTTATGCTCATTTTGAAGATTTTGACATTTTCACCTAAAGTGCACAATCAGGCTGAAAACTCATTTAAAGCCATAAAAAGTTCATTTTGGCTCTCACACCTAAACAAAACGTTGTAGACTCAACATTTTTGCTGTATTTAGTGTATTCTAGCATCCTGAAGATGATTCCAGCATTAATTTCATTGTGCTTATGCTCATTTTTAAGATTTTGACATTTTCACCTTAAGTGTACAATCAGGGGCTGAAAACGCGTTTAAAGCAATAAAAAGTTCATTTTGGCTCTCAACCCTAAACTAAACGTTGTAGACTCAAAATTTTTGCTGTATTTAGTGTATTCTAGCATCCTGAAGATGATTCCAGCATTAATTTCATTGTGCTTATGCTCATTTTTATGATTTTGACATTTTCACCTAAAGTGCACAATCAGGCTGAAAACGCGTTTAAAGCAATAAAAAGTTCATTTTGGCTCTCACACCTAAACTAAACGTTGTAGACTCAAAATTTTTGCTGTATTTAGTGTATTCTAGCATCCTGAAGATGATTCCAGCATTAATTTCATTGTGCTTATGCTCATTTTTAAGATTTTGACATTTTCACCTAAAGTGCACAATCAGGCTGAAAACGCGTTTAAAGCAATAAAAAGTTCATTTTGGCTCTCACACCTAAACTAAACGTTGTAGACTCAAAATTTTTGCTGTATTTAGTGTATTCTAGCATCCTGAAGATGATTCCAGCATTAATTTCATTGTGCTTATGCTCATTTTGAAGATTTTGACATTTTCACCTAAAGTGCACAATCAGGCTGAAAACGCATTTAAAGCCATAAAAAGTTCATTTTGGCTCTCACACCTAAACAAAACGTTGTAGACTCAACATTTTTGCTGTATTTAGTGTATTCTAGCATCCTGAAGATGATTCCAGCATTAATTTCATTGTGCTTATGCTCATTTTTAGGATTTTGACATTTTCACCTAAAGTGCACAATCAGGCTGAAAACGCGTTTAAAGCAATAAAAAGTTCATTTTGGCTCTCACACCTAAACTAAACGTTGTAGACTCAAAATTTTTGCTGTATTTAGTGTATTCTAGCATCCTGAAGATGATTCCAGCATTAATTTCATCGTGCTTATGCTCATTTTGAAGATTTTGACATTTTCACCTTAAGTGTACAATCAGGGGCTGAAAACGCGTTTAAAGCAATAAAAAGTTCATTTTGGCTCTCACACCTAAACTAAACGTTGTAGACTCAAAATTTTTGCTGTATTTAGTGTATTCTAGCATCCTGAAGATGATTCCAGCATTAATTTCATTGTGCTTATGCTCATTTTGAAGATTTTGACATTTTCACCTAAAGTGCACAATCAGGCTGAAAACGCATTTAAAGCCATAAAAAGTTCATTTTGGCTCTCACACCTAAACAAAACGTTGTAGACTCAACATTTTTGCTGTATTTAGTGTATGCTATCATCCTGAAGATGATTCCAGCATTAATTTCATTGTGCTTATGCTCATTTTTAAGATTTTGACATTTTCACCTTAAGTGTACAATCAGGGGCTGAAAACGCGTTTAAAGCAATAAAAAGTTCATTTTGGCTCTCACACCTAAACTAAACGTTGTAGACTCAAAATTTTTGCTGTATTTAGTGTATTCTAGCATCCTGAAGATGATTCCAGCATTAATTTCATTGTGCTTATGCTCATTTTGAAGATTTTGACATTTTCACCTAAAGTGCACAATCAGGCTGAAAACGCATTTAAAGCCATAAAAAGTTCATTTTGGCTCTCACACCTAAACAAAACGTTGTAGACTCAACATTTTTGCTGTATTTAGTGTATTCTAGCATCCTGAAGATGATTCCAGCATTAATTTCATTGTGCTTATGCTCATTTTGATGATTTTGACATTTTCACCTTAAGTGTACAATCAGGGGCTGAAAACGCGTTTAAAGCAATAAAAAGTTCATTTTGGCTCTCACACCTAAACTAAACGTTGTAGACTCAAAATTTTTGCTGTATTTAGTGTATTCTAGCATCCTGAAGATGATTCCAGCATTAATTTCATTGTGCTTATGCTCATTTTGAAGATTTTGACATTTTCACCTAAAGTGCACAATCAGGCTGAAAACGCATTTAAAGCCATAAAAAGTTCATTTTGGCTCTCACACCTAAACAAAACGTTGTAGACTCAACATTTTTGCTGTATTTAGTGTATTCTAGCATCCTGAAGATGATTCCAGCATTAATTTCATTGTGCTTATGCTCATTTTTAAGATTTTGACATTTTCACCTTAAGTGTACAATCAGGGGCTGAAAACGCGTTTAAAGCAATAAAAAGTTCATTTTGGCTCTCACACCTAAACTAAACGTTGTAGACTCAAAATTTTTGCTGTATTTAGTGTATTCTAGCATCCTGAAGATGATTCCAGCATTAATTTCATTGTGCTTATGCTCATTTTGAAGATTTTGACATTTTCACCTAAAGTGCACAATCAGGCTGAAAACGCATTTAAAGCCATAAAAAGTTCATTTTGGCTCTCACACCTAAACAAAACGTTGTAGACTCAACATTTTTGCTGTATTTAGTGTATTCTAGCATCCTGAAGATGATTCCAGCATTAATTTCATTGTGCTTATGCTCATTTTTAAGATTTTGACATTTTCACCTTAAGTGTACAATCAGGGGCTGAAAACGCGTTTAAAGCAATAAAAAGTTCATTTTGGCTCTCACACCTAAACTAAACGTTGTAGACTCAAAATTTTTGCTGTATTTAGTGTATTCTAGCATCCTGAAGATGATTCCAGCATTAATTTCATTGTGCTTATGCTCAATTTTAAGATTTTGACATTTTCACCTAAAGTGCACAATCAGGCTGAAAACGCGTTTAAAGCAATAAAAAGTTCATTTTGGCTCTCACACCTAAACTAAACGTTGTAGACTCAAAATTTTTGCTGTATTTAGTGTATTATAGCATCCTGAAGATGATTCCAGCATTAATTTCATTGTGCTTATGCTCATTTTTAAGATTTTGACATTTTCACCTAAAGTGCACAATCAGGCTGAAAACGCGTTTAAAGCAATAAAAAGTTCATTTTGGCTCTCACACCTAAACTAAACGTTGTAGACTCAAAATTTTTGCTGTATTTAGTGTATTCTAGCATCCTGAAGATGATTCCAGCATTAATTTCATTGTGCTTATGCTCATTTTGAAGATTTTGACATTTTCACCTTAAGTGTACAATCAGGGGCTGAAAACGCGTTTAAAGCAATAAAAAGTTCATTTTGGCTCTCACACCTAAACTAAACCTTGTAGACTCAAAATTTTTGCTGTATTTAGTGTATTCTAGCATCCTGAAGATGATTCCAGCATTAATTTCATTGTGCTTATGCTCATTTTTAAGATTTTGACATTTTCACCTTAAGTGTACAATCAGGGGCTGAAAACGCGTTTAAAGCAATAAAAAGTTCATTTTGGCTCTCACACCTAAACTAAACGTTGTAGACTCAAAATTTTTGCTGTATTTAGTGTATTCTAGCATCCTGAAGATGATTCCAGCATTAATTTCATTGTGCTTATGCTCATTTTGAAGATTTTGACATTTTCACCTAAAGTGCACAATCAGGCTGAAAACGCATTTAAAGCCATAAAAAGTTCATTTTGGATCTCACACCTAAACAAAACGTTGTAGACTCAACATTTTTGCTGTATTTAGTGTATTCTAGCATCCTGAAGATGATTCCAGCATTAATTTCATTGTGCTTATGCTCATTTTTAAGATTTTGACATTTTCACCTTAAGTGTACAATCAGGGGCTGAAAACGCGTTTAAAGCAATAAAAAGTTCATTTTGGCTCTCACACCTAAACTAAACGTTGTAGACTCAAAATTTTTGCTGTATTTAGTGTATTCTAGCATCCTGAAGATGATTCCAGCATTAATTTCATTGTGCTTATGCTCATTTTGAAGATTTTGACATTTTCACCTAAAGTGCACAATCAGGCTGAAAACGCATTTAAAGCCATAAAAAGTTCATTTTGGCTCTCACACCTAAACAAAACGTTGTAGACTCAACATTTTTGCTGTATTTAGTGTATTCTAGCATCCTGAAGATGATTCCAGCATTAATTTCATTGTGCTTATGCTCATTTTTAAGATTTTGACATTTTCACCTTAAGTGTACAATCAGGGGCTGAAAACGCGTTTAAAGCAATAAAAAGTTCATTTTGGCTCTCACACCTAAACTAAACGTTGTAGACTCAAAATTTTTGCTGTATTTAGTGTATTCTAGCATCCTGAAAATGATTCCAGCATTAATTTCATTGTGCTTATGCTCAATTTTAAGATTTTGACATTTTCACCTAAAGTGCACAATCAGGCTGAAAACGCGTTTAAAGCAATAAAAAGTTCATTTTGGCTCTCACACCTAAACTAAACGTTGTAGACTCAAAATTTTTGCTGTATTTAGTGTATTATAGCATCCTGAAGATGATTCCAGCATTAATTTCATTGTGCTTATGCTCATTTTTAAGATTTTGACATTTTCACCTAAAGTGCACAATCAGGCTGAAAACGCGTTTAAAGCAATAAAAAGTTCATTTTGGCTCTCACACCTAAACTAAACGTTGTAGACTCAAAATTTTTGCTGTATTTAGTGTATTCTAGCATCCTGAAGATGATTCCAGCATTAATTTCATTGTGCTTATGCTCATTTTGAAGATTTTGACATTTTCACCTTAAGTGTACAATCAGGGGCTGAAAACGCGTTTAAAGCAATAAAAAGTTCATTTTGGCTCTCACACCTAAACTAAACGTTGTAGACTCAAATTTTTTGCTGTATTTAGTGTATTCTAGCATCCTGAAGATGATTCCAGCATTAATTTCATTGTGCTTATGCTCATTTTTAAGATTTTGACATTTTCACCTAAAGTGCACAATCAGGCTGAAAACGCGTTTAAAGCAATAAAAAGTTCATTTTGGCTCTCACACCTAAACTAAACGTTGTAGACTCAAAATTTTTGCTGTATTTAGTGTATTCTAGCATCCTGAAGATGATTCCAGCATTAATTTCATTGTGCTTATGCTCATTTTGAAGATTTTGACATTTTCACCTAAAGTGCACAATCAGGCTGAAAACGCATTTAAAGCCAGAAAAAGTTCATTTTGGCTCTCACACCTAAACAAAACGTTGTAGACTCAACATTTTTGCTGTATTTAGTGTATTCTAGCATCCTGAAGATGATTCCAGCATTAATTTCATTGTGCTTATGCTCATTTTGAAGATTTTGACATTTTCACCTTAAGTGTACAATCAGGGGCTGAAAACGCGTTTAAAGCAATAAAAAGTTCATTTTGGCTCTCACACCTAAACTAAACCTTGTAGACTCAAATTTTTTGCTGTATTTAGTGTATTCTAGCATCCTGAAGATGATTCCAGCATTAATTTCATTGTGCTTATGCTCATTTTTAAGATTTTGACATTTTCACCTAAAGTGCACAATCAGGCTGAAAACGCGTTTAAAGCAATAAAAAGTTCATTTTGGCTCTCACACCTAAACTAAACGTTGTAGACTCAAAATTTTTGCTGTATTTAGTGTATTCTAGCATCCTGAAGATGATTCCAGCATTAATTTCATTGTGCTTATGCTCATTTTGAAGATTTTGACATTTTCACCTTAAGTGTACAATCAGGGGCTGAAAACGCGTTTAAAGCAATAAAAAGTTCATTTTGGCTCTCACACCTAAACTAAACCTTGTAGACTCAAAATTTTTGCTGTATTTAGTGTATTCTAGCATCCTGAAGATGATTCCAGCATTAATTTCATTGTGCTTATGCTCATTTTTAAGATTTTGACATTTTCACCTTAAGTGTACAATCAGGGGCTGAAAACGCGTTTAAAGCAATAAAAAGTTCATTTTGGCTCTCACACCTAAACTAAACGTTGTAGACTCAAAATTTTTGCTGTATTTAGTGTATTCTAGCATCCTGAAGATGATTCCAGCATTAATTTCATTGTGCTTATGCTCATTTTGAAGATTTTGACATTTTCACCTAAAGTGCACAATCAGGCTGAAAACGCATTTAAAGCCATAAAAAGTTCATTTTGGCTCTCACACCTAAACAAAACGTTGTAGACTCAACATTTTTGCTGTATTTAGTGTATTCTAGCATCCTGAAGATGATTCCAGCATTAATTTCATTGTGCTTATGCTCATTTTTAAGATTTTGACATTTTCACCTTAAGTGTACAATCAGGGGCTGAAAACGCGTTTAAAGCAATAAAAAGTTCATTTTGGCTCTCACACCTAAACTAAACGTTGTAGACTCAAAATTTTTGCTGTATTTAGTGTATTCTAGCATCCTGAAGATGATTCCAGCATTAATTTCATTGTGCTTATGCTCATTTTGAAGATTTTGACATTTTCACCTAAAGTGCACAATCAGGCTGAAAACGCATTTAAAGCCATAAAAAGTTCATTTTGGCTCTCACACCTAAACAAAACGTTGTAGACTCAACATTTTTGCTGTATTTAGTGTATTCTAGCATCCTGAAGATGATTCCAGCATTAATTTCATTGTGCTTATGCTCATTTTTAAGATTTTGGCATTTTCACCTTAAGTGTACAATCAGGGGCTGAAAACGCGTTTAAAGCAATAAAAAGTTCATTTTGGCTCTCACACCTAAACTAAACGTTGTAGACTCAAAATTTTTGCTGTATTTAGTGTATTCTAGCATCCTGAAGATGATTCCAGCATTAATTTCATTGTGCTTATGCTCAATTTTAAGATTTTGACATTTTCACCTAAAGTGCACAATCAGGCTGAAAACGCGTTTAAAGCAATAAAAAGTTCATTTTGGCTCTCACACCTAAACTAAACGTTGTAGACTCAAAATTTTTGCTGTATTTAGTGTATTCTAGCATCCTGAAGATGATTCCAGCATTAATTTCATTGTGCTTATGCTCATTTTGAAGATTTTGACATTTTCACCTTAAGTGTACAATCAGGGGCTGAAAACGCGTTTAAAGCAATAAAAAGTTCATTTTGGCTCTCACACCTAAACTAAACGTTGTAGACTCAAAATTTTTGCTGTATTTAGTGTATTCTAGCATCCTGAAGATGATTCCAGCATTAATTTCATTGTGCTTATGCTCATTTTTAAGATTTTGACATTTTCACCTAAAGTGCACAATCAGGCTGAAAACGCGTTTAAAGCAATAAAAAGTTCATTTTGGCTCTCACACCTAAACTAAACGTTGTAGACTCAAAATTTTTGCTGTATTTAGTGTATTCTAGCATCCTGAAGATGATTCCAGCATTAATTTCATTGTGCTTATGCTCATTTTGAAGATTTTGACATTTTCACCTAAAGTGCACAATCAGGCTGAAAACGCATTTAAAGCCATAAAAAGTTCATTTTGGCTCTCACACCTAAACAAAACGTTGTAGACTCAACATTTTTGCTGTATTTAGTGTATTCTAGCATCCTGAAGATGATTCCAGCATTAATTTCATTGTGCTTATGCTCATTTTGAAGATTTTGACATTTTCACCTTAAGTGTACAATCAGGGGCTGAAAACGCGTTTAAAGCAATAAAAAGTTCATTTTGGCTCTCACACCTAAACTAAACCTTGTAGACTCAAAATTTTTGCTGTATTTAGTGTATTCTAGCATCCTGAAGATGATTCCAGCATTAATTTCATTGTGCTTATGCTCATTTTTAAGATTTTGACATTTTCACCTAAAGTGCACAATCAGGCTGAAAACGCGTTTAAAGCAATAAAAAGTTCATTTTGTCTCTCACACCTAAACTAAACGTTGTAGACTCAAAATTTTTGCTGTATTTAGTGTATTCTAGCATCCTGAAGATGATTCCAGCATTAATTTCATTGTGCTTGTGCTCATTTTGAAGATTTTGACATTTTCACCTTAAGTGTACAATCAGGGGCTGAAAACGCGTTTAAAGCAATAAAAAGTTCATTTTGGCTCTCACACCTAAACTAAACCTTGTAGACTCAAAATTTTTGCTGTATTTAGTGTATTCTAGCATCCTGAAGATGATTCCAGCATTAATTTCATTGTGCTTATGCTCATTTTTAAGATTTTGACATTTTCACCTTAAGTGTACAATCAGGGGCTGAAAACGCGTTTAAAGCAATAAAAAGTTCATTTTGGCTCTCACACCTAAACTAAACGTTGTAGACTCAAAATTTTTGCTGTATTTAGTGTATTCTAGCATCCTGAAGATGATTCCAGCATTAATTTCATTGTGCTTATGCTCATTTTGAAGATTTTGACATTTTCACCTAAAGTGCACAATCAGGCTGAAAACGCATTTAAAGCCATAAAAAGTTCATTTTGGCTCTCACACCTAAACAAAACGTTGTAGACTCAACATTTTTGCTGTATTTAGTGTATTCTAGCATCCTGAAGATGATTCCAGCATTAATTTCATTGTGCTTATGCTCATTTTTAAGATTTTGACATTTTCACCTTAAGTGTACAATCAGGGGCTGAAAACGCGTTTAAAGCAATAAAAAGTTCATTTTGGCTCTCACACCTAAACTAAACGTTGTAGACTCAAAATTTTTGCTGTATTTAGTGTATTCTAGCATCCTGAAGATGATTATAGCATTAATTTCATTGTGCTTATGCTCATTTTTATGATTTTGACATTTTCACCTAAAAAGCACAATCAGGCTGAAAACGCGTTTAAAGCAATAAAAAGTTCATTTTGGCTCTCACACCTAAACTAAACGTTGTAGACTCAAAATTTTTGCTGTATTTAGTGTATTCTAGCATCCTGAAGATGATTCCAGCATTAATTTCATTGTGCTTATGCTCATTTTGAAGATTTTGACATTTTCACCTAAAGTGTACAATCAGGGGCTGAAAACGCGTTTAAAGCAATAAAAAGTTCATTTTGGCTCTCACACCTAAACTAAACGTTGTAGACTCAAAATTTTTGCTGTATTTAGTGTATTCTAGCATCCTGAAGATGATTCCAGCATTAATTTCATTGTGCTTATGCTCATTTTGAAGATTTTGACATTTTCACCTAAAGTGCACAATCAGGCTGAAAACGCATTTAAAGCCATAAAAAGTTCATTTTGGCTCTCACACCTAAACAAAACGTTGTAGACTCAACATTTTTGCTGTATTTAGTGTATTCTAGCATCCTGAAGATGATTCCAGCATTAATTTCATTGTGCTTATGCTCATTTTTAAGATTTTGACATTTTCACCTAAAGTGCACAATCAGGCTGAAAACGCGTTTAAAGCAATAAAAAGTTCATTTTGGCTCTCACACCTAAACTAAACGTTGTAGACTCAAAATTTTTGCTGTATTTAGTGTATTCTAGCATCCTGAAGATGATTCCAGCATTAATTTCATTGTGCTTATGCTCATTTTGAAGATTTTGACATTTTCACCTTAAGTGTACAATCAGGGGCTGAAAACGCGTTTAAAGCAATAAAAAGTTCATTTTGGCTCTCACACCTAAACTAAACGTTGTAGACTCAACATTTTTGCTGTATTTAGTGTATTCTAGCATCCTGAAGATGATTCCAGCATTAATTTCATTGTGCTTATGCTCATTTTTAAGATTTTGACATTTTCACCTTAAGTGTACAATCAGGGGCTGAAAACGTGTTTAAAGCAATAAAAAGTTCATTTTGGCTCTCACACCTAAACTAAACGTTGTAGACTCAAAATTTTTGCTGTATTTAGTGTATTCTAGCATCCTGAAGATGATTCCAGCATTAATTTCATTGTGCTTATGCTCATTTTTAAGATTTTGACATTTTCACCTAAAGTGCACAATCAGGCTGAAAACGCGTTTAAAGCAATAAAAAGTTCATTTTGGCTCTCACACCTAAACTAAACGTTGTAGACTCAAAATTTTTGCTGTATTTAGTGTATTCTAGCATCCTGAAGATGATTCCAGCATTAATTTCATTGTGCTTATGCTCATTTTGAAGATTTTGACATTTTCACCTTAAGTGTACAATCAGGGGCTGAAAACGCGTTTAAAGCAATAAAAAGTTCATTTTGGCTCTCACACCTAAACTAAACGTTGGAGACTCAATATTTTTGCTGTATTTAGTGTATTTTAGCATCCTGGAGATGATTCCAGCATTAATTTAATTGTGCTTATAGTCATTTTTAAGATTTTGACATTTTCACCTTAAGTGTACAATCAGGGGCTGAAAACGCGTTTAAAGCAATAAAAAGTTCATTTTGGCTCTCACACCTAAACTAAACGTTGTAGACTCAACATTTTTGCTGTATTTAGTGTATTCTAGCATCCTGAAGATGATTCCAGCATTAATTTCATTGTGCTTATGCTCATTTTGAAGATTTTGACATTTTCACCTTAAGTGTACAATCAGGGGCTGAAAACGCGTTTAAAGCAATAAAAAGTTCATTTTGGCTCTCACACCTAAACTAAACGTTGTAGACTCAAAATTTTTGCTGTATTTAGTGTATTCTAGCATCCTGAAAATGATTCCAGAATTAATTTCATTGTGCTTATGCTCATTTTGAAGATTTTGACATTTTCACCTTAAGTGTACAATCAGGGGCTGAAAACGAGTTTAAAGCAATAAAAAGTTCATTTTGGCTCTCACACCTAAACTAAACGTTGTAGACTCAAAATTTTTGCTGTATTTAGTGTATTCTAGCATCCTGAAGATGATTCCAGCATTAATTTCATTGTGCTTATGCTCATTTTTAAGATTTTGACATTTTCACCTAAAGTGCACAATCAGGCTGAAAACGCGTTTAAAGCAATAAAAAGTTCATTTTGGCTCTCACACCTAAACTAAACGTTGTAGACTCAAAATTTTTGCTGTATTTAGTGTATTCTAGCATCCTGAAGATGATTCCAGCATTAATTTCACTGTGCTTATGCTCATTTTGAAGATTTTGACATTTTCACCTAAAGTGCACAATCAGGCTGAAAACGCATTTAAAGCCATAAAAAGTTCATTTTGGCTCTCACACCTAAACAAAACGTTGTAGACTCAACATTTTTGCTGTATTTAGTGTATTCTAGCATCCTGAAGATGATTCCAGCATTAATTTCATTGTGCTTATGCTCATTTTGAAGATTTTGACATTTTCACCTTAAGTGTACAATCAGGGGCTGAAAACGCGTTTAAAGCAATAAAAAGTTCATTTTGGCTCTCACACCTAAACTAAACCTTGTAGACTCAAAATTTTTGCTGTATTTAGTGTATTCTAGCATCCTGAAGATGATTCCAGCATTAATTTCATTGTGCTTATGCTCATTTTGAAGATTTTGACATTTTCACCTAAAGTGCACAATCAGGCTGAAAACGCATTTAAAGCCATAAAAAGTTCATTTTGGCTCTCACACCTAAACAAAACGTTGTAGACTCAACATTTTTGCTGTATTTAGTGTATTCTAGCATCCTGAAGATGATTCCAGCATTAATTTCATTGTGCTTATGCTCATTTTTAAGATTTTGACATTTTCACCTTAAGTGTACAATCAGGGGCTGAAAACGCGTTTAAAGCAATAAAAAGTTCATTTTGGCTCTCAACCCTAAACTAAACGTTGTAGACTCAAAATTTTTGCTGTATTTAGTGTATTCTAGCATCCTGAAGATGATTCCAGCATTAATTTCATTGTGCTTATGCTCATTTTTATGATTTTGACATTTTCACCTAAAGTGCACAATCAGGCTGAAAACGCGTTTAAAGCAATAAAAAGTTCATTTTGGCTCTCACACCTAAACTAAACGTTGTAGACTCAAAATTTTTGCTGTATTTAGTGTATTCTAGCATCCTGAAGATGATTCCAGCATTAATTTCATTGTGCTTATGCTCATTTTTAAGATTTTGACATTTTCACCTAAAGTGCACAATCAGGCTGAAAACGCGTTTAAAGCAATAAAAAGTTCATTTTGGCTCTCACACCTAAACTAAACGTTGTAGACTCAAAATTTTTGCTGTATTTAGTGTATTCTAGCATCCTGAAGATGATTCCAGCATTAATTTCATTGTGCTTATGCTCATTTTGAAGATTTTGACATTTTCACCTAAAGTGCACAATCAGGCTGAAAACGCATTTAAAGCCATAAAAAGTTCATTTTGGCTCTCACACCTAAACAAAACGTTGTAGACTCAACATTTTTGCTGTATTTAGTGTATTCTAGCATCCTGAAGATGATTCCAGCATTAATTTCATTGTGCTTATGCTCATTTTTAGGATTTTGACATTTTCACCTAAAGTGCACAATCAGGCTGAAAACGCGTTTAAAGCAATAAAAAGTTCATTTTGGCTCTCACACCTAAACTAAACGTTGTAGACTCAAAATTTTTGCTGTATTTAGTGTATTCTAGCATCCTGAAGATGATTCCAGCATTAATTTCATCGTGCTTATGCTCATTTTGAAGATTTTGACATTTTCACCTTAAGTGTACAATCAGGGGCTGAAAACGCGTTTAAAGCAATAAAAAGTTCATTTTGGCTCTCACACCTAAACTAAACGTTGTAGACTCAAAATTTTTGCTGTATTTAGTGTATTCTAGCATCCTGAAGATGATTCCAGCATTAATTTCATTGTGCTTATGCTCATTTTGAAGATTTTGACATTTTCACCTAAAGTGCACAATCAGGCTGAAAACGCATTTAAAGCCATAAAAAGTTCATTTTGGCTCTCACACCTAAACAAAACGTTGTAGACTCAACATTTTTGCTGTATTTAGTGTATGCTATCATCCTGAAGATGATTCCAGCATTAATTTCATTGTGCTTATGCTCATTTTTAAGATTTTGACATTTTCACCTTAAGTGTACAATCAGGGGCTGAAAACACGTTTAAAGCAATAAAAAGTTCATTTTGGCTCTCACACCTAAACTAAACGTTGTAGACTCAAAATTTTTGCTGTATTTAGTGTATTCTAGCATCCTGAAGATGATTCCAGCATTAATTTCATTGTGCTTATGCTCATTTTGAAGATTTTGACATTTTCACCTAAAGTGCACAATCAGGCTGAAAACGCATTTAAAGCCATAAAAAGTTCATTTTGGCTCTCACACCTAAACAAAACGTTGTTGACTCAACATTTTTGCTGTATTTAGTGTATTCTAGCATCCTGAAGATGATTCCAGCATTAATTTCATTGTGCTTATGCTCATTTTGAAGATTTTGACATTTTCACCTTAAGTGTACAATCAGGGGCTGAAAACGCGTTTAAAGCAATAAAAAGTTCATTTTGGCTCTCACACCTAAACTAAACGTTGTAGACTCAAAATTTTTGCTGTATTTAGTGTATTCTAGCATCCTGAAGATGATTCCAGCATTAATTTCATTGTGCTTATGCTCATTTTGAAGATTTTGACATTTTCACCTAAAGTGCACAATCAGGCTGAAAACGCATTTAAAGCCATAAAAAGTTCATTTTGGCTCTCACACCTAAACAAAACGTTGTAGACTCAACATTTTTGCTGTATTTAGTGTATTCTAGCATCCTGAAGATGATTCCAGCATTAATTTCATTGTGCTTATGCTCATTTTTAAGATTTTGACATTTTCACCTTAAGTGTACAATCAGGGGCTGAAAACGCGTTTAAAGCAATAAAAAGTTCATTTTGGCTCTCACACCTAAACTAAACGTTGTAGACTCAAAATTTTTGCTGTATTTAGTGTATTCTAGCATCCTGAAGATGATTCCAGCATTAATTTCATTGTGCTTATGCTCATTTTGAAGATTTTGACATTTTCACCTAAAGTGCACAATCAGGCTGAAAACGCATTTAAAGCCATAAAAAGTTCATTTTGGCTCTCACACCTAAACAAAACGTTGTAGACTCAACATTTTTGCTGTATTTAGTGTATTCTAGCATCCTGAAGATGATTCCAGCATTAATTTCATTGTGCTTATGCTCATTTTTAAGATTTTGACATTTTCACCTTAAGTGTACAATCAGGGGCTGAAAACGCGTTTAAAGCAATAAAAAGTTCATTTTGGCTCTCACACCTAAACTAAACGTTGTAGACTCAAAATTTTTGCTGTATTTAGTGTATTCTAGCATCCTGAAGATGATTCCAGCATTAATTTCATTGTGCTTATGCTCAATTTTAAGATTTTGACATTTTCACCTAAAGTGCACAATCAGGCTGAAAACGCGTTTAAAGCAATAAAAAGTTCATTTTGGCTCTCACACCTAAACTAAACGTTGTAGACTCAAAATTTTTGCTGTATTTAGTGTATTATAGCATCCTGAAGATGATTCCAGCATTAATTTCATTGTGCTTATGCTCATTTTTAAGATTTTGACATTTTCACCTAAAGTGCACAATCAGGCTGAAAACGCGTTTAAAGCAATAAAAAGTTCATTTTGGCTCTCACACCTAAACTAAACGTTGTAGACTCAAAATTTTTGCTGTATTTAGTGTATTCTAGCATCCTGAAGATGATTCCAGCATTAATTTCATTGTGCTTATGCTCATTTTGAAGATTTTGACATTTTCACCTTAAGTGTACAATCAGGGGCTGAAAACGCGTTTAAAGCAATAAAAAGTTCATTTTGGCTCTCACACCTAAACTAAACCTTGTAGACTCAAAATTTTTGCTGTATTTAGTGTATTCTAGCATCCTGAAGATGATTCCAGCATTAATTTCATTGTGCTTATGCTCATTTTTAAGATTTTGACATTTTCACCTTAAGTGTACAATCAGGGGCTGAAAACGCGTTTAAAGCAATAAAAAGTTCATTTTGGCTCTCACACCTAAACTAAACGTTGTAGACTCAAAATTTTTGCTGTATTTAGTGTATTCTAGCATCCTGAAGATGATTCCAGCATTAATTTCATTGTGCTTATGCTCATTTTGAAGATTTTGACATTTTCACCTAAAGTGCACAATCAGGCTGAAAACGCATTTAAAGCCATAAAAAGTTCATTTTGGCTCTCACACCTAAACAAAACGTTGTAGACTCAACATTTTTGCTGTATTTAGTGTATTCTAGCATCCTGAAGATGATTCCAGCATTAATTTCATTGTGCTTATGCTCATTTTTAAGATTTTGACATTTTCACCTTAAGTGTACAATCAGGGGCTGAAAACGCGTTTAAAGCAATAAAAAGTTCATTTTGGCTCTCACACCTAAACTAAACGTTGTAGACTCAAAATTTTTGCTGTATTTAGTGTATTCTAGCATCCTGAAGATGATTCCAGCATTAATTTCATTGTGCTTATGCTCATTTTGAAGATTTTGACATTTTCACCTAAAGTGCACAATCAGGCTGAAAACGCATTTAAAGCCATAAAAAGTTCATTTTGGCTCTCACACCTAAACAAAACGTTGTAGACTCAACATTTTTGCTGTATTTAGTGTATTCTAGCATCCTGAAGATGATTCCAGCATTAATTTCATTGTGCTTATGCTCATTTTTAAGATTTTGACATTTTCACCTTAAGTGTACAATCAGGGGCTGAAAACGCGTTTAAAGCAATAAAAAGTTCATTTTGGCTCTCACACCTAAACTAAACGTTGTAGACTCAAAATTTTTGCTGTATTTAGTGTATTCTAGCATCCTGAAGATGATTCCAGCATTAATTTCATTGTGCTTATGCTCAATTTTAAGATTTTGACATTTTCACCTAAAGTGCACAATCAGGCTGAAAACGCGTTTAAAGCAATAAAAAGTTCATTTTGGCTCTCACACCTAAACTAAACGTTGTAGACTCAAAATTTTTGCTGTATTTAGTGTATTATAGCATCCTGAAGATGATTCCAGCATTAATTTCATTGTGCTTATGCTCATTTTTAAGATTTTGACATTTTCACCTAAAGTGCACAATCAGGCTGAAAACGCGTTTAAAGCAATAAAAAGTTCATTTTGGCTCTCACACCTAAACTAAACGTTGTAGACTCAAAATTTTTGCTGTATTTAGTGTATTCTAGCATCCTGAAGATGATTCCAGCATTAATTTCATTGTGCTTATGCTCATTTTGAAGATTTTGACATTTTCACCTTAAGTGTACAATCAGGGGCTGAAAACGCGTTTAAAGCAATAAAAAGTTCATTTTGGCTCTCACACCTAAACTAAACCTTGTAGACTCAAAATTTTTGCTGTATTTAGTGTATTCTAGCATCCTGAAGATGATTCCAGCATTAATTTCATTGTGCTTATGCTCATTTTTAAGATTTTGACATTTTCACCTTAAGTGTACAATCAGGGGCTGAAAACGCGTTTAAAGCAATAAAAAGTTCATTTTGGCTCTCACACCTAAACTAAACGTTGTAGACTCAAAATTTTTGCTGTATTTAGTGTATTCTAGCATCCTGAAGATGATTCCAGCATTAATTTCATTGTGCTTATGCTCATTTTGAAGATTTTGACATTTTCACCTAAAGTGCACAATCAGGCTGAAAACGCATTTAAAGCCATAAAAAGTTCATTTTGGCTCTCACACCTAAACAAAACGTTGTAGACTCAACATTTTTGCTGTATTTAGTGTATTCTAGCATCCTGAAGATGATTCCAGCATTAATTTCATTGTGCTTATGCTCATTTTTAAGATTTTGACATTTTCACCTTAAGTGTACAATCAGGGGCTGAAAACGCGTTTAAAGCAATAAAAAGTTCATTTTGGCTCTCACACCTAAACTAAACGTTGTAGACTCAAAATTTTTGCTGTATTTAGTGTATTCTAGCATCCTGAAGATGATTCCAGCATTAATTTCATTGTGCTTATGCTCATTTTGAAGATTTTGACATTTTCACCTAAAGTGCACAATCAGTGAAAACGCATTTAAAGCCATAAAAAGTTCATTTTGGCTCTCACACCTAAACAAAACGTTGTAGACTCAACATTTTTGCTGTATTTAGTGTATTCTAGCATCCTGAAGATGATTCCAGCATTAATTTCATTGTGCTTATGCTCATTTTTAAGATTTTGACATTTTCACCTTAAGTGTACAATCAGGGGCTGAAAACGCGTTTAAAGCAATAAAAAGTTCATTTTGGCTCTCACACCTAAACTAAACGTTGTAGACTCAAAATTTTTGCTGTATTTAGTGTATTCTAGCATCCTGAAGATGATTCCAGCATTAATTTCATTGTGCTTATGCTCAATTTTAAGATTTTGACATTTTCACCTAAAGTGCACAATCAGGCTGAAAACGCGTTTAAAGCAATAAAAAGTTCATTTTGGCTCTCACACCTAAACTAAACGTTGTAGACTCAAAATTTTTGCTGTATTTAGTGTATTATAGCATCCTGAAGATGATTCCAGCATTAATTTCATTGTGCTTATGCTCATTTTGAAGATTTTGACATTTTCACCTTAAGTGTACAATCAGGGGCTGAAAACGCGTTTAAAGCAATAAAAAGTTCATTTTGGCTCTCACACCTAAACTAAACGTTGTAGACTCAAAATTTTTGCTGTATTTAGTGTATTCTAGCATCCTGAAGATGATTCCAGCATTAATTTCATTGTGCTTATGCTCATTTTTAAGATTTTGACATTTTCACCTAAAGTGCACAATCAGGCTGAAAACGCGTTTAAAGCAATAAAAAGTTCATTTTGGCTCTCACACCTAAACTAAACGTTGTAGACTCAAAATTTTTGCTGTATTTAGTGTATTCTAGCATCCTGAAGATGATTCCAGCATTAATTTCATTGTGCTTATGCTCATTTTGAAGATTTTGACATTTTCACCTAAAGTGCACAATCAGGCTGAAAACGCATTTAAAGCCATAAAAAGTTCATTTTGGCTCTCACACCTAAACAAAACGTTGTAGACTCAACATTTTTGCTGTATTTAGTGTATTCTAGCATCCTGAAGATGATTCCAGCATTAATTTCATTGTGCTTATGCTCATTTTGAAGATTTTGACATTTTCACCTTAAGTGTACAATCAGGGGCTGAAAACGCGTTTAAAGCAATAAAAAGTTCATTTTGGCTCTCACACCTAAACTAAACCTTGTAGACTCAAATTTTTTGCTGTATTTAGTGTATTCTAGCATCCTGAAGATGATTCCAGCATTAATTTCATTGTGCTTATGCTCATTTTTAAGATTTTGACATTTTCACCTAAAGTGCACAATCAGGCTGAAAACGCGTTTAAAGCAATAAAAAGTTCATTTTGGCTCTCACACCTAAACTAAACGTTGTAGACTCAAAATTTTTGCTGTATTTAGTGTATTCTAGCATCCTGAAGATGATTCCAGCATTAATTTCATTGTGCTTATGCTCATTTTGAAGATTTTGACATTTTCACCTTAAGTGTACAATCAGGGGCTGAAAACGCGTTTAAAGCAATAAAAAGTTCATTTTGGCTCTCACACCTAAACTAAACCTTGTAGACTCAAAATTTTTGCTGTATTTAGTGTATTCTAGCATCCTGAAGATGATTCCAGCATTAATTTCATTGTGCTTATGCTCATTTTTAAGATTTTGACATTTTCACCTTAAGTGTACAATCAGGGGCTGAAAACGCGTTTAAAGCAATAAAAAGTTCATTTTGGCTCTCACACCTAAACTAAACGTTGTAGACTCAAAATTTTTGCTGTATTTAGTGTATTCTAGCATCCTGAAGATGATTCCAGCATTAATTTCATTGTGCTTATGCTCATTTTGAAGATTTTGACATTTTCACCTAAAGTGCACAATCAGGCTGAAAACGCATTTAAAGCCATAAAAAGTTCATTTTGGCTCTCACACCTAAACAAAACGTTGTAGACTCAACATTTTTGCTGTATTTAGTGTATTCTAGCATCCTGAAGATGATTCCAGCATTAATTTCATTGTGCTTATGCTCATTTTTAAGATTTTGACATTTTCACCTTAAGTGTACAATCAGGGGCTGAAAACGCGTTTAAAGCAATAAAAAGTTCATTTTGGCTCTCACACCTAAACTAAACGTTGTAGACTCAAAATTTTTGCTGTATTTAGTGTATTCTAGCATCCTGAAGATGATTCCAGCATTAATTTCATTGTGCTTATGCTCATTTTGAAGATTTTGACATTTTCACCTAAAGTGCACAATCAGGCTGAAAACGCATTTAAAGCCATAAAAAGTTCATTTTGGCTCTCACACCTAAACAAAACGTTGTAGACTCAACATTTTTGCTGTATTTAGTGTATTCTAGCATCCTGAAGATGATTCCAGCATTAATTTCATTGTGCTTATGCTCATTTTTAAGATTTTGACATTTTCACCTTAAGTGTACAATCAGGGGCTGAAAACGCGTTTAAAGCAATAAAAAGTTCATTTTGGCTCTCACACCTAAACTAAACGTTGTAGACTCAAAATTTTTGCTGTATTTAGTGTATTCTAGCATCCTGAAGATGATTCCAGCATTAATTTCATTGTGCTTATGCTCAATTTTAAGATTTTGACATTTTCACCTAAAGTGCACAATCAGGCTGAAAACGCGTTTAAAGCAATAAAAAGTTCATTTTGGCTCTCACACCTAAACTAAACGTTGTAGACTCAAAATTTTTGCTGTATTTAGTGTATTCTAGCATCCTGAAGATGATTCCAGCATTAATTTCATTGTGCTTATGCTCATTTTGAAGATTTTGACATTTTCACCTTAAGTGTACAATCAGGGGCTGAAAACGCGTTTAAAGCAATAAAAAGTTCATTTTGGCTCTCACACCTAAACTAAACGTTGTAGACTCAAAATTTTTGCTGTATTTAGTGTATTCTAGCATCCTGAAGATGATTCCAGCATTAATTTCATTGTGCTTATGCTCATTTTTAAGATTTTGACATTTTCACCTAAAGTGCACAATCAGGCTGAAAACGCGTTTAAAGCAATAAAAAGTTCATTTTGGCTCTCACACCTAAACTAAACGTTGTAGACTCAAAATTTTTGCTGTATTTAGTGTATTCTAGCATCCTGAAGATGATTCCAGCATTAATTTCATTGTGCTTATGCTCATTTTGAAGATTTTGACATTTTCACCTAAAGTGCACAATCAGGCTGAAAACGCATTTAAAGCCATAAAAAGTTCATTTTGGCTCTCACACCTAAACAAAACGTTGTAGACTCAACATTTTTGCTGTATTTAGTGTATTCTAGCATCCTGAAGATGATTCCAGCATTAATTTCATTGTGCTTATGCTCATTTTGAAGATTTTGACATTTTCACCTTAAGTGTACAATCAGGGGCTGAAAACGCGTTTCAAGCAATAAAAAGTTCATTTTGGCTCTCACACCTAAACTAAACCTTGTAGACTCAAAATTTTTGCTGTATTTAGTGTATTCTAGCATCCTGAAGATGATTCCAGCATTAATTTCATTGTGCTTATGCTCATTTTTAAGATTTTGACATTTTCACCTAAAGTGCACAATCAGGCTGAAAACGCGTTTAAAGCAATAAAAAGTTCATTTTGTCTCTCACACCTAAACTAAACGTTGTAGACTCAAAATTTTTGCTGTATTTAGTGTATTCTAGCATCCTGAAGATGATTCCAGCATTAATTTCATTGTGCTTATGCTCATTTTGAACATTTTGACATTTTCACCTAAAGTGCACAATCAGGCTGAAAACGCATTTAAAGCCATAAAAAGTTCATTTTGGCTCTCACACCTAAACAAAACGTTGTAGACTCAACATTTTTGCTGTATTTAGTGTATTCTAGCATCCTGAAGATGATTCCAGCATTAATTTCATTGTGCTTATGCTCATTTTTAAGATTTTGACATTTTCACCTTAAGTGTACAATCAGGGGCTGAAAACGCGTTTAAAGCAATAAAAAGTTCATTTTGGCTCTCACACCTAAACTAAACGTTGTAGACTCAAAATTTTTGCTGTATTTAGTGTATTCTAGCATCCTGAAGATGATTATAGCATTAATTTCATTGTGCTTATGCTCATTTTTATGATTTTGACATTTTCACCTAAAGTGCACAATCAGGCTGAAAACGCGTTTAAAGCAATAAAAAGTTCATTTTGGCTCTCACACCTAAACTAAACGTTGTAGACTCAAAATTTTTGCTGTATTTAGTGTATTCTAGCATCCTGAAGATGATTCCAGCATTAATTTCATTGTGCTTATGCTCATTTTGAAGATTTTGACATTTTCACCTAAAGTGTACAATCAGGGGCTGAAAACGCGTTTAAAGCAATAAAAAGTTCATTTTGGCTCTCACACCTAAACTAAACGTTGTAGACTCAAAATTTTTGCTGTATTTAGTGTATTCTAGCATCCTGAAGATGATTCCAGCATTAATTTCATTGTGCTTATGCTCATTTTGAAGATTTTGACATTTTCACCTAAAGTGCACAATCAGGCTGAAAACGCATTTAAAGCCATAAAAAGTTCATTTTGGCTCTCACACCTAAACAAAACGTTGTAGACTCAACATTTTTGCTGTATTTAGTGTATTCTAGCATCCTGAAGATGATTCCAGCATTAATTTCATTGTGCTTATGCTCATTTTTAAGATTTTGACATTTTCACCTAAAGTGCACAATCAGGCTGAAAACGCGTTTAAAGCAATAAAAAGTTCATTTTGGCTCTCACACCTAAACTAAACGTTGTAGACTCAAAATTTTTGCTGTATTTAGTGTATTCTAGCATCCTGAAGATGATTCCAGCATTAATTTCATTGTGCTTATGCTCATTTTGAAGATTTTGACATTTTCACCTTAAGTGTACAATCAGGGGCTGAAAACGCGTTTAAAGCAATAAAAAGTTCATTTTGGCTCTCACACCTAAACTAAACGTTGTAGACTCAACATTTTTGCTGTATTTAGTGTATTCTAGCATCCTGAAGATGATTCCAGCATTAATTTCATTGTGCTTATGCTCATTTTTAAGATTTTGACATTTTCACCTTAAGTGTACAATCAGGGGCTGAAAACGTGTTTAAAGCAATAAAAAGTTCATTTTGGCTCTCACACCTAAACTAAACGTTGTAGACTCAAAATTTTTGCTGTATTTAGTGTATTCTAGCATCCTGAAGATGATTCCAGCATTAATTTCATTGTGCTTATGCTCATTTTTAAGATTTTGACATTTTCACCTAAAGTGCACAATCAGGCTGAAAACGCGTTTAAAGCAATAAAAAGTTCATTTTGGCTCTCACACCTAAACTAAACGTTGTAGACTCAAAATTTTTGCTGTATTTAGTGTATTCTAGCATCCTGAAGATGATTCCAGCATTAATTTCATTGTGCTTATGCTCATTTTGAAGATTTTGATATTTTCACCTTAAGTGTACAATCAGGGGCTGAAAACGCGTTTAAAGCAATAAAAAGTTCATTTTGGCTCTCACACCTAAACTAAACGTTGTAGACTCAAAATTTTTGCTGTATTTAGTGTATTCTAGCATCCTGAAGATGATTCCAGCATTAATTTCATTGTGCTTATGCTCATTTTGAAGATTTTGACATTTTCACCTAAAGTGCACAATCAGGCTGAAAACGCATTTAAAGCCATAAAAAGTTCATTTTGGCTCTCACACCTAAACAAAACGTTGTAGACTCAACATTTTTGCTGTATTTAGTGTATTCTAGCATCCTGAAGATGATTCCAGCATTAATTTCATTGTGCTTATGCTCATTTTTAAGATTTTGACATTTTCACCTTAAGTGTACAATCAGGGGCTGAAAACGCGTTTAAAGCAATAAAAAGTTCATTTTGGCTCTCACACCTAAACTAAACGTTGTAGACTCAAAATTTTTGCTGTATTTAGTGTATTTTAGCATCCTGAAGATGATTCCAGCATTAATTTCATTGTGCTTATGCTCATTTTTAAGATTTTGACATTTTCACCTAAAGTGCACAATCAGGCTGAAAACGCGTTTAAAGCAATAAAAAGTTCATTTTGGCTCTCACACCTAAACTAAACGTTGTAGACTCAAAATTTTTGCTGTATTTAGTGTATTCTAGCATCCTGAAGATGATTCCAGCATTAATTTCATTGTGCTTATGCTCATTTTGAAGATTTTGACATTTTCACCTTAAGTGTACAATCAGGGGCTGAAAACGCGTTTAAAGCAATAAAAAGTTCATTTTGGCTCTCACACCTAAACTAAACGTTGTAGACTCAAAATTTTTGCTGTATTTAGTGTATTCTAGCATCCTGAAGATGATTCCAGCATTAATTTCATTGTGCTTATGCTCATTTTGAAGATTTTGACATTTTCACCTAAAGTGCACAATCAGGCTGAAAACGCGTTTAAAGCAATAAAAAGTTCATTTTGGCTCTCACACCTAAACTAAACGTTGTAGACTCAAAATTTTTGCTGTATTTAGTGTATTCTAGCATCCTGAAGATGATTCCAGCATTAATTTCATTGTGCTTATGCTCATTTTGAAGATTTTGACATTTTCACCCTAAGTGTACAATCAGGGGCTGAAAACGCGTTTAAAGCAATAAAAAGTTCATTTTGGCTCTCACACCTAAACTAAACGTTGTAGACTCAAAATTTTTGCTGTATTTAGTTTATTCTATCATCCTGAAGATGATTCCAGCATTAATTTCATTGTGCTTATGCTCATTTTTAAGATTTTGACATTTTCACCTAAAGTGCACAATCAGGCTGAAAACGCGTTTAAAGCAATAAAAAGTTCATTTTGGCTCTCACACCTAAACTAAACGTTGTAGACTCAAAATTTTTGCTGTATTTAGTGTATTCTAGCATCCTGGAGATGATTCCAGCATTAATTTCATTGTGCTTATGCTCATTTTTAAGATTTTGACATTTTCACCTAAAGTGCACAATCAGGCTGAAAACGCGTTTAAAGCAATAAAAAGTTCATTTTGGCTCTCACACCTAAACTAAACGTTGTAGACTCAAAATTTTTGCTGTATTTAGTGCATTCTAGCATCCTGAAGATGATTCCAGCATTAATTTCATTGTGCTTATGCTCATTTTGAAGATTTTGACATTTTCACCTTAAGTGTACAATCAGGGGCTGAAAACGCGTTTAAAGCAATAAAAAGTTCATTTTGGCTCTCACACCTAAACTAAACGTTGTAGACTCAAAATTTTTGCTGTATTTAGTGTATTCTAGCATCCTGAAGATGATTCCAGCATTAATTTCATTGTGCTTATGCTCATTTTGAAGATTTTGACATTTTCACCTAAAGTGCACAATCAGGCTGAAAACGCGTTTAAAGCAATAAAAAGTTCATTTTGGCTCTCACACCTAAACTAAACGTTGTAGACTCAAAATTTTTGCTGTATTTAGTGTATTCTAGCATCCTGAAGATGATTCCAGCATTAATTTCATTGTGCTTATGCTCATTTTGAAGATTTTGACATTTTCACCTAAAGTGCACAATCAGGCTGAAAACGCGTTTAAAGCAATAAAAAGTTCATTTTGGCTCTCACACCTAAACAAAACGTTGTAGACTCAACATTTTTGCTGTATTTAGTGTATTTTAGCATCCTGGAGATGATTCCAGCATTAATTTAATTGTGCTTATAGTCATTTTTAAGATTTTGACATTTTCACCTTAAGTGTACAATCAGGGGCTGAAAACGCGTTTAAAGCAATAAAAAGTTCATTTTGGCTCTCACACCTAAACTAAACGTTGTAGACTCAAAATTTTTGCTGTATTTAGTGTATTCTAGCATCCTGAAGATGATTCCAGCATTAATTTCATTGTGCTTATGCTCATTTTGAAGATTTTGACATTTTCACCTTAAGTGTACAATCAGGGGCTGAAAACGCGTTTAAAGCAATAAAAAGTTCATTTTGGCTCTCACACCTAAACTAAACGTTGTAGACTCAAAATTTTTGCTGTATTTAGTGTATTCTAGCATCCTGAAGATGATTCCAGCATTAATTTCATTGTGCTTATGCTCATTTTTAAGATTTTGACATTTTCACCTAAAGTGCACAATCAGGCTGAAAACGCGTTTAAAGCAATAAAAAGTTCATTTTGGCTCTCACACCTAAACTAAACGTTGTAGACTCAAAATTTTTGCTGTATTTAGTGTATTCTAGCATCCTGAAGATGATTCCAGCATTAATTTCATTGTGCTTATGCTCATTTTTAAGATTTTGACATTTTCACCTAAAGTGCACAATCAGGCTGAAAACGCGTTTAAAGCAATAAAAAGTTCATTTTGGCTCTCACACCTAAACTAAACGTTGTAGACTCAAAATTTTTGCTGTATTTAGTGTATTCTAGCATCCTGAAGATGATTCCAGCATTAATTTCATTGTGCTTATGCTCATTTTGAAGATTTTGACATTTTCACCTAAAGTGCACAATCAGGCTGAAAACGCGTTTAAAGCAATAAAAAGTTCATTTTGGCTCTCACACCTAAACTAAACGTTGTAGACTCAAAATTTTTGCTGTATTTAGTGTATTCTAGCATCCTGAAGATGATTCCAGCATTAATTTCATTGTGCTTATGCTCATTTTGAAGATTTTGACATTTTCACCTAAAGTGCACAATCAGGCTGAAAACGCATTTAAAGCCATAAAAAGTTCATTTTGGCTCTCACACCTAAACAAAACGTTGTAGACTCAACATTTTTGCTGTATTTAGTGTATTCTAGCATCCTGAAGATGATTCCAGCATTAATTTCATTGTGCTTATGCTCATTTTTAAGATTTTGACATTTTCACCTTAAGTGTACAATCAGGGGCTGAAAACGCGTTTAAAGCAATAAAAAGTTCATTTTGGCTCTCACACCTAAACTAAACGTTGTAGACTCAAAATTTTTGCTGTATTTAGTGTATTCTAGCATCCTGAAGATGATTCCAGCATTAATTTCATTGTGCTTATGCTCATTTTTAAGATTTTGACATTTTCACCTTAAGTGTACAATCAGGGGCTGAAAACGCGTTTAAAGCAATAAAAAGTTCATTTTGGCTCTCACACCTAAACTAAACGTTGTAGACTCAAACCTTTTGCTGTATTTAGTGTATTCTAGCATCCTGAAGATGATTCCAGCATTAATTTCATTGTGCTTATGCTAATTTTTAGGATTTTGACATTTTCACCTTAAGTGCACAATCAGGCTGAAAACGCGTTTAAAGCAATAAAAAGTTCATTTTGGCTCTCACACCTAAACTAAACGTTGTAGACTCAAAATTTTTGCTGTATTTAGTGTATTCTAGCATCCTGAAGATGATTCCAGCATTAATTTCATCGTGCTTATGCTCATTTTGAAGATTTTGACATTTTCACCTAAAGTGCACAATCAGGGGCTGAAAACGCGTTTAAAGCAATAAAAAGTTCATTTTGGCTCTCACACCTAAACAAAACGTTGTAGACTCAACATTTTTGCTGTATTTAGTGTATTCTAGCATCCTGAAGATGATTCCAGCATTAATTTCATTGTGCTTATGCTCATTTTGAAGATTTTGACATTTTCACCTTAAGTGTACAATCAGGGGCTGAAAACGCGTTTAAAGCAATAAAAAGTTCATTTTGGCTCTCACACCTAAACTAAACCTTGTAGACTCAAATTTTTTGCTGTATTTAGTGTATTCTAGCATCCTGAAGATGATTCCAGCATTAATTTCATTGTGCTTATGCTCATTTTTAAGATTTTGACATTTTCACCTTAAGTGTACAATCAGGGGCTGAAAACGCGTTTAAAGCAATAAAAAGTTCATTTTGGCTCTCACACCTAAACTAAACGTTGTAGACTCAAAATTTTTGCTGTATTTAGTGTATTCTAGCATCCTGAAGATGATTCCAGCATTAATTTCATTGTGCTTATGCTCATTTTTAAGATTTTGACATTTTCACCTTAAGTGTACAATCAGGGGCTGAAAACGCGTTTAAAGCAATAAAAAGTTCATTTTGGCTCTCACACCTAAACTAAACGTTGTAGACTCAAACCTTTTGCTGTATTTAGTGTATTCTAGCATCCTGAAGATGATTCCAGCATTAATTTCATTGTGCTTATGCTAATTTTTAGGATTTTGACATTTTCACCTTAAGTGCACAATCAGGCTGAAAACGCGTTTAAAGCAATAAAAAGTTCATTTTGGCTCTCACACCTAAACTAAACGTTGTAGACTCAAAATTTTTGCTGTATTCAGTGTATTCTAGCATCCTGAAGATGATTCCAGCATTAATTTCATCGTGCTTATGCTCATTTTGAAGATTTTGACATTTTCACCTAAAGTGCACAATCAGGGGCTGAAAACGCGTTTAAAGCAATAAAAAGTTCATTTTGGCTCTCACACCTAAACAAAACGTTGTAGACTCAACATTTTTGCTGTATTTAGTGTATTCTAGCATCCTGAAGATGATTCCAGCATTAATTTCATTGTGCTTATGCTCATTTTGAAGATTTTGACATTTTCACCTTAAGTGTACAATCAGGGGCTGAAAACGCGTTTAAAGCAATAAAAAGTTCATTTTGGCTCTCACACCTAAACTAAACCTTGTAGACTCAAATTTTTTGCTGTATTTAGTGTATTCTAGCATCCTGAAGATGATTCCAGCATTAATTTCATTGGGCTTATGCTCATTTTTAAGATTTTGACATTTTCACCTAAAGTGCACAATCAGGCTGAAAACGCGTTTAAAGCAATAAAAAGTTCATTTTGGCTCTCACACCTAAACTAAACGTTGTAGACTCAAAATTTTTGCTGTATTTAGTGTATTCTAGCATCCTGAAGATGATTCCAGCATTAATTTCATTGTGCTTATGCTCATTTTGAAGATTTTGACATTTTCACCTTAAGTGTACAATCAGGGGCTGAAAACGCGTTTAAAGCAATAAAAAACTCATTTTGGCTCTCACACCTAAACTAAACGTTGTAGACTCAAAATTTTTGCTGTATTTAGTGTATTCTAGCATCCTGAAGATGATTCCAGCATTAATTTCATTGTGCTTATGCTCATTTTGAAGATTTTGACATTTTCACCTAAAGTGCACAATCAGGCTGAAAACGCATTTAAAGCCATAAAAAGTTCATTTTGGCTCTCAACCTTAACAAAACGTTGTAGACTCAACATTTTTGCTGTATTTAGTGTATTCTAGCATCCTGAAGATGATTCCAGCATTAATTTCATTGTGCTTATGCTCATTTTTAAGATTTTGACATTTTCACCTTAAGTGTACAATCAGGGGCTGAAAACGCGTTTAAAGCAATAAAAAGTTCATTTTGGCTCTCACACCTAAACTAAACGTTGTAGACTCAAAATTTTTGCTGTATTTAGTGTATTCTAGCATCCTGAAGATGATTCCAGCATTAATTTCATTGTGCTTATGCTCATTTTTAAGATTTTGACATTTTCACCTAAAGTGCACAATCAGGCTGAAAACGCGTTTAAAGCAATAAAAAGTTCATTTTGGCTCTCACACCTAAACTAAACGTTGTAGACTCAAAATTTTTGCTGTATTTAGTGTATTCTAGCATCCTGAAGATGATTCCAGCATTAATTTCATTGTGCTTATGCTCAATTTGAAGATTTTGACATTTTCACCTTAAGTGTACAATCAGGGGCTGAAAACGCGTTTAAAGCAATAAAAAGTTCATTTTGGCTCTCACACCTAAACTAAACGTTGTAGACTCAAAATTTTTGCTGTATTTAGTGTATTCTAGCATCCTGAAGATGATTCCAGCATTAATTTCATTGTGCTTATGCTCATTTTTAAGATTTTGATATTTTCACCTAAAGTGCACAATCAGGCTGAAAACGCGTTTAAAGCAATAAAAAGTTCATTTTGGCTCTCACACCTAAACTAAACGTTGTAGACTCAAAATTTTTGCTGTATTTAGTGTATTCTAGCATCCTGAAGATGATTCCAGCATTAATTTCATTGTGCTTATGCTCATTTTGAAGATTTTGACATTTTCACCTAAAGTGCACAATCAGGCTGAAAACGCATTTAAAGCCATAAAAAGTTCATTTTGGCTCTCACACCTAAACAAAACGTTGTAGACTCAACATTTTTGCTGTATTTAGTGTATTCTAGCATCCTGAAGATGATTCCAGCATTAATTTCATTGTGCTTATGCTCATTTTTAAGATTTTGACATTTTCACCTTAAGTGTACAATCAGGCTGAAAACGCATTTAAAGCCATAAAAAGTTCATTTTGGCTCTCACACCTAAACTAAACGTTGTAGACTCAAAATTTTTGCTGTATTTAGTGTATTCTAGCATCCTGAAGATGATTCCAGCATTAATTTCATTGTGCTTATGCTCATTTTTAAGATTTTGACATTTTCACCTAAAGTGCACAATCAGGCTGAAAACGCGTTTAAAGCAATAAAAAGTTCATTTTGGCTCTCACACCTAAACTAAACGTTGTAGACTCAAAATTTTTGCTGTATTTAGTGTATTCTAGCATCCTGAAGATGATTCCAGCATTAATTTCATTGTGCTTATGCTCATTTTGAAGATTTTGACATTTTCACCTTAAGTGTACAATCAGGGGCTGAAAACGCGTTTAAAGCAATAAAAAGTTCATTTTGGCTCTCACACCTAAACTAAACGTTGTAGACTCAAAATTTTTGCTGTATTTAGTGTATTCTAGCATCCTGAAGATGATTCCAGCATTAATTTCATTGTGCTTATGCTCATTTTTAAGATTTTGACATTTTCACCTAAAGTGCACAATCAGGCTGAAAACGCGTTTAAAGCAATAAAAAGTTCATTTTGGCTCTCACACCTAAACTAAACGTTGTAGACTCAAAATTTTTGCTGTATTTAGTGTATTCTAGCATCCTGAAGATGATTCCAGCATTAATTTCATTGTGCTTATGCTCATTTTGAAGATTTTGACATTTTCACCTTAAGTGTACAATCAGGGGCTGAAAACGCGTTTAAAGCAATAAAAAGTTCATTTTGGCTCTCACACCTAAACTAAACGTTGTAGACTCAAAATTTTTGCTGTATTTAGTGTATTCTATCATCCTGAAGATGATTCCAGCATTAATTTCATTGTGCTTATGCTCATTTTTAAGATTTTGACATTTTCACCTAAAGTGCACAATAAGGCTGAAAACGCGTTTAAAGCAATAAAAAGTTCATTTTGGCTCTCACACCTAAACTAAACGTTGTAGACTCAAAATTTTTGCTATATTTAGTGTATTCTAGCATCCTGAAGATGATTCCAGCATTAATTTCATTGTGCTTATGCTCATTTTTAAGATTTTGACATTTTCACCTAAAGTGCACAATCAGGCTGAAAACGCGTTTAAAGCAATAAAAAGTTCATTTTGGCTCTCACACCTAAACTAAACGTTGTAGACTCAAAATTTTTGCTGTATTTAGTGCATTCTAGCATCCTGAAGATGAATCCAGCATTAATTTCATTGTGCTTATGCTCATTTTGAAGATTTTGACATTTTCACCTTAAGTGTACAATCAGGGGCTGAAAACGCGTTTAAAGCAATAAAAAGTTCATTTTGGCTCTCACACCTAAACTAAACGTTGTAGACTCAAAATTTTTGCTGTATTTAGTGTATTCTAGCATCCTGAAGATGATTCCAGCATTAATTTCATTGTGCTTATGCTCATTTTGAAGATTTTGACATTTTCACCTAAAGTGCACAATCAGGCTGAAAACGCGTTTAAAGCAATAAAAAGTTCATTTTGGCTCTCACACCTAAACTAAACGTTGTAGACTCAAAATTTTTGCTGTATTTAGTGTATTCTAGCATCCTGAAGATGATTCCAGCATTAATTTCATTGTGCTTATGCTCATTTTGAAGATTTTGACATTTTCACCCTAAGTGTACAATCAGGGGCTGAAAACGCGTTTAAAGCAATAAAAAGTTCATTTTGGCTCTCACACCTAAACTAAACGTTGTAGACTCAAAATTTTTGCTGTATTTAGTTTATTCTATCATCCTGAAGATGATTCCAGCATTAATTTCATTGTGCTTATGCTCATTTTTAAGATTTTGACATTTTCACCTAAAGTGCACAATCAGGCTGAAAACGCGTTTAAAGCAATAAAAAGTTCATTTTGGCTCTCACACCTAAACTAAACGTTGTAGACTCAAAATTTTTGCTGTATTTAGTGTATTCTAGCATCCTGGAGATGATTCCAGCATTAATTTCATTGTGCTTATGCTCATTTTTAAGATTTTGACATTTTCACCTAAAGTGCACAATCAGGCTGAAAACGCGTTTAAAGCAATAAAAAGTTCATTTTGGCTCTCACACCTAAACTAAACGTTGTAGACTCAAAATTTTTGCTGTATTTAGTGCATTCTAGCATCCTGAAGATGATTCCAGCATTAATTTCATTGTGCTTATGCTCATTTTGAAGATTTTGACATTTTCACCTTAAGTGTACAATCAGGGGCTGAAAACGCGTTTAAAGCAATAAAAAGTTCATTTTGGCTCTCACACCTAAACTAAACGTTGTAGACTCAAAATTTTTGCTGTATTTAGTGTATTCTAGCATCCTGAAGATGATTCCAGCATTAATTTCATTGTGCTTATGCTCATTTTGAAGATTTTGACATTTTCACCTAAAGTGCACAATCAGGCTGAAAACGCGTTTAAAGCAATAAAAAGTTCATTTTGGCTCTCACACCTAAACTAAACGTTGTAGACTCAAAATTTTTGCTGTATTTAGTGTATTCTAGCATCCTGAAGATGATTCCAGCATTAATTTCATTGTGCTTATGCTCATTTTGAAGATTTTGACATTTTCACCTAAAGTGCACAATCAGGCTGAAAACGCGTTTAAAGCAATAAAAAGTTCATTTTGGCTCTCACACCTAAACTAAACGTTGTAGACTCAAAATTTTTGCTGTATTTAGTGTATTCTAGCATCCTGAAGATGATTCCAGCATTAATTTCATTGTGCTTATGCTCATTTTGAAGATTTTGACATTTTCACCTAAAGTGCACAATCAGGCTGAAAACGCATTTAAAGCCATAAAAAGTTCATTTTGGCTCTCACACCTAAACAAAACGTTGTAGACTCAACATTTTTGCTGTATTTAGTGTATTTTAGCATCCTGGAGATGATTCCAGCATTAATTTAATTGTGCTTATAGTCATTTTTAAGATTTTGACATTTTCACCTTAAGTGTACAATCAGGGGCTGAAAACGCGTTTAAAGCAATAAAAAGTTCATTTTGGCTCTCACACCTAAACTAAACGTTGTAGACTCAAAATTTTTGCTGTATTTAGTGTATTCTAGCATCCTGAAGATGATTCCAGCATTAATTTCATTGTGCTTATGCTCATTTTGAAGATTTTGACATTTTCACCTTAAGTGTACAATCAGGGGCTGAAAACGCGTTTAAAGCAATAAAAAGTTCATTTTGGCTCTCACACCTAAACTAAACGTTGTAGACTCAAAATTTTTGCTGTATTTAGTGTATTCTAGCATCCTGAAGATGATTCCAGCATTAATTTCATTGTGCTTATGCTCATTTTTAAGATTTTGACATTTTCACCTAAAGTGCACAATCAGGCTGAAAACGCGTTTAAAGCAATAAAAAGTTCATTTTGGCTCTCACACCTAAACTAAACGTTGTAGACTCAAAATTTTTGCTGTATTTAGTGTATTCTAGCATCCTGAAGATGATTCCAGCATTAATTTCATTGTGCTTATGCTCATTTTTAAGATTTTGACATTTTCACCTAAAGTGCACAATCAGGCTGAAAACGCGTTTAAAGCAATAAAAAGTTCATTTTGGCTCTCACACCTAAACTAAATGTTGTAGACTCAAAATTTTTGCTGTATTTAGTGTATTCTAGCATCCTGAAGATGATTCCAGCATTAATTTCATTGTGCTTATGCTCATTTTGAAGATTTTGACATTTTCACCTAAAGTGCACAATCAGGCTGAAAACACATTTAAAGCCATAAAAAGTTCATTTTGGCTCTCACACCTAAACAAAACGTTGTAGACTCAACATTTTTGCTGTATTTAGTGTATTCTAGCATCCTGAAGATGATTCCAGCATTAATTTCATTGTGCTTATGCTCATTTTTAAGATTTTGACATTTTCACCTTAAGTGTACAATCAGGGGCTGAAAACGCGTTTAAAGCAATAAAAAGTTCATTTTGGCTCTCACACCTAAACTAAACGTTGTAGACTCAAACTTTTTGCTGTATTTAGTGTATTCTAGCATCCTGAAGATGATTCCAGCATTAATTTCATTGTGCTTATGCTAATTTTTAGGATTTTGACATTTTCACCTTAAGTGCACAATCAGGCTGAAAACGCGTTTAAAGCAATAAAAAGTTCATTTTGGCTCTCACACCTAAACTAAACGTTGTAGACTCAAAATTTTTGCTGTATTTAGTGTATTCTAGCATCCTGAAGATGATTCCAGCATTAATTTCTTCGTGCTTATGCTCATTTTGAAGATTTTGACATTTTCACCTTAAGTGTACAATCAGGGGCTGAAAACGCGTTTAAAGCAATAAAAAGTTCATTTTGGCTCTCACACCTAAACTAAACGTTGTAGACTCAACATTTTTGCTGTATTTAGTGTATTCTAGCATCCTGAAGATGATTCCAGCATTAATTTCATTGTGCTTATGCTCATTTTTAAGATTTTGACATTTTCACCTTAAGTGTACAATCAGGGGCTGAAAACGTGTTTAAAGCAATAAAAAGTTCATTTTGGCTCTCACACCTAAACTAAACGTTGTAGACTCAAAATTTTTGCTGTATTTAGTGTATTCTAGCATCCTGAAGATGATTCCAGCATTAATTTCATTGTGCTTATGCTCATTTTTAAGATTTTGACATTTTCACCTAAAGTGCACAATCAGGCTGAAAACGCGTTTAAAGCAATAAAAAGTTCATTTTGGCTCTCACACCTAAACTAAACGTTGTAGACTCAAAATTTTTGCTGTATTTAGTGTATTCTAGCATCCTGAAGATGATTCCAGCATTAATTTCATTGTGCTTATGCTCATTTTGAAGATTTTGATATTTTCACCTTAAGTGTACAATCAGGGGCTGAAAACGCGTTTAAAGCAATAAAAAGTTCATTTTGGCTCTCACACCTAAACTAAACGTTGTAGACTCAAAATTTTTGCTGTATTTAGTGTATTCTAGCATCCTGAAGATGATTCCAGCATTAATTTCATTGTGCTTATGCTCATTTTGAAGATTTTGACATTTTCACCTAAAGTGCACAATCAGGCTGAAAACGCATTTAAAGCCATAAAAAGTTCATTTTGGCTCTCACACCTAAACAAAACGTTGTAGACTCAACATTTTTGCTGTATTTAGTGTATTCTAGCATCCTGAAGATGATTCCAGCATTAATTTCATTGTGCTTATGCTCATTTTTAAGATTTTGACATTTTCACCTTAAGTGTACAATCAGGGGCTGAAAACGCGTTTAAAGCAATAAAAAGTTCATTTTGGCTCTCACACCTAAACTAAACGTTGTAGACTCAAAATTTTTGCTGTATTTAGTGTATTTTAGCATCCTGAAGATGATTCCAGCATTAATTTCATTGTGCTTATGCTCATTTTTAAGATTTTGACATTTTCACCTAAAGTGCACAATCAGGCTGAAAACGCGTTTAAAGCAATAAAAAGTTCATTTTGGCTCTCACACCTAAACTAAACGTTGTAGACTCAAAATTTTTGCTGTATTTAGTGTATTCTAGCATCCTGAAGATGATTCCAGCATTAATTTCATTGTGCTTATGCTCATTTTGAAGATTTTGACATTTTCACCTTAAGTGTACAATCAGGGGCTGAAAACGCGTTTAAAGCAATAAAAAGTTCATTTTGGCTCTCACACCTAAACTAAACGTTGTAGACTCAAAATTTTTGCTGTATTTAGTGTATTCTATCATCCTGAAGATGATTCCAGCATTAATTTCATTGTGCTTATGCTCATTTTTAAGATTTTGACATTTTCACCTAAAGTGCACAATAAGGCTGAAAACGCGTTTAAAGCAATAAAAAGTTCATTTTGGCTCTCACACCTAAACTAAACGTTGTAGACTCAAAATTTTTGCTATATTTAGTGTATTCTAGCATCCTGAAGATGATTCCAGCATTAATTTCATTGTGCTTATGCTCATTTTTAAGATTTTGACATTTTCACCTAAAGTGCACAATCAGGCTGAAAACGCGTTTAAAGCAATAAAAAGTTCATTTTGGCTCTCACACCTAAACTAAACGTTGTAGACTCAAAATTTTTGCTGTATTTAGTGCATTCTAGCATCCTGAAGATGAATCCAGCATTAATTTCATTGTGCTTATGCTCATTTTGAAGATTTTGACATTTTCACCTTAAGTGTACAATCAGGGGCTGAAAACGCGTTTAAAGCAATAAAAAGTTCATTTTGGCTCTCACACCTAAACTAAACGTTGTAGACTCAAAATTTTTGCTGTATTTAGTGTATTCTAGCATCCTGAAGATGATTCCAGCATTAATTTCATTGTGCTTATGCTCATTTTGAAGATTTTGACATTTTCACCTAAAGTGCACAATCAGGCTGAAAACGCGTTTAAAGCAATAAAAAGTTCATTTTGGCTCTCACACCTAAACTAAACGTTGTAGACTCAAAATTTTTGCTGTATTTAGTGTATTCTAGCATCCTGAAGATGATTCCAGCATTAATTTCATTGTGCTTATGCTCATTTTGAAGATTTTGACATTTTCACCCTAAGTGTACAATCAGGGGCTGAAAACGCGTTTAAAGCAATAAAAAGTTCATTTTGGCTCTCACACCTAAACTAAACGTTGTAGACTCAAAATTTTTGCTGTATTTAGTTTATTCTATCATCCTGAAGATGATTCCAGCATTAATTTCATTGTGCTTATGCTCATTTTTAAGATTTTGACATTTTCACCTAAAGTGCACAATCAGGCTGAAAACGCGTTTAAAGCAATAAAAAGTTCATTTTGGCTCTCACACCTAAACTAAACGTTGTAGACTCAAAATTTTTGCTGTATTTAGTGTATTCTAGCATCCTGGAGATGATTCCAGCATTAATTTCATTGTGCTTATGCTCATTTTTAAGATTTTGACATTTTCACCTAAAGTGCACAATCAGGCTGAAAACGCGTTTAAAGCAATAAAAAGTTCATTTTGGCTCTCACACCTAAACTAAACGTTGTAGACTCAAAATTTTTGCTGTATTTAGTGCATTCTAGCATCCTGAAGATGATTCCAGCATTAATTTCATTGTGCTTATGCTCATTTTGAAGATTTTGACATTTTCACCTTAAGTGTACAATCAGGGGCTGAAAACGCGTTTAAAGCAATAAAAAGTTCATTTTGGCTCTCACACCTAAACTAAACGTTGTAGACTCAAAATTTTTGCTGTATTTAGTGTATTCTAGCATCCTGAAGATGATTCCAGCATTAATTTCATTGTGCTTATGCTCATTTTGAAGATTTTGACATTTTCACCTAAAGTGCACAATCAGGCTGAAAACGCGTTTAAAGCAATAAAAAGTTCATTTTGGCTCTCACACCTAAACTAAACGTTGTAGACTCAAAATTTTTGCTGTATTTAGTGTATTCTAGCATCCTGAAGATGATTCCAGCATTAATTTCATTGTGCTTATGCTCATTTTGAAGATTTTGACATTTTCACCTAAAGTGCACAATCAGGCTGAAAACGCGTTTAAAGCAATAAAAAGTTCATTTTGGCTCTCACACCTAAACTAAACGTTGTAGACTCAAAATTTTTGCTGTATTTAGTGTATTCTAGCATCCTGAAGATGATTCCAGCATTAATTTCATTGTGCTTATGCTCAT